>NC_071354.1:170592660-170904410 GCF_943734655.1 Sabethes cyaneus | reverse complement strand
TATAGATCACTATTGAATTGATTTGTGGTCTGACGTTTCGTTTAAAAGTTATAAGCAAAAATTACGCGCCATGATTTTCTCCGGAACCACTAAACCGATTTCAACAATTTCGATATCAAATGAAAGGTCTCACTACCGCAAAAGTTTTGGGAGAGTTTTGTAAAAAAAAATCAAAAAGCTCGAAAGTTACGCTTTAAAATGTGCTTCCGCAAGGTATCAATTAGTCGAACGTTTCTCAGAGAGGGCCGAACCGATTTATGCGCTATTAATCTCATTTGCCAGGTAATATAGTCTGATAGATCACTATTGATTTGTTTTTTGATTGGATGTTTAATTTGAAAGTTATGGGTAGTGGTTTTTGAAAATTCGAAATATTATTGAAAGATGGCTATGTTTCAAAATAAAGGTGTTTTCAACAAACATCACCAATTGAGAGCTTATGATTTTAAAAATTGAGATATCGAAAAACGGTTACCTAACAATTTAGATAATTCATTTTCACATGTTGAAAATAAATTTCAGCCAAATCGGTCGTCTTGATTTTGAGATGATTTCGTGCAAAGCGCTTTAAAAGTTTTGTACAGCGATGCACTTCCCTTGAGCTGATCCCACAGTTTTTGATTTACATTTTCAAAGAGATTGTTTACCGAAAAATCTTTTGGGCTTAACATTTCTGCAAGTATAAGCCTCGCGAAAATGGAAATAAATCCAATTTTTCAGCTTTCCAGTGAGGGCCCTTTGGAAGCAATTGAATTATCGTGTGCAAGGTTCTTCAGCTGAATTGATATTCAACCAAGTTTACTCAAGAACTTTGCACACGATTATTTGACTGCTTTCAAATGTTCTACAAATTTATGTAGTATATTAAATGCAGTATACATGCATATTATGTTCCGAAAACGTGTCGATTTCTACCTCAAATGACAAATAAGATAGTATGACAAAGGTTTCTTTCACCAACAGGTGGATTGAATCGGGTTTTAAAGCAAAGTCTTCTTCGTGTTTTGATATTAACTTGGTCTCGTTGGTAGTTAAAATAACAAAAATTGTACCAAACTTGCTTTAAGTATGTCAAAGAAATGTCATATGTCATAATTTGATCTAGTCTAGTTTATATCAAGATTTACTCGAAAACCACACTTCTGACCTGCTCTATATCAAAGATATAACATTACGCGTTATAAATAGCAGAATGTAATATGATATTTGTTAAACATTTTGTGTGTCACAAATTTGTTATCACTATTAGAACAAACGTTGATAGAAATATCAACTGGAGCTAGAATTTTGTAATAGTAATCATCTGATCGGAACATGTGTCTTAGTTAATGAAAATGCTAGAATTATATTTATTTCAAAGTCGCTAGTATAAATTTAGTGAAGGGTTGAAGCTATCGGCCTATTATATTGCTTTCTTCTATTAGTAAACTATTTGACCGAATAATCCTCAACAGAATACACTGAAGTCGCTATTTACGCGGTTCTTTATGCGACTATTTTTATGCAAATTTCGGAATGTACGCGGTTTTTTTATGCGCATTTCGGAATTTGCGCGATTTTTTACGCGAATTTCGGAATTTACGCGGTTTTTTTACGCGATTTTCGGAATTTACGCGGTTTTTTACGAGAATTTCGGAATTTACGCGGTTTTGATTTATGCGGGATGTATCCTTCGCGTAAGTGTACATCAATTATACATCAATGAAAAATCTTTTTGTTTTCGGTGAAAAATTTGGTTTTTGACATGGGAATTCAACTGTTCATCAATTGTTCCGAGTAACTAAGATCCAATTTTGAAACCGCTTGGTTATATTCGAGTTTTAAATAAAGTTTATTGTGGGATTAACTATTACCTCTAGTTTTATTATGGTATTATGCAATACGTAGATGATACAAATCAAAAATAAATTTATAGCTAGTTCTAAAACCATAAAAAACTGTTAATAAAGCAAATTTATTGTGGTTGCTTATATAACCACGATAAAACTAGTTGGCTGCGCCTTATCTAATATATAAGAGCCTTGCCTGTAACCAAAACCAGACCCCTGACAGGACGTCATGTTTTCGTAACAAGCATCGCAGCTAATACTTTACAAAGGTGAAATTACTACATGTGTATTGGCCACACTGGCCTTGCTTCACCTTTCATTAATCATCATGGTCTGCTATACCTGCGTAAGTTATCCATCGTGAGACTGATGGGAATCGATCTGTCAAACGGTGAGTGAGGATTGGATTACTTAATCTAAAAGTGGTGAAGAATGGGGAGCACGGGAAGGTATTTTCGGCCCATTAAGCGATGACATCTATTTTTTGGGCCTATGGCCTAGTTCTAGTGGAAGAAAAGGTGGTTTTTGAGGTTCTTTGAATAAAAAATAGTAGATTACTTACAGTCTTGAGAAAATAGTTATAACATATTAAAATTGTATGTCGGCAAAGTACTTTTATTGGCGAAAGAAAAGGCAAATAGGCTGAATTTAGAAACCTGTTGAAAATACCCTCCTGTACCCTACTAAAGTTAGTGTAAAAATTATTTCTTAGTCTCTTAAAATTAGCTGGCTTATGCTTACATAATGGGCCCTATTCTCACAGTCACCTCACCTAATTTTTTCGGGTGAGAGCACAATTTGCGATTCTCACAGTCACCTAGGTGACACCGCTCACCTGAGTGACTGTACAAATCAAATGGGGCCTGTAAGGTGAGGTGACTTTGGGTGTTGTGACAGGAAAGTGAAAGAAGTGAGGCGAGGTGTAGTGACTGTGAGAATGGGGCCCATGTTTTAGCTAGGGCTAGGGCGTTACCGGTAAGTATATGTTATTGGCCACTTCCACTTGATTTTACCGTAAGTGGCCAATAGCTTATATCGGTAACGAACGAGCTGCCAGTAAGGGCAGCATGTACTCAACGTTTGTGCAGGTTGAAGGTCGTGAATATTTTCGGCCGAATATGACGTTCGGCCATACGTATTTCGGCCTTTTATGATTCGGTCATTCGTGATTCGGCCATAGGATATTTTATGCCAGTTGTTATTTCGGCCATTTGAGTTTCGACCATTCGTGATTCGGCCATTCGTAGGTGCCATCGGATCACTTGTTTTTATTCATTTCTGGCGGAGAATTATAATTTTGGAAACTTCGCGTAGAACTGCATTCAACAATAGCTGGTACGAGTACTTCACGAACACTTATCCGGGCAGAATTTGCTGTGGGTTTGAAAAAGAAGTGTTGTTATAAACATAACAATATTCGTGATAAAACTATGGAAAGGTGTCAGTATCCTGGTTAAACCCCCCGTGCGAAGTAAGTCAAGACTTAAACTAATTATGCCAGGTTGCAATCAAGACAAGCCTCAGTAGCATTGTTGCATCTAGCGTTAGAGGTACATTTAAGCCTCTTGGTCATACAGTCCGGTAATAGTGAATTTAGATTATCCCAACCAAAAAGTGTTGAAGAGATTTTGCTTGAGTACCACCGATTTGCTTTCAATTAGACCCCAGTAAACAATTTTGTTTGTATATCTTGATTGCAACTAAGAAATACGAAATCATATCTAAACGAAAAAATTATATTTCACACCACATAAGAACATATAAGTTTTAAGGTGCGAAAATGTTGACAACCATGTGTGATTCTATCTTACGTGGTTTTTGAAACACGCAACTTAATACTTCTGAATATATGATTAAGATATAACTTAATATTGCAATCATCTATACTGCTTCATAATTCACAGTCATGGGCTGTACATGAGGACACGCACGACTGCAAAACAACTTATTGTTCACTTTGTTTTGACATACTCTAATCATTATACAATTCCGATGTAAAATTGACATACATACGATTTAATGTAAACGTTCTATTACGATCGTGTATTTTCTGGGACGTGAGGCGACGCGCCGTCTACTACTAGTCTCTTATTAAATTACTTTAAATGGTTATTCGAAAAGGTGTAGCAATACAACATTAATTTTATTGTAGTTGCTCGTTGCATGGTCTACTCAGTGAATCTATGAGTGCTTTATTATTTTTTTAAAGAACTAAGAAATTCTTTAAAACATTATATTAAGTATTAAAAGGTGCCAAACACGAAATTTATACGGCCAGATAACCTGATCGGACTCACCTCTGTGGCTCACTATTTCAGAGGTGAATTTCCACCTCTTATCATAAGCCTATAAACAAAGTGTTCAAATTAGTTTATAAATCTATTCAACTATAAACTCTTTCTTTGCCACGAGCCACAAACATTCGACTTTACTTTTCAACCACCATCTACTACCGAACCACATTGTGGTAATTTCTTTTCGTAGACTGCTTGAAACGTTTATCTCTTCAATTTCCTTACGAAATCCAGCACAGCACAGGTGTGCTACTAAGAACTAAAACGGCTGTAAGGAAAATGCTAGGCTCCTCTGCTGGCATTTTTAGACACCAGAGGTAACCAACCTAGGGTTGTGAAGTGTTATAACCATTACATGTAGTTGCAAATAATTGACATAAGGAACACACCTGTGCCTGCTGGCTCCCATTTGAAGGGTCTGAAAGGCTGAAAGGGCTTCAAACAGTTGAGAACCTCTGGCCCGGAGGAGACTTACATACAGACACAGTGAACCTTCAGGTCGTGCACTAATTTCCCTAAACCATCATCAATTGACCGTTCTGCATCGGGCGGAAGGCATTTCCGTAGTCTCGAAGGCGCTGGTTGAATGAGCTTTTTTTAGTCGTATTCTGCTTCGAAGCACTATCCGTTTGGGGTTTTCCGCCCATTTACCGAAAGACGGCTGGGCTGGGTTTCCCTTTGTACATAGGCTTTCTTGACTGTAGGTATACCTGTTTTTATGCTAATTCATGGAAACATGTATATTTCGTGATTAGAATGCATAAAATCCAGCTCATTCGAGAATAAATTCATGTTATTTATACGTGGAATAAATCAATTTGATATTTTGCCCCTCGAAGCAACTGGGCACCAAAGCTGTGCACGTTAGTACAGGCTTAGTGCTTCCTTTGGTGGAGAAAATTTTTCGGTCAAAAGCTTTTCTTCGCATAATTGCGAGAAAAGAAAAGGCACTATAAGGAGAATGTGCTTTTTCCATATTGGCATAACGGGACGAAAAGTGGTTTGTTCGTGAAAGATAATCGAGTTTTAATCGAACAAAAATGAACGTGTATAAATAAAGACAGATTTTTAACTGGAACTCCAGATCGTTTTTATTCGGAAAGCTTTTTCCGTTTGGAATGCAAATAATAAATATCTACCGTTAATTATTGTAGTTCCTTCAAATTACGAATATTCATAGTTTGAGCTGAACTGCGCTAGACACAATTAATGGTTGCCACGTGATCATAGCTGTTCATAAAATCAATAGAAGTCAAAAGGGTACGATATATGACGTCAATGGCTACATTCAGCTTGCGCGAGTATTTATTCTGTATATTAACAATACGGTCTTCATCTTATAATCATGATGAATGGCTTTATTTGTACATATTTGGATTTATATAAAAGTACGGAATCAAGTAAATTGTGGGGTAATGCTATGAAGCCATACCTAATTACATTACGGAGGTTTGCAGTTAGCAGTAAGCAGGATGAGAAGTTGTTTACTATCGTGAAGGTGTTAACCAGAATCGATGAAGAAATTTTTTATAAACAAACTTTTCAGGCTGGAGTTTCTACTATCATTCAGTTTAGTTTGGCATATTGACATTGACACATTATGTAAAAACTCAGAGCTATTTGATTTAATGTCTATCTAAGGATATATTCGAGCGAAAAAAGTCTTGCCGATGACAATATTTTTTTTTCCAAAAATTGACGAAATAAATTATGTTATGTTTCAATAAGCCGACACAGCATGTCATATAGCGAGCGTTCCAATAATGCGTTCATTTTCCGGGTTTAGTAAGTTAGTTATTACCTGAAATGTTTCACTGAACAGAGCACCAAGATGTTGCTATTTACCACTATTTAACAATATATTGCGCAATTAAATGGCGGCTATGCTCACTTTCAAGTTAATGTCGGCAAAACCAAGATTATTGTTCGATTGTACAAAAGAGCTGCGATGTTTACTTAAACGACAAGTTATTGAAAACATAAGTAGCATCAGAAATACGTATATCAGACTCAGGTTGTTTCACAGAAAGTGCAATCTCGTCCAAACCATAATAAAGAGACTATCATAGCTGTTGGGAATAAATGACGATTTAATAAACAATTCAACGCTCGGTTTAATTTTCGTTTGAAAATTAAAATTATGCTATTAGTCTTTTTCTAAAACGATACAGATGATTAAGTTATTGTGTCAATTTAAGTTCAACATTGCCTCAAAAACTATAATTACGAGAACATTCGGAGGCGGTGCCAAAAATACAATCCATCAAAGAAGTATCCAAACAATAAACATCGTTGCTCATTATGATGCGGTTATACTTATTTATTACGGAAGTAACTGACAGAATTGACATCGAAAACATTAAGCTAAAGATGCCAATAGGAATAGTTTGTAAATACCATCGTCTATAATTGTAGCATTTTGGTCTAACCATGGTGGCATTTCTACTTGTACTTAAATATTCAACGTGTAAACGTTCGAGTGCAAACAGTAAAATCTGTCAAACGGCAACAGCTACATAGCTTGCACATTTGTCACTAAAATCACCTATTATCAGTATAGATATACTAAAGTAAGCCTGCGAAGGGTGGTGATTACTTCGCTCTGCCAGTATAAATTATTAATCTGCATAATTCATGTGACATGCTTCACAGGACGTATGTAGGTGTAGGTACGCAGATGCTGAGGAGTTCGTGGTCATTGGTCATGTGCACGTTATTGGTGCACTTAGCGTGCGGTGTCACGGTGTTACTAGCCTTGTCAACCGTGCGATTACTGTTGCCGAGCCGTGTGGCTGATGGTAGGAAAAATTGCTCCAAGGATCGGTATCAGGTAGAATAGGAAAATATTCTCCTTAGCTCACTAATGATTATTTACTTTGGAGGGAATCGAACAGCGTTTTTAATATGCAAGTTAGTATTAAACTTCCTTTGCCATTGATTAGCGTGCTACCGAATACAAATACAATTATGGTGACACATAATTAAATGTCACCTATATTTGATGTTCAATTCGGGAATAAAATAGTAATTTCATAGGGCCTGAATAAATACAGGCAATTAAAATTTGTGATGCAACGTTTAATGAAAATTCGTTTTCTTGTTTGGTTTTGGTGGCCAAAAACAAATGTCCGTCCATGACGCCGTTGATAGCGGTTACTTTTTCGGAAATACCTCTGGACCTAATATTATTGTCATTATGTAATTTCTACCACTCAAAGATTAGGAATCATTCTTTTAATAAATAATTTTATTTTAAATTCCAGTTGTTACAGCTTTTGATCATATTTTTCCTGGAATATTGAGAAAATTTCCATTTAATATTTTCATTGAGAACAATGTTTGTTTTACGACACTTGGTACATGTGTTGAATTTTTGAAGCAGGTAATTTTCAGGAAAATTGAGTCTTTTCGACCATAAACCGAGAACGAATAATGTTCAATATGACGAGCCTCGAGTTTTTCTGCGGATTCGAATGTTTCACTAAACTTTTGTTTAATATTTCTTTCAATATTGTATACAAGGACAAACATCTAACGCTCTTGAAATTGCAAGATGTATAAGCGATATAGTGCAATATTTCAATTGCGATGGACGGCGGGGTGTGGGCTTATCAAATTATTACGTTACTCTCAATATTATGAAGCTTGTTAGCACTCTGTTAATGGTCTTGCTTTATTTTTCGATTTGTAATTATTTTGATTGAATGATTGTTTCAAAGATAAAATACCGTCAACCGGGGCCATTTTGGACATTTTCCGGTAGCACTCAAGTCTTTTTTTTTACACGGGGGATACGTGCCGTGTAAAATAAAACCTTTTTGAAAATTTTAATTTACGTTTATTCGAAAAACGTAAAAAACCGCGTTAATTCAAAATTCGTCATAAAAAACCGTGTTAATTCAAAAATCGTCATAAAAAACCGCGTTAATTCGTAAAAATAAACCGTGTAAAAAAGACTTGAGTGTATACTAGAATCTCCTTTTACGTCCATTTTACGTGATTTCGTTTTACGTCCAAAATTGAATTAACGTCCTCTTTTTTACGTGCAAAACTTGAATTTACGTCCTCTCGTTTCACGTCCAAAATTTCAATTACCGTCCTCTCGTTTTACGTGCAAAATTTGAATTAAAGTCGTCGTCAAAAATCATTAGGTGGTTTTAGAAAATTAGAAATAACGTTTTTTCTTTTTACGTTCATAATTATAATTAAATTCCACTTTTTCTGCGCTCAAAATTTGAATCAACTTCTTCTTCTTCTTCAGCAGCATAGAGCCGGGGTGGCTCGTGCTGTTTCAAGCACTCGTCTCCATTCAACTCGGTCTTGGGCCACTCGTCGCCAGTTTCCTAGTCGTCTCAGAAGTCGCAAATCGCTCTCGACCTGGTCGAGCCATCGTGCACGTTGGGCCCCCCTGTTCCTGGTGCCGGTGGGGTTGTTGAAGAGGACTATTTTCGTCGCACAGTCGTCCGGCATCCTTACGACGTGTCCGGCCCACCGTAGCCTGCTAACTTTCGCTAGATGTACGATGGGAGTCTCCCCAAGCAGTGCCTGTAGCTCGTGATTCATGCGCCGCCGCCACTCTCCGCTTTCAGTTTGTACTCCGCCAAATATCGTCCGCAGCACTTTCCGCTCAAACACGGCAAGGGCGCGTATGTCCTCCGTAAGCAGCGTCACGGCTTCAAGTCCATAAAGAACTACTGGTCTAATAATGGTTTTGTACATTGTTAGCTTCGTGCGGCGGCGTATGCTTCCTGATCGTAGCGTTTTACGAAGGGCAAAGTAGGCCCGAAATTTGAATCAACGTCCTCTCTTTTTACGTCCAAAATTCGAATTAACGTCCTCTTTTTCTACGACCGAATTTTTTTTCGTCCCCTAATAGTAAAACGAGATTTGAGTGTATATGAACTTCAACTATTTTTACACCATATTTTATTAATTTAGGTTTTATAGTTTACAGTTCTACAAAATAACAGTTTGGTAGCATGGTTTTGATGAAAAACTATTGATTTAGTAAAATTTCATGTATTAAATTACTGAAATCAGTTCTGCGGTAATCTTTTGGTGGTTTGGTTCAACGATCAAGCTAATCGCGATGTGAGGATTTTTCTTGCAAGTTGCAATAATAAATTAAGTTTATGTCCCTAACAGATATCTTTTATGTGTGCGCGAAAAATTTGCACATACGATTTTTAAGCGCCCAAATATTATGTGCACTTTTGACTCGATTTAGTTTATTAGTGGCATATGAAGTTCATATGGAATTGCATATGAATATTTGCAATTAATTGTGTGCAGAATATTTTGAGTACATATACGATATCTTCTATCTATACAGCTCTATCTATCTTTCTATCTATATCTATATATATGGATCATTCCATCTCAAACGTACACAAGGGTTGGATTCGACCATCAGCGATTTCAACCAAAGTTGCCATAATTGTTCATTCCGACCCCACCACCAATTACCAAGTTTTACGCCGATTGATCAATCCCCCTAGCAGTGGCGCTACTTCCTTTTTACAGATTTTCAAAAAAAAATCATTTTTCAGGTTTAAATATCTCTGCAACCGAGGGGCAAGACACTGCTGAAAATATATTGCTTTTCCCTATGGAAATATTTTTTCAACCTTAACCCCTCTAAGGTCTACATCATTTTTGGCACCGCAAAATTCACTAAAATGGTTATAACTTTTTTATTTTTCAATATTTTTTCACCAAATTTGGGAATTTTGCCGAAAATATTTTCTATTTTCATAATATCTATAGGTAATGGCCATGTGCCATATGGTCCCGGAGTTATTCCGGAGTTCCGTGGGGGACCGAGATATGGCTTTTTTAGATAAAGTTGCCAAATATCTAAAGTTTGTTTGAAATCTGTTGATTGTTGTAAACATATCATCGACTGTGGACATATCAGTTACTTTGCCGCAGTTATGAGCCATGGTGCGCGCCATCCGGATCCGGGGGGACATTATAAATCCGGAACCGGTTCCCGTAACGGGACATTTCAGCATCAGTAAAGCATGTCGTGTCGCATATCAAAAAACATCAGCATTCGATAAAATAGCGATTGGCGATCATCTCATGTTTCTCAGAGGCCACTGGAGGAGCACTGAGGGGTTGATAGAAGGGGTGATCGTAACAGAGGGAGCGGCCATAACTCCTAAATGCCTGGACGGTTCTTCATCACATACATGTTCCTTAACATAAGAAAATTAGCACTGATGGGTTGACAAGAAAGGGGGGGGGGGGTTGGGGATTCATAACACGGGGGAGACCATAACTCCGAAACACCTTGACCGTTCTTTATCAAACTTGGCAAACATGTTCCTTGACATAGGGGAATCAGAACTGAAGGAGTTGATAAAAGGGGGGGGGGGGGGGGGGTTCATAAAAGGGTGAGGCTCCTAAATGTTTGCACGGTTCTCCCATAAGTGACGGTGGGACAACAGGGGGAGTTTATGGCCGGAGGTTGCTGACAGGAAGAGGGGAGTAACGCCCACAGTACTGTAACAATTTATCAGTACAACAGAAAAAATCACAATACGAAACACTGTACAGCAATGCTCGCAGGTCGCAGCTGTAGGTCAACTGTAATTATGCACCGAATCAAAGTGACCCGAATAAAAAGTGTTCGATCATTAGTGCAAAGTGTTGTTGGCCGACTCTATTTGAGTCACAGGGGCAATCATTCAAACAGTGTGGAGTTGATCTGAGAACACCATGTTTTTCTCATGGTCAGCTTTTTATCATATGGCATGTTTCAGATTTCAGGATAGGACTCAGTACTAAACTAATAAATAAATAAAAAGCTGGGTTCAAAAAAGTACAATAACAAAATTATTCATTTCCTATGGGTGGGGTGGCCGTTATTAAAAGCGGAAGGTGCAAATAGGAAAAATGTCTTTTTTTTATTTGATTATAGCCACTTTACCAGCTTGGATCATTCGTGACTGCTACGGGGTTGGGAATTGAACCCAGATCCTCGGCGTGAGAGATGTGAATGCTAACCACTACACCGGGATCTACCCCGAAAAATGTCTTTGCTTCTCTTTCTTTATAGGGTTTTATAGGGATTTCCGTAAAGAAAACAGATGTGCAAGTGACCGGGTAGACAAAAGAGGGGAGCTGACAAATGGGGAGGAACTTCCAAAAGAGAAACAATATTTTAATATTTTTGCATTAAGCATTCCGATTACAATAACTGATGTACCAGTGGCTGTGAGACAAAGGCGCCCGAGTAAGATCGGGCACTCAGCTAGTCTAAAAATGTAATAGGGGTATTCACGTAGCGCTTGCTATGTTGCGTATGCGTGTATATACTGCCGTTACTCGCATAACAGTTCAAGCTCCTTAGAAACAGGAACTGTAATGCGAAGAGCGGCGGTATATACACGGAATACACTAGAAATACTGAGAGTAAGAGATACGTGGAAACAAAAGCCGCGATTTAGCATCAGTGTACAAAAACTACCAGCACTTGCTGCGGAGCAAAATGCTGTAGCAGTGTGACTTGTTTGTTTTCAACATGATCCGTTTCTGTTTTGTTTACATCAATTTTGCCCAATAGAGCGATATATCTTTCAACTTAATCAATGTGAAGTGCACTGCAAAGCTTAATACACACTGTGCCTGAGTTCACCGATAAAAATAGACACAGCGTTACCAAGAGATCTTACACATGAATTTCAAGGTGCAAATATTGATAATCTTGTTTCATTTGTCAGGTATTGGGGTATCAAAAGCGTTTCCCTTCGATTTAAGGTGAAATGAAATATTTCATATGGGACACACATTAGATAACCATGTTTTTCCTACAAACCTTCAATCAACATGGTAGTCCCTGCTTTCGCATTGCAAATCCACGTGTTTTACCATTAGATCGTATCCTTTTGAAATCTGCATGAAATTAAGGTGTAAGTTTTTATAAATATTTCACTGGTTTTACATGTTAAATCAAAGGGTAACTCTTATGAAAAGTCATTCTATTTGAAATTCACGCGGCTTTCACGATGAGCTGATGTGAATATCAGGTCATCTCAAAGTGTTATACCCATGGTTTTACCATTGAATATAATTCATGTGTTATTCCTATGGAACTGTAGTGGTTAGCACCAGGAGAATATCTATGTGCTCTGCACATTGATTGCATGTGTATAGTTTTTTCGGTGTATAATATTTAAGATGCGTGACCATCAGGGATGCCACATTTAATTCTGTGTTTTTTGTTGGAAAAATCTGACCATCTGTATCAGCGAATAAAAATATCCGTGCAAAAATCTGTCCAATGCAAAACAATGAGAGTGAAAGAGTCGGAAAGTTATTTTGCTGACTATTTCCGTTTCTTTCACTCTCATTGAAAAGCTCAAAAATCTGTTTAACCTGTGTAATTGGCGAAAATCTGTATTCTATGCATACATATTCTGTACAGGCGATTTGTTTCAAATATCTGTCAAACACAGAATAATCTGTGCATGTGGCAACCCTGGTGACAATAGCATAAGTAGATCTCATAACTGTTTCAATACTTGTTAATCAAGCATTTAAGCAAACAGTATGCGTGTTCGATTGGTTCCCGTTTGTCAATTCTGGCTGCTTGATTGGCTCCCAAGATATGCTTCCGCGTATTTGTCACCTCTGAGTATTTCTACATTCTTAAAAGATTCTACCTGTAAATAGCTCGGATTTAGTTAAAGCTAGGTTGAAACTACTCAAAATGCCCTTAAAGTGTACAAACTCAAACTTTGGGTAAAAATTTCAACCAATTTGGCTACTTGCTACAGATAATTGAATCACAGACTAACAGACGTAACACTTCGAACACATTTTCTAGCAAAACATCATTTCAACGATACCCCTAAAACTTGGAAAAACACTAGCATCCCCTGGTGTAGTCCTCGCGCTACGCAGATCGGGTCGCTGTAAATTTAGTAGTGCTCTAAATTTATTTGTATATTATCTGACAACAGCGCCAGTGTACACGAGTGGCGTCCTCACGCAGCCACTGTTGTTTGAGTCTTGGCTTAAGTGAAAATTTGAAATGATCGTTTTTATTGGCGATGGAATGAGGCTTCAGTGTTACGTCTGTTAGTCTGTGATTGAATTATTTTCTATGACAAAAAACGCACTTTTAAGTTCCTACTACCAATTTTTTGGTAGAAAAACTACTCAAAATCTGAGTTTGTACACTTTAAGGGCATTTTGAGTAGTTTCAACCTAGCTGTAACTAAATCCGACCTATTTACTGGTACAATCATTTAAGGGTGTAAATACACCATTTACGCAACACAGCAAGCGCTATGTGAATTCGCTATGAACGGCGCCGCAGTGGAGACATCTATATTAGTTTCGAGTTTGCGTGAATCAGAATAGTGATTTGATACAGAGTGCAAAAGACAGAAATATGGCGGAAATAATTTTCACGCATTTAGCTACGGGCAGTACTGTAATTGGAAAAGAGATCGTGCGGTGCCATCATAGCGAATACCCCTAATGAATAAATCGATTTCCTCTTACTAAATCTGATAGTTTTCGCACCAACCTTATAAGCAACCACAAACTGCTATTCTCCACTAGGTAGCGCCTGTGTAGCTTGTATGCAAGCTTGATTGAATCACGCGCAATGTAGCAACATTGGAACTATAGTTGATAGTTGAAGCGGTTTTTCCTATCAATAGTCTAGCTGTCCTTTTAACGAAACATGCTTGCAATTATCGGGGCTGACGCACTTATTCTCGGTATGTGGTAAAGCAACTTGAAATCTCTTCGAACGAATGAAAAAAAAAATAATTGCATGAAAGTCAATATGCAGTAAATTCAAATTATGACAACCAATGTACTACGATTTATTAGATATTTCGCCGTAGGTTGCAAATAGAAAGTACTAGTTAATGTTCACGATAGGTAAGTTTTCGATTTCGATGACTCATTTTTAATGATAAATTTATTGTCGATTTTTAAGAACTGGGTTTCTCGGTAGAGGACTTATGTACAGCCAGTTAGCGAAAAAAGCATGGAACATTTCAATACCTATTTTGTAATAAAAATTTAGAAAAATGATGTTCAAATGTTGCATTATTATATGGAAACTGACTGTATAAAATAACTCAATGTATGTCGCCAAAAACTGTATTTTTAATCCAACTGTTTTTAAATAGGATGATAAATAGGATGATAAGCAGAAAAAAAGATAGAGATAAAAATCATATTAAATGAATTGTTGCTTTTGCAATGAAAGTCCAAGAACTCCTTTGGACTACATGGTATGAAAAATCTGATTATGACCGCAATCATAATTAGCACTTATGAAACGTTTAATATTATCGTTCGAAATCATAAATAAGCTAAACTGAACAAGCCTCAACCAACAGTCGTTTGTTTGTTGAACTAAATATTTACTATATTTAACCTCTTTCAAAGGACTGACACTATTCACTTGAACCTTGTTCGAGTCCACTGCAACGAGTGCGCTGCGAGGTCAATCTCAGTGAAGTGAGCCTTAGTGACCTCAAAACGTCATTTACCTGCTGCAGCGGGCACGAAGCTGGCCAAAATGTGCTGCAATTATTGTCCTCAGGCCGAAGTAGCAGTGATAGATGATCTATGACGATTCATGGGAACACCCTCCGTATTGAGTAACGATCAAGGTGAACAATTGTCGGCGTACGCGGCGTCTTGATGCTGTGTTGCTTAATGCTGAGCAGAGAGAAATGCATGATCGATTGTATTGGAGAGGACTCCACTAAAGCAGTGATCGATCGAGGGACGTCTCATATTATTGTTTACAAAACTTTACGTCAAGAAGTAACTTACAGTATAATTAAAGGTCTTTTAACATAATTCTTAATATATTTTTAAAGAGGTCATTAAATTGGTTTGATAAAGCATTTGGCACGTGCTGAACGCATGCATTTATGAACACCCCGAAGAAAATTTTCCATCGGTGGGAGAAAGTGCTCAACGCGGTGCTGCTCGCGGCAATGCGATGGCGAGTCGTTAGGCTAGTATGCGTTTAACGCATCGTCCATTCTTCAGTGCCTCACGGAAAGCGCACTCGATCGGTCCTAGCGGATTTGCACGTGTTTCTTTCACGATCAGTACCGACACGCGGCTGGCTGGCGGACTTCAAGACGTTCATCGATCACAGTGACTCGCGTGTACTCTTTTGCATATTTTGGGTGCCGTCAGTAGGCACCTCAGAAGTGTGATCGTGTTTTTTCTGTCGTTATTTAACATTTTGCTGCGGTATAAACGGTTGCAAACGAACGAAAAAACAATTATCGTTTCCAGTGAAAGTGATGCATCAATTAAGTGATAACAACACATATTGGAAGCGTTCCCTACGAGTCGAGAATAATAGATAGTCAAGGAGGTGGTGAAGAATCGGTGTGCAAGGGACGACCTTGTTTTACGCCGGTTGCAACAGACCTCCATCGTACTGTTGTTGTTGCTGACGTGCAGAATCAGGCTTGTTACGCCACTACCGTTTGGCTGCTCAACCTCGCGGAAGAAGCGCGCTTGGGTGAGGCACTGTGGAATATATTTATCATATGTCCGCATTGCGATAAGCGTGTTGCTTGTTTGGGAGCAGACGGATTAGCGGATTTGCGACTGCGTTTGAGGGTTGAAGACTATCCGGTGACCTAGACTGACTGGTGGCACAATTTCAGAGCGTGTGTGTTTCGACTAGTTTTGGTAAGCATAACTCAAAGAGCAACGTTGTTTTGCGGTTAGTGTTTTTTTAATCAGTTTAACAACGGATGTATCGATTTATTATCAAATTCGTCCTAAAATCATAAAAATAGCAGCGATACGCGGTAGCATCATCTGTCTTCAATGGAATATATTACTTGAGGTTTATGAGCTGGATGCAAATGGAGCTGATGAAACTGTAATTTTGTATTGCATCAATCTTTATCACATAACTCGGTTATCGTGTTTCACATAAGCTAACTGGGTGAAACGGACATCGTGGAGGAAATATTTAAAGTCGTAATTGTTAGCAACGTTTCACCAATTTAAATAAAAAACATCGATCATTTTTCCGTGATGGGGAAAATTGTGTGAAACTCTATTGCGCGATACGCATAAGTAGTCTGCATTTTTTTGGTAAAAGATAATCGGTGCCTCGCGAACCTGTAAGTATAGTATAGACCCAACAGCTGTTGTTAGCATGCTATCTTGAAATTCCTATCCTTAGCTTCTTTTGGTACTAATCGGGCAATCGAAAAATCAAAAAAAATTGACTCGAAGCATTCATGGACCCCGGGCAACGTAACATAGGGAATCTGGAACGGGGCGCTGTTCGAGCAGCTAAAACAACGAAAGATTGGCATCAGGTCACTGCAGAAGATCTAAAGTAATAGCGAGAAAGTGTGGAGGATCCGGGGCGACAAAGCTCACTTTTTCCGGAGCAGTAGAACCATGAATGGGCTATGAGAATAGCGCAGAAGTAGGCTCGAGTGGTGGATCGGAAGACGGTCAGTGAGAGGATGATCTGTTGAGGATAAGAAGTCGTTAATGCCAGCATGAAGGTAGACACGATGAAGAGAAGGACGCGTGGTACGCGCAACTGGAGGTGTGATAGCTGTTCGCTATGCGACATCATGACCAGCACCGGGGATTAAGCTCGATAGAGAAACTACGTATAGAACGGTGGCAGAAGCCTTATAGCATGCACACCAACACGAACGACAGCTGCTGTTGTCTGCTTTATGCATCAATTTCGCAGCTCTCCGAAGCTTGATGATCAAAAGCACTTTCTTTCTCCGTAATCCACAAGGCCACCTGGAGCTGGAGTTCACTTGATCAACGAACAACGAATCCATTTGTCTAAGTTCTCATTCCGGGCCGGTTTTTCTCGGACGACACCAACATGTGCTCCCTGCTGGTTGCGGACATTGACTCCGATTATTACTTCTGCGCTCAGAGCTATCGATGGTATGGCTAAACATTCAATAGGACATTGACAACTTGTTAGCTGCCGAGAACAACGCTGCCGAGACGCGATGGGGCTCTACCGTCACCTAAGGAGTTAGATGCGTTGACCTTCGAAGACGGATGAAGCAGGATACCCTCTACCGAGTGCATAAAATGACTGGTTTTAAATGGAATGCCACCATGGAGAGGCCTCCCAGTTGGCCTCGAGGGATGATGCTGGCCTAATAAGTGAGCCGACGCGTCGTGGTGGAAGGGATGTCAACTGGAGAAAATCCACAGACAATAATATTACAATGCCGGTTCCCGATCTTGGTGTGAAATTGTAGAGCTAAAAAAGCTAAAGGTATGGTTCCACGTGGGATAGGTGTACAAGAAGTTGACGTAGGACTATTGATTATCATTTTATCAATTTAATAGAATTTATAGTTCAACGATTCCTATTTAGTCTCGCACCTATTAGTGTTTTGGATGCAATTTTTCTTCCAACTACTCAGAGTCATGTGATCATGTGATGTAAATCATGTGAATCAGAAATTGGAAATTCGAGTTTGAATTGAAATCTAAATTGGACTTTAATTTACACTTTCAATACTAATTGAAATTAACCACGCAATAGGTCGTTAAATGGCACATAAAATTGGACTTAAATGGGCCTTGCAATGCTTGAAATCGCGCTTTTAATTAGTATTAATATCAAAGCTGAAATTGCACATGAAATTAAATACATTTTATTTAACATTGAACTTGCAAATGGACTTGGTATTGGACTTATATTATGCTTAACTGAAATTGAACTAAGAACTAAACTTCAAATTATACTTAAAATTGGACTTGAAATCGACCTTCAATCAAACTGATTGCTTGAAAAATAAAAAAGTTATAGGCATTTACGTGAAGACAAAAAACGTTGTCATAGTCGGGCCTGTTGTACAGGTTGTATTGAAATCACATACGTATTGAAATTCTATATAGAGACATGAAAAGAATGAATTCCGTAAATAACGGCTCATATAGGTACAAATACCCTATTTTTAATTGCATTTTTGCGAAATTTTGGCGATCTTGTAAAATCAATATTGCTACAATCGCCTTTTCCGAAGTGTACAACTAGAATAAAAAAAAAGCAACAAAAATCTAAGTTTTCATCGTATTAATTTTGCTTTATTTCTTCACATTTTTCGTGACTGACATTCTCTAGTGATTATTGCGCTTCTGCGCTTAAAATTATGGTGGCCCAACCGTGACTACTCAAGTGGCTTGACCTTTACAAATATGTAGCGCTTTTCTAGTATTTCACCTCAGCCTTCCCAAACACCTTACTGGATGGCATTTTTCTATAGTCATCGTGTGCAGCACATTTTCAAAATTTATCTCGATAATTACATTTCATGAATCATTTCTTGAAGAAAAGTTCATTGCGCTGGAAAACTTTTTTTGTAAGATTTAGTCACTGAATTCAGTACGGGTGTTTTGAATACACGATTGAAACTCACAATATTGTAAAAAGTTAGCTATCACAGTAAGAAGTTTTACAATGGTTGTATCATAGATATCATGAGTTACTAAAACTGTAAAACCGTGTTGACCCGACCATAACAGTGGCCCGACGATAACGACAATACCCTACTGAATCCCAACATGGCCGAAATGGCGTCTATGTGAGGATATGGGTGCCATCGATCCGGCCATGCTGGGATTCAGTACCGTTTCACCTTAATGCACAAATGCGTTAGAGCAATGCCCAAATACCGTCACCTAAGTTGTCGTGCGAGACTTCAATTCTGATTAGGTTCTACACTTCTACAGTATTGTTCCGATCATAATAGCTCCTCCGTGAATTTTAGGCTGACATAAACCTGTGTGCAAAATAATAGCAGTGAAAATCTCATATTTTTAAAAAATCGTTTATATTTTTTCTACTTTATCATGTACACGAATGCTACCTATATGACGTTGTATGCTAGTAGCATACGATCTCTAACTAAATGTACTCGACTGTCGTACTGCCTTCATTGAGCATATGGATCATTTTGTTTGTTTACCTATTTTTCCTGTGTTGAGCTAAAATAATAGCAGGGCTCACAATTTCATTAGAATTTTCAAAAGAATTATAAAATAACCGTTGAAACAAACCATTTAAGGTATAAATATTATCTATTCACATTTAACAAAAGTATGTTCATTTTTAGTATGTACGTATAATCAGCCAAAATGGGTCGTCTAAACGTTGCTGAAAGGAATTGTGGACTAAAACATAATTAAATAACAAATAATTATCAAATACATAAATTCCCACATTGCAATTTTTTATGAACTTTAATGCAAAACTCACCACTGCTATTATTTTGCACACAGGTGTAATTGGAAAACTGACATAATCGAAAAAAAAAACTTTCTCAAAGTATGCCAAGTTTACTAGCGAATTATGTTCTTTCTTTTGCATTATTAGGGTGGTAATGTTTTTACACATTAGGGTGATTAAAAAACATAGTTTTAAATGCGTACCAAAAATACGATGTCTTTACAAAAGCTGTGAACATACTAAAATAAGTAACTTTGGTGACTATAGTAACTATCTATCTCTTACGGTTGTCGAAATATTATGATTTGTTTGTAAAAACCCGATTTAATCCACCTATTGGTGAAAGGAACCTTTGTTATTCCATCTCATTTGTCATTTGAGTTAGAATTCGACACGCCTTCGGAACTCAACTTTTTGATAACACTATGATAGTTATCATCAATACATATGCATGTCTATGTAATATACTGATAAATTTGTATAATATCCAAAGCAATCAAAAAATGTCTTCCTTTTAATTGTATAATTTGTTATTTTGAGTTAATAGCGGGGTGACATTCTGGGGTTTGGTTTATGTGAGCAACTGTCCGTTTTCCTGGATGTATTCGGAACGTTCCTAGAATGTGTCCAGCTGTCGCCAATGTAACCCTGGACACTTTATATGTCGACAAATGAGCTACTTTTGCAATTTTGAGTACTTAAAGATGTCGTATGCAGGGTTGCCACATGCACAGATTATTCTGTGTTTAACAGATATTTGAAAGACATCGCCTGTACAGAATCTGTATGCAAAGAATACAGATTTTCGCCAAATTACACAGAATAAACAGATTTTTGAGCTTTTACATGAGAGTGAAAGAGACGGAAATAGTCAGCAAAATGACTCTCTATCTCTTTCACTCTCATTGTTTTGCATTGGACAGATTTTTGCACAGATATTTTTCCTCGCCGTACAGATTGTCAGATTTTTCCAACAAAAAACACAGAATTATATGTGGCATCCCTGTCGTATGTTGTACTTTAGCTGAATTCAGAAACTGATCCCCGATCCGGAACATTCCCGGACGTGTTGTTCCGGAGTATCTTCGGAACCGTACATCTGATCCAAATTCTGTTCAATAGAATTCTTCTAGGCCACAAAACTCTGCATTTGTTAGTTATTCAGTCAAATCGGTCCAGGCATTTTCTAAAAGCAGATGTTTATTGCTATATTTTCACTACTGAGACTGGTATGCGTTTATTTGTACATGTAACTGACATAGTTTCATTTTTTTTCAAAATTTTGGAAACAAACATCACATTACTGTTTGAAATATTGAAAGCATGAACAATTTAAAGATGATTCCCAGGCTCATCTCAAAAGTGGTGAAAATCACATGGGACTATTATGCATTTATAGGCAGTAATGGTAGTTATCATCAACACATATGCATGCATATGTAATATACTGACAGATTTGTAGAATACTTGAAAGCAATCAAAAAATCGTGTGTAAAGTTCTTGGGCAGGATTGATATTTAAGGGGGACCCTCACTGGAATGTCGAAAAACTTGTTTATTTTGCATTTTCAGAAGGCTTTTATCTTTAGAAATGTTGAGCCGATAGAATTTTTCGTTACGTGGTCTCGTTGAGAATTTACAGTAAAAATGTTGGATCACTTGAAGGGAAGTGCAGTGCTGTACAATAGTTTAAACGCGCTCTCCTCGAAACCATATGTTTTCAGCGACTGTGCGTGTATCGCAGTATCTTAGAGGATCGATTTGGATGAATTTTTTTTGGCGTGTAAAAATTACTTATCTAAATTGTGAAGTAACCGCTTTTTGATATCTCAACTTTTTAATTTTCGCTGCATTTTTAAAAAAAGCGTTACACTTCGCAACCAGTAAGAGATAGATAGTTACTATGTACAGCAAAGTTGCTTATTTTACTGTGTTCTATAACTTTTGTGGAGACACAGTACTTTTTTGGACGCATTAAAAAAAACAAAAATTTGTATCACTCTAATAGGTAGATTTACGGTGTACGGATTTACGGTGATAGTGTAAAAAGATGCGTCAGATTTTTAAAGAGACTTTTCCAAAGACACACCACCTGGAAAATTAAGCATTTTTACGCTAGAGCACATGATCGCGTTTTTTTCTATTTGGTTCATATCAGTAAAGTTTGCTTAAATAATTTCATCAATGTTTTTCAAATAACTTTTGACTGGTAAGGCCAATTCTAATAAGATTTAGCCGATATGTTCACAGCGTTAAGGCCTCCTGTTTGATACTAAAATAATTGAAATTTGATTAATTATCTGGTTAAAATCGTTATAAATAATTGTAACTTTTATTATGCTGTACACGACTGCTCATAACTTTCAAATTAAACATCCAATCAAAAAACAAATCAATAGTGATCTATGAGGCTATATTACCTACCAAATGAGACTAATAGCGCATAAATCGGTTTGGCCATCTCTGAGAAACGTTCGACTAATTGACACCTTGAAAAAGCACATTTTTAAGCATAACTTTTGAACCGCTTGATTGTTTGCGATAAAACTCTCCCCAAAAATTTGCAGTTGCAAGAGCCTTTATTTGATACTAGAATGGTTGAAATCGGTTGAGTGGTTCCGGAGAAAATCATGTCAAGTAGTTTTTACATTTTTGCTTATAACTTTTAAACAAAATGTCGAACCGCAAAACCATTCGATAGTGATCTACAAGGTGATAACACCTTTCAAATAAGCGTAATAGCAAACGAATCGGTTCAGCCTTCTCTGAGAAACAGACGACTAAAGTCAAGCGTCACACACACACACACACACACACACACACACACACACACACACACACACACACACACACACACACACACACACACACACCCACACACCCACACACCCACACACCCACACACCCACACACCCACACACCCACACACCCACACACACACACACACACACACACACACACACACACACACACACACACACACACACACACACACACACACACACACACACACACACACACACACACACACACACACACACACACACACACACACACACACACACACACACACACACACACACACACACACACACACACACACACACACACACACACACACACACACACATTGCTCAATTCGTCGAACCTTATCGGTTGGTATATGTGACTCGGCCCTCCGGGCCTCGGATCAAGTTCGTGTTTTTCGACCAATTTTTAAACCTTTGTTATAGTATAACAAAGGTAAAAACATTTAAAAATCACTTTTTAAAATACAGTAATGTTCCGATTTTGTCAGCCCCATGTTGAATTTTGGACTGACAAAATGGGGAAACTGAAAAATCGGGAAAAAAATTTCGAATATTTTTTCAAAATTCAAGACTTAAGACCTTGCAATATCGAAGACTTCTGTAAAATTTTAAATATTAACAATTGGTCAACCGAAAGCTCAATGAACCGTGCCCAGCACACAGGTCCAGAACCGTTTTTGGTGCACATTAGCTTTGAGCGGGAAAACTTGGTTTTAAGTTTATGGAACCTTTGGAAGAGTTTCTTAAAATTAAAAGTTCTATCGTTGAACGGAATTCAAATTTTGATTAATCCCCCTAAAAGTGCAATAAAAAATATTGCTGAATATGGTATAGCTCTATCTTTGATTGTTTAGGAACTATAGAACTTTTCCTATAATAACACCCTAATTTTGGCCCCGAATAGCTCGCAAGAAGGCATCATTTTATTCAAAAACTCTCCCCAGAGAATCAGAATAGTTTTAAGCAGGCTAAAAAGTATTATAAATCATGTTTAAAAGCACAAAAGTTAAGCAAAATTTATAGGCTGTCAAAATCGGGATAAAAAGCTGACCAGAGGTTGGAAAACTCGCAAAATGAATAGATACGCCGAGCATCGGCAAACGGTTTTTATCATGATAAAACAGCTACGCGAGTGGTTCAATTCGCCTATAACAATGAGCAACATACACTCACGCTTCGTAGCATCGCTGAATATACGAATATCGTGAGCAACGCAAAAGTGCGAATCGACGCTTTCTGCTGCTTGTAAAGCCACTAACACTACTTTAAACTATTCCCTTTTCGTGGTAATATTATTTTGAATACTTTCCGACGTCCCCGGGCATTCTATAGCCGAAAAATCGAACACACTCAATGTTCAATATTCAATTTTTGAAATAATTCTGATGTTCACATTGAGGTTCTGTTCGTGATAAAATTCAAAGCTGATGCGTGCATTATCGGCGAGGCAGGCGAATAGTGTATGTTCATGAGGGATGTTCATCGATTCAAATGATCACTTTTTCGCGAATTCTCCAACCACTGAAAGCTGATAAAACCGGGGGTAGACAAAATCGGGGATAGACAAAATCGGGAGCTAACAAAATCGGAACATTACTGTAACTGTAACTTTTGAGGTTACAATCAGGTACAGACAACTGATCCTTGCTTTTACAGGTTTTTTGTTGTACTTTTATGTGTGAGTTGTTTGATCTGCCACCAATTACCACCTTGAGAAATATTTGAGCTCAAAGAAGTACTATTTTTATACTTGTTTACTTGTTTATTGTCCAGTAGCGTAAGATTAATATCTTTTTAAAAATTGCTACTTATGGTTCTAATAAAAGATACATCATTATAATAATTTATTACACTAGCTGGCGCTCTCTGACCATTGGATACTCTGACCTTCGAGAAATAGTTCAGGCACTGGTGAAACGATGCTTCCAGCTCTGCGACGTTTGCTTGTGATGAACAGTGCTTTGCTCTTAGCAGGATTCACAAAGATTTTATCCCGTCGTGACCAATCCGCAACACGTTCGAGATCAGCATTCATCATTCTTACTAACTCATATGCACAGAGTCCCCGTCACCCGACGTAGAGTTGTACATCAGCGGCGTAAATTTGAATTGAGCAGTGCTTCAACACAGTCGGTAGATCATTGATATGACAGCAGAATAAAAGAGGGCCGAGTACTGAGCCTTGAGGTACTCCAGATGGTATTTTCACACTACGGGAGCCGGAGCAGCAACCACCACAAAACACAGTCTGTCTTCTTTCACACAGGTACGATTCTATATGACTCATGGCAACAGAAGAGAAGTTGAATTGCGTATATAGCTTGGCTAGTAGTTTGCTATGCGGAATGGTATCGAAGGCCTTCAAAAAATCGAGCATCAACAGTCCATCAGCACCTTTCTTATCAACAATGGCTCCTAGATCATCGTACACTCTTAGAACTGCGGTTTAGATACTTTTTCACTGTAAAAACTGAATATCCCGAAAAATTGAGAAAATAACGTATAACGGTGTTCCTCTTAACCGTGGATTTTAGTAAGACAAATGACTTTCTAGAACACTATGAACACGCAAAAATTGACCGGAATTAGCTAGGGACAAAAAACTGTTTTAAGGGTTTATCCACAAATAACGCTTCATAACTAATTTCTATGAAGAGATACAGCTATGATGTATTTAACAAAGTTGTTTGTATTGGCATTATTATATCTTTGCTGAACATATCAAACCTGTCTCTTGAATATGTGAGAAAATAAATTTCGTATTTCACTTGTAAGGGGATTAATCACATCACCTTCAAATGAAGGCTTTTTATATCAGAAAATATTTTTTTTGTTTGTTTGATTATAGTCACTTTAACAGCTTAGGTCATTCGTGACTTCTGCGAGGTTGGGATTTGAACCCGGGTCCTCGGCATGAGAGGCGTGAATGCTAACCACTACGCCGGGATTAACCCCACCAAAAAATATTGTCAAAGACACCATATGCTAAAAAATCTTGCGTATTGGCATAATCTCATGCGATCACATATTTCACTGTGCAGCCTGGCCCATAAAAGGTTAAAACCCCCAGGACAACCCCGTTTGGATCACTTCTCAAACGATAACAATAACGATAACAAAGATATTTTTTTCAAAATGAGCTTTCGTTCAAGCAATCAAATTGAGAACGACAAATTAAAATATTTACTATTCATAATGACACATACTTCACTTTCTGTATAAACTTTTTAAGCCAGTTAGCAAATATTTTTTGTTAATTAGCATGCTGCTGAGTGATACTGGCTATTAATAGCGCCAGAAACTACGCGCAAACTTTTAAAATGGCAACGATTAATCACTAGAACATATGTGACTGCTATCATTTGGTAACTCTTGTTTGAATGAACACTTGTACCAAAATTGTACAAAGCACTAAAAATCCATGTTAGATATCAATTTAACAACCACCAATTTTCTGCATTTTGAGACATGAATACAGACTTCACATAGGGACTAATTATTTTGAGCCACCATTAAAAATATTCTAAGAGTTGAGTTTATAAATTGTAATTATCATTTTCTACCACATCCAAAGCGTGTAGAAGCTACGAACACATTATCTCGCTGGAAAGTTCTATGATTCTTACTGCAGTCTATTTACAGTGATAACAGTTGTGTAATCAACTTACTGAGACTAACTGGAAACAAAGAACTGTCATAAATTCATTTGGCATGAAAAGAAGCGACAAATAAAGGATAAGCGGTTCCGTTATTACTGTTATCAGTTCATGCACCCGCTCTGTGTTTCTTTTCTTTTCGAAGAAATATATGAAGATGTTTTAACAATAATTAAATCACTTTGTTAGTGAATGATACGCATTCCGCGTTATCTAACTGGGTTACAATCACAGTGTTCAAGTGGTTTATTTACAGTGCTCTTCTTTCTAAACTATGAATGCACCTTTGCTACAGTCTAAGTTTAATTCAATTTCAGACGAAACACAAAATGGTCATCAGAAAGGTAATCCCGGACAAAGCGTTCATCGAGAGTCATGTCACCTCGACCAGGTTTTCCCCGCTTTCGAGACAGGTAAAACTCATTAAACACCTTTACCGGATATAGCAAATTTTGTAATTTTATTTTTCCAACAATAGATAATAGCGGCAACGGGACCCATCATTTCGAGTGCTGCAGCCGGCATGACCAATGGCTTTTCGGCAATTCTATTGCCCCAGTTGCAGAGACCGGAAAGTAGTATACAGATTACCGACGATCAATCGTCGTGGATTGCCTCCATGGCACCACTTCCGATGGCTGCCGGTTGCTTACTGGGTGGACTGCTTATGGAGAAATTCGGACGAAAAGTAACTCACTTGATATTGAATATATCGTTCGCCATTGGATTCTGTGTTTTATCGGTAGCGCAGACTTACGATATGATTTTGGTAGGACGTTTCATAACAGGATTTAGTTGTGGACTAGTAGGCCCTCCAGCATCCGTGTACATAGCCGAAACAAGTAATCCGAAGTATCGAGGAATATTACTGGCTGGTGTGACATTTGCTGTATCTTCCGGAATTTTGCTTTCCCACCTGTTTGGAACATTTTTTCATTGGAAAATGGCTGCTTTATTCTGTTCCTTTTTCATGGCTGTCAGCTACGTGTTTGTTGCTTTGTGTCCCGAGAGCCCTTCTTGGTTATTATCGAAAGGACAACGTCACGAGGCAGAAATTGCGTTTCGATGGCTTCGAGGATATGATGCCGAATCTACTAAAGAATTGGATGATATGCTGACCAAGGATACAGAATCGAATGAACTCAAAAAATTACAGAAACAGCAACCGTCAAGCTTAGAAAATGTTTTGAAAAAAGAATTCATTATTCCTCTCGTAACTTTGTTAGTGTTCTTTTTTACGATGCAATTTTCCGGAGTCAATATAGTCGCGTTTTACTCGATCTCACTGATGAAAACTACAATTGGAAGTAATATTAACGAATATCTCGCCATGCTGATAGTCGATCTCGTCAGGGTAATAACCTCTTTACTTGCCTGTTTATTGCTTAGAACGTTCGGGCGTCGTCCGTTGGCCGTACTGAGTGGTTCAGGCACCACCATTAGTCTGATTGGTCTATCGATTTTCCTATACTTTCAAACCAGCATTCCGCTGTATCAGAACCTTTCCTGGATGTCTCTCATATTCCTGATTAGCTACATCATCTTTGTTGGAATCGGATTATTCCCGCTGCCATGGTGTATGAGCGGAGAAATGTTTCCCATCGCTACCAGAGGGATCGGTTCCGGGTTGACGTCCTCGTTTAACTTTGTTTGCTTTTTCGTGGTGATAAAAACTGGACCATCGCTGCTAGCTTCCTTCGGAACGAATGGAACTTTTATGGTTTATGGTGTTATTTCCCTAATCGGAACGTTGCTTTTGTATATGATCTTACCGGAGACAAAAAATCGAACCTTGCAGGAAATAGAGGACTCGTTCAAAGCTGGATGGACTCGACCTAAAAAGGTTCAACCAGTAAGTGATAAGGTGTGATTCCGATATATCTAGATAGGCCGTTCAGCTGAATAGATTTCAAGTTACAAGGAAATTTGCTGCTTGGATTTTTCTGTATGATTTATAGTTTTGAAACTGTTCTGTTATTTAATTTTTCTGAAATACCTACATAGTGTTGTATTCATGCGTATAGCTCAATAAGAACGCCAGATACTCGTGATTTTAATTTCAATGTAGGCAATTTACGAATTAATTTTCTTGATAAACATGAAAAGGTCAAGCTGAATGAATAGGTTTAGTGTATTAGAGCAACATTAGAATAAATTGTTTTTATTGTAGTGAATTATTTTTAATAAATGTGACTCGTTTTAGTAAAAAAAAAAAAAATAAATTGCGTATAATTTTCCCCGGTCCATTCAAATTTTGTTCTTCACAAAAACACAATTCCCCTAAAAGAAAGTATTGTAAGCGCTATACTATAACTATACTATAATATGCATCCATATTTTCATATCCATATTTCAAAACGTCTGCAACCGTGATGGATAGAGAGAGAGAGAGAGAGAGAGAGAGAGAGAGAGAGAGAGAGAGAGAGAGATTTGATAGGAGTAAAAAGAAGAAAATATGTAAGAAAGCAGGCGGTATGGTTTAGGTGCAAAAATCTGTATTCAGTTCGTGACAGTGTTACGAAAATTTTTGTTCATATAACTCAATGCATAAAACTGTCACAGTTATTCCCGCTCAACTGTATCGTGTGCTGCTCTGAAATCCGCGAAAATATGATAAGTGACACGTTGTGCTCCCTACTACGGATTTGATCCGTTGTAGCACGGGCCCCCAAAAGGTTCGCTTAATACTGTCCTACGAATTCTCTTGCTATTGGGGATAGAAGACGTAGCAAAATCTGGACAACCTTGTGAGCTGCGTTGATCATCGCTTATCGTTGATCGCGTAATGCCATGGTAAAGTGTTATAAATTGTAGTATAAATGCAGCTTCTATTTCAATTTTGTTTCGCTAAATTTGATACGATTTGATTATGTCTGGGGGTGATGCTGAGAGCAATTAATTCACGTATAATTATGATACGATCGCTATTCCACTTGGCAGACATTACCTACTATACTAACACTTTACCGCCGTCGCGACGGCTCGTCACGAATAATTAGCTCAGTCACAGTTTCAGTAACTTTTTCTAATTAATTGGTTGTTTTTCGGCCAGTTGCATTTTATTTCCCGTTTGCTTCTGCTACCCTTTGTGAAAATGATAATAAAAGGCAAAATATTTACTAAAAAAATTACAAAATTTCATTAAATAGCAATTTTGTTTACGAAAAACTCGTTTCGCTTTTCCGACTGATGGAATGTAGTAGAAAGGGATAGAGTGAATAAAAATGCAAAATCTTATGCTAAAGACTTGGATAGAAATATTTTTATGGGGTTTGCATCTTCAAAAAGAGAGATAACACATTTTGAAAGATTGCATGCGCAATATTTTAATCACAATGAACGTTGTGACCCTCAGTGAAACTCGCATTCAGCATGTGCCAGTAAGGTCTATTCCATTTAGTATTTGGCCGCACAAAATTGCCAATTTTTCCATAAGTAAATGAAGTAAAAAAATTTGCGAAAATATATTTTTTTAGGTTTTTTATTACTCTTTTACCCTGTAACGGGAAGAACCGTCTGTAGACGGCCTTCGCTTTTAGAGCTCCAGAGCCACATACGATTTATCTTGAATTAACAATATGAAAAATATGTTCAAAATAGATTTCCTGATATTTTGATATTAATATTACAACATTCTGACCTTACGTTCAAAAGTTACCATCTTTCAAAAACAAAAATTCCGAAAAATTCCGTAAAAAATTATGGTGCGAATATTCCCTTTTTTACTTTTGAAGAAAAAGGACGTCTAGAACAAAATGTTCGACCTCAAATTTTTTCTATGAGTAATTTACAAGCTTTATTTACCTTGTTTGAAGCCAAACCGTCAAAATCTAAACTGATAGCAATGCACAAATTAAACCAGGAAGACGAAAGACCAGAAGTTTGATTTTGTTAAAATACACAAATAAGAAGGAAGACAGGAGTGAAAGACAAAAATACAAAGAGTTTGAAGGAGGAAAGGAAAGGCGTGTATAGTAAAGCAAACAAAAGCTATGGCTATTTAGAAATTCTTTGACCACATTCGCGACCATGACCGCTATAAGCCTTGAACCGGATGCTAAAAACCCTCCCGCTCTTAAGACCCTTGAGTTTCCTGTATTTACCCCAAGTTTCCTGCGTTCATCTAACGTGACCCCAAATTGCTCCTGAGTTGTACCATTTTGGTCCTCACGTCCGCAAAGGTCCCGAAGCTGAAGGAGCATCCCTTACAGAGACTATAGACCCCAAATTGCCGAGAGTTACCTTTATTTATGCAGGTACTCTCCGTTTTGTTTCAAAATGTAGCGGATTTTGAGTGTCTCGGCGCCTCTATAATCTATAGTATCTGTAGCGTCCCTGCCATCGACGCCATCTCAGTTAGGCCGGGTCGTCGCCATCGCGCTTAACCAGAAAGGTAGAGGGTGCCCGCCGCCAGAACGCCGGAAGTTAGCCATCGAACCCCGTGCCAAAGTCGCCGACCTGACCGCAAGCGGATCCCGGTCAGCATCTCCGCCGGAAGTGAATTCCCCAGACACCAAAAGGTAGGAGTTACCGAGGGAAATACGTAAATAAGGGGAACAGTTTAAGCAGAAGGTTTCCAAGTGATTTCTTGACAGTAAGTCGCGAACGTATCTTCCCTGAGACTTGTTTTAGGGGGTCTCGTAAGGGCTGGGTAGTTACGTTATTTTGGTGGCAGTTGCAAACAGTGAATTTTTTATTCTCCGATCGGATTTCTATCGTAATCGTTGGGAAACGAAATGTGAAACTGATCAAAATGTCCGGAAATCTGTTTTGAACATATTTTTCATATCGTTAATTTAAGACTAATTTCGTATGTGGCTCTGGAGCTCCAAAAGCGAAGGCCGTCTACAGACGGTATTACCCGTTAGAGGGTTAATGAACACCATTTTTTTGGCTGTTTCAAAAATTTACTGTATTTTGTAAAATAGCCGATCAAAAGCACTGACAGTCTCATAACTTATTGAAAACAGAATAAACACTGATTCTGTGAAGAAAAATTAGCAATATTTGATCTCAGATGTGACAAAATGATCTTTTCGCTTAAGGTGCCGGGTGTACCCCCCGTACCCCTACACATCCGAATCGGCTAGAAGCATGCTAGGCGTTTGTACGAGCAAGTTTTGTCGAAATTGTACGTATGTACTCAAATGGAAAAATGCTTGAAGAAACGGGTTTTGCCATTTATTCGTAACTAGCTGACCCGACAAACTTCGTATTGCCACAAATTAACCTGTGTTGTACATAAATCATGAATCTCGGATGATCTTTATCACTTCTCGAGTTTTGCAAGTCCCCCAGTGGGCGGCGCTTCCGACGGCGGGTCACCGGCAACACTCGCGACCGGCTCGTCCTGAATGATCTAGTGTTACTATAGATAGTTTTTGTGGTCTTGTTATTGATTAATGTTTTATGGAAGAGTCTCGAATTTCTCGAGTTAGATTAGTTTTTGAGTTTCGCCAAAATTTCTGTTTTATTTGTATGAGAGTCCATATCCCCCTACCACAGGGGTGAGAGGTCTCTAACTATCATAAAATAAATTCAAGACTCAAAAATCTCCTACATGCTAAATTTGGTTCCATTTGCTTGATTAGTACTCAAATTATAAGGAAATTTGTATTTCATTTGTATGGAAGCCCACCCTCTTAAAAGGGAAAGGGGTCGTAATACACCACAGAAAAAAAATTCTGCCATTTAAAACTCTCACATGCCAAATTTGGTTCCATTTACTTGATTAGTTCTAAAGTTATGAGCAAATTTGTATTTCGTTTGAATGGGAGCCCCCCCCCCTCCTAAAAAGGTAAGAAGTCCTAATTCATCATGGGAAAAATGGTTGCCTCCAAAAACACCCACATGCCAAATGTTGTTCTATTTGCTTGATTAGTTCTCGAGTTAGGAGGAAATTTGTATTTCATTTGTACAGGAGCCCTCCCTCTTAGAGTGGGGAGGGGTCCTAATTCACCGTAGAAAATTTTCTTGCCCTCGAAAACCTTCATATGCCAAAGTTGGTTCCATTTGCTTGATTAGTTCTCGAGTTATGGGGAAATTTGTATTTCATTTGTATTGGAGACCCCCCTCCTAATGTGGGAAGAGGTCCTAATTCATCACAGAAAAAATTCTTGCCTCCAAAAACACCTACATGCCAAATTTGGTTCCATTTGCTGGATTAGTTCTCGAGTTATGAGGAAATTTGTATCTCGTTTGTACAGGACCCCCCCTCCTAAAGTGGGGAGGGGTCCCAATTCATCATTGAAAAAAAAATTGTCTCCAAAAACACACACATGCCAAATTTGGTTCAATTCGCTTGATTAGTTCTCGAGTTATGAGGAAATTGGTATTTCATTTGTACAGGAGCCCCTCCTCTTAAAGTGGGGAGGGGTCCTAATTCACCATAGAAAATTTTCTTGCTCTCGAAAACCTTCACATGCCAAATTTGGTTGCATTTGCTTGATTAGTTCTCGAGTTATGAGGAAATTTGTATGGAAGTCCCCCCTCTTAAAGGGGAGAGGAGTTATAATTCCTCTTATAAAGAGGGGAGGGGTCTCAATTCACCATAGAATAAACTCTTGTCACCAAAAAAAAACACCCACATGCCAAATGTTGTTCTATTTGCTTGATTAGTTCTCGAGTTAGGAGGAAATTTGTATTTCATTTGTACAGGAGCCCCCCCTCTTAGAGTGGGGAGGGGTCCTAATTCACCGTAGAAAATTTTCTTGCCCTCGAAAACCTTCACATGCCAAAGTTGGTTCCATTTGCTTGATTAGTTCTCGAGTTATGAGGAAATTTGTATGGCAGCCCCCCCTCTTAAAGGAGAGAGGAGTTACAATTCCTCTTATAAAGAGGGAGGGGTCTCAATTTACCATAGAATAAATTCTTGTCATCGAAAACACCCACATGCCAAATTTGGTTCTATTTGCTTGATTAGTTCTCGAGTTATGAGGAAATTTGTATTTCATTTGTATAGGAGCCCCCCCTCCTAAAGTGGGGAGAGGTTCTTATTCATCATAGAAAACATTCTTGCCTCCAAAAACACCTACATGCCAAATTTGGTTCCATTTGCTGGATTAGCTCTCGAGTTATAAGGAAATTTGTATTTCGTTTGTATAGGAGCCCCCCCCCCCTCTTAAAGTGGGGAGGGGTCCCAATTCATCATAGAAAAAAATTTTGTCTTCAAAAACACACGCATGCCAAATTTGGTTCCATTTGCTTGATTAGTTCTCGAGTTATGAGGAAATTGGTATTTCATTTGTACAGGAGCCCCCCCTCTTAAAGTGAGGAGGGGTCCTAATTCAACATAGAAAATTTTCTTGCCCTCGAAAACCTTCACATGCCAAATTTGGTTCCATTTGCTTGATTAGTTCTCGAGTTATGAGGAAATTGGTATGGAAACCCCCCCTCTTAAAGGAGAGAGGAGTTATAATTCCCCTTATAAAGAGAGGAGGGGTCTCAAATTACCCTAGAATAAATTCTTGTCACCGAAAACACCCACATGCCAAATTTGGTTCTATTTGCTTAATTAGTTCTCGAATTATGCAGAAATTTGTGTTTCATTTGTATGGGAGCCCCCCTCTTAGTGGGGGGAGGGGTCTCTAACCATCACTAAAACCTTTCCTGGCCCTAAAAACCTCTACATGCAAATTTTCACGCCGATTGGTTCAGTAGTTTTTGATTCTATAAGGAACACAAAACAGACAGACAGACAGACAGACAGACAGACAGACAGACAGACAGACAGACAGACAGAAATCCTTCTTTATAGGTATAGAAGATTATAAAGGTAGCGTTATATTTTTGCCTAATTGAGCTAGCTGTCAGTACTCCAAAGTGGTGCTAGTGTGGTATGTAGCTAATAATGTCGATTACGTGCCAAAAGTCATAAACCCTCCAAATTACCAGACCCCACTAGTGGGACAAAAGTATGAAGCTCGAATCCATGAATAAGCACAGCAGTAGCTAACAAAAGCATAATATCTCATAATATCTATAATTTTTTGGTAAGGAATATTCTCAATTTGCACCTTTCCTATTTTGCGGTGGTATATTGCAGCCTCCGTCAGATCGAAACTTTATCAAAAGTTTTTTGACGTAGGACTACGTCTTACGGCAAGTTTTGAGATAGGGTGTCATTCCAAAAAATCGAAAAATGCGAGCGTCACGAAAAATGAAAGGTTTTGAGCGCTAATAGCTCAGCGGTTTTCCGATCGATTTTCAATATTCTTACATCAATCGACCGGAAAATCTTCTAAGAATTGACCCAAATGAAGAAAAGTATGGATTCTTGATGTTGAACTATTGAAAAATTGAAAATAATAAACCTATGTTTTACCAGAATTCTTGCTTGGTGATTGGTTGGAAGATTCTTTACGATGATCTAAACCTATACCAATTTGATATCTGTGCTTGGGAAGTAAGCCAAAACAAGTGACCAAGCTTCCTTATTTCAACAAGATTTCTTAACACCGTGGTTCAACCTAGACCATTTTGATGTCCTTGTTTGGGAAGTACGCCAGAGAGAGTAACAAAGCCCCCTCGCGCCAACAGATTTCTTACGAACGCGATTAAACCTAGTCCAATTTGATGTCTGTGTTAGGGAAGTGTGCCAGAAAAAATGACACAAGTTCATTGTCCCAACAGATCGCAAATTCTTTACTGCGAGACGATTAAACCTCGGCGAACTTGATATCTGTGTTGGAAAAATGTGCTACAGCTGTACTGTTCGGTTATAATACGGCTCTGTATGAATACGAAAGCTTGCCGTTTCATTAGAAGTGTAGTGAAAAGATGTGCTGTTGATAAAATAGGATTGAATTGGTAACGTCGTGGCAACGTGGGAAACCATGGATAATAAAAACAATCTTTAATTTCAGTAAGGTAGCAGGAAAGCAATAGTTTGTGTTCTTGATTTTGTTAAATTGTTTTCAAATGTACAATCTTTTGAGAATTGAACGTATGCAATGTTACTACTTTGATATATGTTACATACAACGCATGTAGCATGTATATATGTTGCATATAGCATGTATACATGAAGAATCGAATGATTACAAGCATGAATACATGCTACTATCACTACAAAGACACTTACGTAGTCCTGCGTCACCTATATATGCGGTCGTGTCTTGTACACAACCCCTCTGATTTTTTTTTTGTTTCACTAGCGGAAAGACACGTTAATACGTTTTCCTGAAGAACACAATTTTCTACAGATCTTCCATTTCTAGTATCTGTAATATAGTGTTTAAAACTGTTACCTATACATTTTTCCCTCGTCCATGAATCGCTCTTTTGCCCTGTGCGTGAATCGCACTTTTGCCCCGCTAGGCGATTAACGGAATTCGATTAAATTATGGAAATTATATTTTGTAAATTCTTCTCGCCGCATTTTCAAAGGGGATATGTGAGTGATGTAAAAGGCTGCTACAATTTTTCAACAAGTTATATGCTCCTGTTGATATCGTATTTTCCGTAAAACGAAATATTACATCAAAACCACTTTAAAACAACATTTACACATAACTCAGCAACTATATTTCGTAAACAACAAATGTTTACGATAGATTGAAGCTATCAAAGTAGTTACCCATCCACGCCAATGTAGTCAATTTACTCGGAATCTGCACTGATAAATCATTGAATCGCACTTTTACCCCATCGCACTGTGTTGTATACTCTACTAAGGAAAACAAATGAGCAAATGCAGGAAGAATGGTCTCATATACTTTGTATACAAACACGGATATCAAATCAATTGTCCGAATAATCAAGCCATAACATTGCGAAATTTTGCTTAAAAAGAATTCTTCTGTTAAACTATTAACGACCAATACCAGCTTGGTTTTCGAGAAGGACTCGACAGATCCTAGATAAGTTATGAGAATAAAAATAAACCCAGAATGTAAATAACTGGGTAAAATGGAAACACACTAGGGATGGAAAATCAGTTATCAGTTATCAAATCTGTGAGTTATCGCCACACGCACAGATCACGATCCGTACAGATCATGACAAACAGTGATTTTTTAGCTTTAATCACAAAATTTTGTTTCTATAACAACTCGTAGCACTCGATCGCAGTGTGAAACTTCACCTAACTGCTAGAAAAAAGGTTGCTCAAATTGTTTGTATTGAGATTCACGCACTGAACACAACCGATCGTCTTTATCTGTTATATTTCTCAACGCAATCATTCAATGGGCATGATCTGACATGAGGTTTGTCATAATCTGTACAGATCGCGACAAAGTCGCTTGTAAGTAGCGATGTCAATGAATCTGAATCTGATCGCTCCCATGTTCTTGATCGCTAGAAGCGATTTTTTTTCTATCCCTGGCCGACACAAGAAGAAACAAAGATGACCAGATTTGGAAATTTATTCAACTTGCTCAACTGTATTATAACGAAATGATGCTTGGTATAATAGTATACAAGAAAAACGGTTATTCGGAATGCAAAGACTGAATCCCTACAAGTGACATTTTTATTAAGTGCATCAGTGTATTTCTATTATCTCAGAGAATATATAACATACATAACATACATTCTACGGCGGTGTATGTAAGCGTAATACGAAGTTCAACTTTTCATTTATTTTACCTGTTGGCGCGCAGTTGTGCAGTTTGTTAAATACAACGATCAAGCTTCGGGAGAGGTGTTACAACTGAGACCTCGCTGTTTAGTTAAACCGGAGTAACTACAGGAGTTTTAATAACCTCTGTCGTTTGTTCAGTAAATCGTTTGATCCCTTCTATGATCAATAACTCAAATGCTATGATACCTAAAAACATTATTGATTGTTATTAACTAATGTTAACTAGAGAAATAAAACGCGTTGTAATGCTTACCACAACATAAAATTAAAGCTAGAAACAACACGAATACACGAAGTATCACTTTTGCAGTAGAACCAGCATTCGCATTATCAACAATAACAATTAATGAATTTATAATCATGTAAACTAACCCACAAATGCTCCTAAATATAATAAATATTCGGTACACGATGACGTATTCTGTTTTCTCCTGCAAATAAACAACAGCATAGTGAATACAAACGTAACACTTCAGCATATTTCAATATCATTATAATATACCTTTTCGATTCCAATCACAAGCATAATCGCAAAAGCAAAGCAATAGAGTGCAAAGATCGATTTTAGTGCTAACACTGTGCTATTTTCCTCTTCTGTAAGTAAAGAAACATAAGCAAGCAGTCTTTTTCTTGATCAACGCGCAACATAACTAACACTTACCACTACCGAAGGATGCCAGACAGCGGATCGCTTCCGTTATGGCGACGACGATCATCAGCGCCGCATAGATGTGACCCACAATGCGAAAGGTTCTAAGCTGCGCCATTCCGGTCTCGGCAGGGCGGCTTGCTGCCGGATTGATAGCACAGAAGCTGTTACCGAAGAATTCGATGCGGAAGATACAGCACAACTGACATAACACGGCTTCGGCGCGTTGCACTCACTTTTTCGGCGGATGTCGGCGTGTGGTTGTATGTGCCTCTGTGTGAATGCCGACCGCCGACCGTTCCGACGCCGAGTTGCGCCTAATGTAAATAATATTAACGTATTTTGAACTTTTCCTGCGACTCAAAGTGACCACTTGCGATTGCGGTGAACCGAATGGAAAATGAAAATGTGAAAAACTGTTTGCCTTTGTACCCGAGACGAATTCGTGTTGAATACCTACTTTGCGCAAGCGTAAGATAATCAAACTAGTTCTAGGGTGTTCCTACAGCACGTATAAATTCAAAAAAAATTGTTTATTTTATTTATAATAATATTTTGACTAGATAAAATAACTTATATATAAACTATGCGTAAACTTATTCAATAATTTAGATAATTTAACAAGATTGTTTTACTATCATGCTAGTTTAAAATCGAATTGGATTCATACTATGATGTGGCTTTCGTTTCTTGCTCAGCTTGCTCATTAGTAACACAGGTGGCAGATTCATCTGGATCAGATACTACGGGAGACTTCTTCAGTCGTTCGTTCTCAACATAGCGAAGAACACCATTCAAAATCCAAAGTTGGAAAATGAAAACAACTAGCAGAAAGAACATAAATAACTAGTAATAGAGTTGAGTATTTATCAAAAAATCATCTTACCAGTAAATAACACGACAGCGATGATTAACATTACTATTCCTTTGTCGGCTGGACGGTGAGCAATCATCGAGTAGAAGTATTCTAAAATCATGTAAATAATGACTGCGATATTCATAACAATCAAAAAAGTCCTATTAGCTTTCACACATGCGATGTTTGCCTAAAAATCAAAAGTGTTGTTAGTCGCAAACCCAAACTCCTGTTAGGATTCCAATTATTTACTATTTTGATTCCAATGATTAGCACTACATTAAAGGCGATACACAAGAATGCCAACAGTAATTCGATGGATGGAATGATGTCAAAGCCATAGCCTAAATAAATAGGGTGAACCATTCTTATTAACCTTCCTTCCAGAAAGCCTTACTACACGGTTTACCTATCTTAGTAAGACATTTAACAGCTTCCAGCACTGATAGCACTATGTTAACATTCGCCAGAATGTAACCCAGCAGCCGAAACGTTTCCAATTGTACCATTTTCGGTCGGAATTTGTACTATTTTCACTGATGTATAGTCACAACCGCACCCAAATGAGAAAGTACGAAAGAATCATTAACTTTGGTTCTACAGCCTGCGGTGAATGCGTTGATGACTGCATCGTAACCGAAGAATGAATTAGTTCCATACATACTAAAGTAACAAGTGGTGCATATCACAAATCACCGTCATCAATCAAAGGAATTAACTACGCAACGTGCTTTAGTACATATCGTAAACGACTGCTGATTCACATATTACAATTCTTTGCAGCATGGAATGTTCGACTATAAGCAGCTTGCAAAATTATCAACTTAGCTTGTTATCGTAATATCAAATTGCAAAAAATGATAGGAGATAGCATTTTGGTTTTTGATAAGATTCGGTAGGTCAACCACCACTCTATTGAATTGAATTGAATTTAGTGTTATGTGGATTGGTGGTCTTGAAACTTCAGTTGTTTCTTTTTTTGTTTTTTTTTTATTTCCCAATTCCCTAATGGTTGTAGATTTTTTGGTTGGTCCTTAGAGCATCAAAACAACAAAAGTTTATAAACTAGGACCAATATATTCTGCTTTTCTAATTATTTTAATTTTAAGATACTCATTGTTACATTTAGCTCGGTAAATAAATCAGCTACAAGCAATCTATACGTACAACGAAAGGCAATAGCTCATTCTGGTATAAAGCCAGCGCACTCATTGAGTTTGATCCTTCACTTTAGGAATTACTGCTCTAACGGGTAAGGCTGTCTATAGACGACATTTTATTGGCTTATCCATCATTCTCTTAAGATGCGAAATTTCTGAAAATAAGTAATTTAAATATGGTAACTGCTCCTGGCCAGAAATCCCCCCGGAACCGCTTCAAGGCGAATGGAAGTACCCCCCTTGTGCTTCATGACGAGCTTGAGACGTTTCTCAGAAGAAACACGCGCCACGCACCTGGTCCATGGGCATCTCGTCGTAGAGCTTGGAAATGAGCTTCTTGGTCCATTGGTCCATAGTGCTCACTTTATGTTCGCTCTGCTTGGCCAGCATGTACGACCATACATAAAAGTCCAGGGGATTAAGATCCGGGGAACTGGGAGACCACAAAGTCTTATCGAGAAAATCAGGCAAATTCTCCCGACACCACGCTTGGACGATATTCGCCGTGTGGGCCGGTGCGCCATCCTGTTGAACGACGTAATGATCTTTCCCGTAAAGGTCATTAAGTGCCGGGGCCACAACCTTCTCCAGAACCTCGGTCTTATAGTACGCGGCGTTCATTTTCACGTTTTTGTCGATAAACATCAGTGGAAGCTTCTCATGCTTAGACACGGCCCCTCAAACCATCACCGACGCGGCGCTCTGAAACTGCGGGATGTTTATGTGGGACGGGGGGATGCTTGGCAACGTCGGCGTCCATAGCCGATCATTTTGGACATTGTGCGGCTGTTGCAACATGAAGAATTTCTCATCAGAAAACACGAACTCCTGACCAGCGTGCCGCGTAAGTATCAGTTTTGCTCTGTCCAGCCTCTTCTTCGTTGTAGCCTTCGCTACCCCGTGAACCTTGCGTTTCTTGTACGGCTTGCATCCCAGGTCCTTCGCCATGATGGTGTGGGCAGTCCCGATCGACACATCCAGGTCAACAGTGGTCTTCCGGATCGAGCGGTTTATTTTTCTCACCACCTTGATGGCTGCTGGTGTCCTCGCCGGGTGCAGCCGCCCGGATCTAGCACGGTCTTTGGCCGAGCCCGTCTCCCGGTACCTACGGATGGTATTATAGATGAAATTCCGCTTCATCCCGTGGGATTTCAACCGCCGAAATATGTCACCGGGTCGCTCACCTCTCGCAAACAACTTTACTACGACGTTGCGGTACTCCTTCATCGCGCGCGGTAAACAAATAACAAATGACATCAAGTCGACACCTTGCGCGTCGGTTAACCTACATTTAAGGCTAGAGCTGACACCAATACCAATACACAGAATGCACATGATGCACACTTACACAACGATGAAAAGTTGTATTCGAACTTATTGAACTCGACACCCTCGCAGGGTTCTTCGCCAATTCTGAACTTTGGCCAAGATGGGAACAGCGATGATTCAAGGTACAAACAGCAATGTCAGATCTACGGATTTTTGTGCATGCTTAAATTTGGGGCCCTTCAATTTTCTCAATTTCTGTGAGTTTAGATAGAATAGAGCAGCAGACTTTAAACAAAGAATACTTCATATAATCTTCATATTATGCCACTCATATTGGTGCCACTGTTTGGATAAGACATGTGTTATCACCCTGTTGGTAACATTTCATATTTCTACACATTTGACTCAATCAACTGCGGTTCAACTTCGTCCTGCTGCGCTGGTTTCCAAAACTGCAATCAATGGTAAACGCTAGACAGAAGACGCCTCTTGCTGCTGCTTGAATCAGTACTATTCGGCATGATTTTGGAGATCGTGTCGATGGCCTTGGCTGCCTTGTTGCAGGCATGGTTGTTGAAATTGAACCGATCGTCGGCCATTCCACCCAAGTATTTCAGAACACGCTTAGAGGTTACAGACAGCACGCTTATCAACGGTGATTTCCAAGCGTTGCACTGCTCTACAGTTGCTGACTAATAGCACCTCTGTTTTGTGGTAGGCTATTTGCTGCATTTCGACCTCCTCCAAAGTCTCGCCTATTACCGTTGATATGATGTCATCTGCAAAGTTGACGATTTCCAGTGTTAGAACGCTGTTGTGCTGTTGTGTAATGCGCTGCATAGCATTAACGATCCAGAGGGATGATCCGAGGAGTGCGCCTCGTGGAACTCCCGCTGTAACCCTAATCGATTTCGGACCGATGTTCATTTCATACTCCAGAAAGCGGTTCTGGAAATAGCTATTGCAGCATCTGCAGCGATGACTTATCAACTAGCGCTATTAAAACATTCTTAACGTCAATCGTGATTACGGCGCAGTGTCGATTTCTTCTCGTTTGCTTAGTTGCCTTCTCAGCTCTTCAATTACTGTCCGTATGGCGTCCACCGCAGTCTTTCCTTTCCAGAACCCAATTACCTCTCTGACAGTCCATGTAGATTTTTCGTGTAGTTTGTAAGCCGGTTGAGAATATTCTCTCCAAGAGTTTACTGAGTGTGTCCAGTAGACAGATAGGTCTATAAGCTGCTAGATCTCCGGGGGACTTTCCCCGTGATGACACGTACTATCGCAAAACAACTTGTAGTTCACTTTGCTTTGACATACTGTAATCATTATGCAATTCCAATCAATATAAAATTGACATACACACAATTTAAAGTGAACTTTCTATTAAGATCCTGTATTATCTGGGGCATCACCCCAGGGGTTAGCATCGGCGTCTCGACATAGTTCCTTAAAGCAGTTTGATTTGCTTTGCATTACTTACTTAGTTAGGTGGCTTGCCGTCCTAAGACAAAGCCTCTTGAACAAAGTTTCTCTATGTAACTCGGTTGAGGGCTGCCGCTCTCCAATTCCTCGGACACCGAGTACTCTCCGCCAGATCTCGCTCCACCTGGTCTAATCATCTTGCTCGCTGTGCTCCTGGTCGTCTTGTTCCTACCGGATTTGAGGCGAACACCATCTTTGTAGAGTAGTTGTATCGTATCCGTCCAGCTTTAGTCACCTTCTGGATACTGGGTTCGCCATAGAGCTGTGCGAGTTCATGGTTCATCCTCCGTCTCCATACTCCGTTTTCCTGTACGCCGCCGAAGATCGTTCTTAGCACTCGTCGTTCGAAAACTCCGAGCACTCGCAGGTCCTCCTCGAGCATTGTCCATGTTTCATGCTCGTAGAGAACAACCGGTCTAATAAGCGTCTTGTACAGGGTGCACTTTGTACGGGGACTTAGTCTGCTCGACCGCAGTTGCTTGTGGAGCCCATAGTAAGCACGACTTCCGCTGATAATACGCCTCCGAATCTCACGGCTGGTATCATTGTCCGCCGTTACCAGTGAGCCAAGGTAGACAAATTCATCGACTATCTCAAACTCATCGCCGTCGATCAATATACTACTGCCCAAGCGGTGTCGTTTGTTTGTTTTAGACGTATTTACCTTTAACCCAATCTTTTCTGCTTCGCGCTTTAGTCTGGTGTACTGTTCAGCCACCGCCACAGATGTTCTGCCGATAATATCCATGTCATCGGCAAAGCAGACGAATTGACTAGATTTGTTGAATATCGTGCCCCGCGTGTTAATATTCGCTCGATTCATAACACCTTGTAGCGCTATGTTGAATAGCAGGCATGAAAGACCATCACCTTGACGAAGCCCTCTGTGTGATTCGAATGAACTTGACAATCCATCCGAAATCCGAACACAGCACTGTGCACCATCCATCGTAGATTTAATCAGTTTGATGAGCTTCCTGGGGAAGCTGTTCTCGTCCATGATTTTCCATAGCTCTTTCCGGTCGATGGTATCATATGCGGCTTTGAAGTCAACGAATAAATAATGCGTGGGAACTCTGTATTCACGGCCCTTTTGGAGGATTTGCCGCAGTGTAAATATTTGATCCGCTGTAGACCGACCTTCGACGAAGCCGTCTTGATAAGTTCCCACAAATCTATTCGCAATTGGTGATAGACGACGGAAAATGATTTGGGACTGAACTTTATAGGCGGCATTGAGAACGGTGATCGCTCGATAGTTCTCACAGTCCAACTTGTCGCCCTTTTTATATGTCGGGCAGATAACCCCATCTTTCCACTCCTCCGGTAGCTGTTCCGTATCCCAAATTCTAACAATTAGTCGGTGTAGACAAACGGCCAGTTTTCTGGTCCCATTTTAATAAGCTCCGCTCTGATGCCATCTTTTCCAGCTGACTTGTTCTTTAGCTGCATGATGGCCTCCTTAACTTCGCCTATCGTTGGGGCTGGCACCTCTTCCCCGTTTGTTGCACCGTCGAAATCGCTTTCCCCGTCGCCATGGTTCTCCGCCTGGGCGCCATTCAGGTGTTCGTCGAAGTGCTGCTTCCACCTATCGGTCACCTCACGATCGTCCGTCAGAATACTGCCAGTCTTATCCTGACACATTTCGGCTCGCGGCACAAAGCCTTTGCGGGATCCGTTCAGTTTCTGGTAGAACTTTCGCGTTTCCTGAGAACGATGCAGTTGCTCCAACTTTGCATATTCCTGCCCTTCCAGGTAGCGCTTTTTCTCCCGAAAGATTTGGTTTCGCTGCATCTTCTTCTGTTTGTGTCTTTCCACGTTCTGTCGTGTGGCACTGTGTGGCCACATGCCCGATGGAGCTCTCCGCTACACTGCTGATGGCTGTTTTGATAGTGTTCCAACAGTCCTCGAGAGGGGCTTCGTCCAGCTCGTCCTCTTTCGGCAGTGCAGCTTCGAGTGAATGCGCGTAGTTTGCGGCGACGTCTGGCTGCTTCAGCCGCGCGAGATCTAACCGAGGCTGGCGTCGGTACCGAGTGTTGTTCACAACGGAGAGTCTTGAGCGCATCTTAACCATCACTAAATAGTGGTCCGAGTCAACGTTAGCGCTTCGATAGGATCTGACGTCGATAATGTCTGAAAAGTGCCGACTGTCGATCAAAACGTGGTCGATCTGTGATTCTGTCTGATTTGGTGACCTCCAGGTGTACTTATGGTGGATTCTGTGCTGGAAAAAGGTACTACGTACGGCTATGTTCTTGGAGGCGGCAAAGTCGATAAGTCTTAGGCCCATTTCATTGGTCCGTTGGTGTGCACTGAACCTCCCAATCACCGGTTTGTATTCCTCCTCCTGGCCGACCTGAGCATTGAAATCCCCGATGACGATCTTGATATCATGTTTCGGGCAGCGGTCGTATTCGCTCTCCAACTGCGCGTAGAACTCATCCTTGTCGTCATCGGTACTTCTGAGTTGAGGGCTGTGCACGTTGATGATGCTTATATTGAAGAATCGGCCCTTGATTCTCAACCTGCACATTCGAGGATTGATTGGCCACCACCCAATCACCCGGTTCCGCATTTCGCCCATCACTATGAAAGCTGTACCCAGCTCGTGTGTGTTGCCGCAGCTCTGGTAGATGGTATGTCCATCTCTGAACGTACGTACCGTTGAGCTCTTCCAGCACACCTCCTCCACCACGACGCTAGTGTACGACACGGCGGACGGGGCGAAGAGGTACAGAGTGACAGCGGGTGTTCCACAGGGTTCGATTCTCGGCCCCACGCTTTGGAATGCCATGTACGATGGGGTGCTGAGGCTCGAACTACCCACTGGGGTCGATATCACTGGCTTCGCCGATGATATCGTCCTTACAGTGGTAGGCGAGTTTCTGGAGGAGGTGGAAATGCTGGCATCAGACGCCATAAGCATAATAGAGGGTTGGATGGCGGGCGTCAATCTGCGATTGGCCCACCATAAGACGGAAGCTGTGATGGTCAGCAACCGAAAGTCGGCCCTAGAGGCAAATGTAATCGTGGGGGGACAGGTGATTGTCTCCAAACGAAGTGTGAAGTACCTGGGTGTCATGACAGACAACAGGCTGAACTTCACCAGCCATGTGGATTATGCTTGTGGTAAAGCGTCAACGGCGGTCACTGCGCTGTCTAAGATCATGCCGAACGGCTACGGTCCTAGCAGCAGTAAGAGACGCCTGATGGCCAGCGTTGCCATGTCGGTGCTACGATACGGTGCACCGGCGTGGGCCCCGGCTTTGGAGAGTAAGCGCAATCAGGCATGTCTGAACAAGGTGTTCAGGCTGTTAGCATTGCGCGTTGCGTGCGGCTACCGTACCATATCGTTGGATGCGATTGGGGTTATTGCAGCCATGATTCCAATATGCATACTCCTAGGTGAGGATATCGAGTGCCATAGTCAGAGGAACGTCAGGGGCGCTAGGGACAGAGTTAGGCTGGACTCTATTAGGCGTTGGCAGGCGGAATGGGATCGCACCGACCATGGTAGGTGGACCCATAGGCTGATCCAGAACATATCGTCCTGGATCGGCAGAGGTCATGGTGAGGTAAACTTTTTCCTTACCCAGTTTCTGTCGGGTCATGGATGCTTCAAGAAGTATCTACATACACGCGGGCGGGTAGATTCACCCTTTTGCCCCGTTTGCACGGTAGCCGAGGAAACGGCGGAGCATGTGATTTTTCACTGCCCGCGGTTTACGTCCACTCGGCGGGTGATGCTTGCGGTCGTTGGGGAAGACACCAACGCCGACAACATTGTGCAGAGAATGTGCGCTGAGCAGCGCGCATGGGGTGCCGTCGATAGGGCGGCAACGGCGGTGATAACGGAGTTGCAACGGCTAGAACGGTTGCAACGACAGGGCCTGACATAGCTTGCTAGGGTCAGTAATGGGCTGATTGGGCAGCCCAGGCCCTAGGTGAAGGGTAGTGGCGGTATGCAAGGGCAAGGGTGTTGTGTGAACCCACACACGCAACGGACAAGTCGGAGTGCTTCGGCACGTGCTCCCTCCTGAAGTAAAACCTAACGGTAGTTCCGGGAGGGGTTCAGGAACGGGCAGCAGGATAGTTTTTAGTAGGTAGGCGCATGTTGGCACCATGTGAATCCTATTCGGCACCGCGAAGGTGCTGTTTATGAAGATTTTCTCGCTGCATAAACAATACAAAAAAAGCACACCTCCTGCAGCGCTACGACGTCGAACTTGCGGCTCTTCAATACGTTGGAGAGCACTCGAGTGCTCCCTTGGAAGTTGAGAGATCGGCAGTTCCACGTCCCGAGTTTCCAATCCATAGTCCTTTTTCGTCGCGTGGGTCTATTCCGATTGTTCCAGTAAGAATATATTTGTTCTTCGTTCCGTTCGTTGCTTTGCATTACTGTCCGTTTCAGTGCAGCCTTGGCACTATTCTCTGTGCTTCTCTCTCAGAGGTATTCTTTGCCAGCTGAAAACTAATTCTGGTCTTAAGGCTTTCAGCACGAAAAACAGAGGAAAAATGGTGACACAATGGAAAAGAAACGGGACGTAAACAGAAAAAAGTGGTGTTGGGTCAGGATTCTAACGGGCCTTCAGGATCACTTTTACCTTCTTATATTTTCAGTGCCTCTTCCTTTTGGAATCAGCGGAATCCGGCACTGGTAAGTATCTGCTAATTTACACTGGGCGAGGAAATAACCGGGTAAGTATTCTTCAATGATCGCATAAAATACGATAATATTTTATGGGTAAGTATCAACTTTCACTGTATTAACCGTTTAAGTATGCTTCATCACAGAGATAAAAATAAAACTATATAACTGCTAACTTAATACCAATACAGCACTCGTTCGCTAATTTCACGAATGAGGCGATGCGATTAGCGAATTTCGTTTTTTAATTGCACGATAGTTGCCAATATTTATTGTAAAACGTGATACGTTATCACTGTAAAGAACTCTTCACATGCTTTCACACGTTCGCTAAATTTTCAGAAAAACGTTCAAATTTTTACAAACGAACTAAAAGCTTGATGAATATGTGTTCAATTAGCCAAAGTTTAGCAAAATTTGCATGAATTTGTTTGTAAGGTATCTACGTATTGCAGAAATAGAGAGTTTGCATTCGGCAACGCTGCATTTTTGTTTATAGCAACCACCTGAGAAACCACGTGTAGTTTGACAGATAACTGCTTTTTAGTTGCACGATCGTGCAACTAGCGGACGTTCAATTTGAAGACGGTGCGACTAGAGGACGTGCAATCAGCGCACGAGTGCTGTAATGTAAAAACAGCATGACTTGCTGTTGTCAGATCGCTATAATGTAGCATTAGAGTAGGAAACACAGAGTTGCCAATTATTATACAATATGCGCTGCAATTGGTTCATCTTGTACCTAACAAGTGGAGAAAAGAAAACAGGAGAGAATAAAATGAGGCAGAAAAGAGGAGACTGGGCTGAAAAAGAGAGGAAATGGAAGAGAAAGAAGAAAAATGAGAGAAAAGAAGAGAGAACAATAATAAAAACGAGGAAAACGACTAAGAAAATTCAGAAGAAAGTGACTTAGAAACGACTACCAAATGGGCCAGAAAAGGAGAAAAAAGGAACCAAAAAGTTAAAAAAAAAACAGGATAGAAAAATAGGAAGAGAAAAAGAGAAAATATGAGTGCAGGAAATTTGACAAACTAGAAGAAAAAAAGAGGAAAATGGAGAGAGAGAGAGAGAGAGAGAGAGAGAGAGAGAGAGAGAGAGAGAGAGAGAGAGAGAGAGAGAGAGAGAGAGAGAGACGAAAACGGAAAACAAAAGGGATAAAATGGAAAACAGAACGTGACAGGAGGGCAGGAAATGCAGAAGATAATAAGGCGAAGAACAGGGCAGACGAAAATGAAATAATCGAAAAAGAGGTAACGAAACAAACTAAATAATCGAAAAAATTGAAGAAAAAAAACAAAAGTGGAAAATGAAAATAAGTGAAGGAAGAAACAGATGATAGAAAAAACCCGAATTAATCCACCTAGCGGAGTGACCTAGCCTTTCTACTGCTACAATAATCATTATTTAATTTCTCAGGAACATCTATAATTAACTTGACTATATTTTTACATATCCGTTCCGTATTCCTCAAAATCCTTATTTGCCAGTAAAATTCACAACGTATTGCGTAGAATAATAATATTTTCTTTCCTTGGGTGCGTAAATACTTGTAAGCGTCATTTATGTTACTTGATGAACACCTTATTTAGTTTTATAATCGGTCGGCCTTAACTTTCGGACTTCAGAGCCACATACGAAACTTGTTTTGAATTGACAATATGAAATATGTGTTCATAGCAGATTTTTTGATATTTTGATTAATACCATGCGTTCAAAAGTTAGCATCTTTGAAAAACAAGAGTTCAGAAAAATTATTATTATACTTCGCTTTTGAAGAAAAAGGATATCGACAGCAAAATGATTACCTAATCTCAAAATTTTACTATAAGTTTGCTTGGCTTCACTTTTCCAATAGGCCGTATGAATAAAACAGTTTACTTTGCTTTTCCAGTTTAAATCGTATGGGAGCATTTGCTCTAAATTTTTATTCATACGGCCTAATATAACTGAATTAGAAAAAATAACTGAATAGAACATTAGATATGAAAAAGAGAAATTGAACTTTTTCTTAGCTGGCGCTCCTTCAGATAATTATTTTTGCATGAAAATCAAAACTTAAGCTTCTTTTGAATGTACTTTCATGAAAAGATAGTCTTGATTAGCTTGATCGCATCGTTTTTACAATGTTAGAGGGTTAGGAAAACAAGATGTGCTCGAAAAATAATGCAAAAGCTGCGCCATAAACATGCTTGAGAATGGGAAATATGATCGATATGATGTCCAGTGCTTGTCATTTTTGATTTATTTATTAAAACATGATACATGACATAAGACATCTGTACTTTAAAATGTCACTAACGAACACAAATCTTACAAATTTACTACCGTGCAACGTTTACTTCCTATTTTTCATGTAAGATTTCCAAGCTCTAGTATCTATTGATTGAAAAGAGCATCTATTGATGCGCAAAATTTGTTTGAAATTTGTATAAATTTATTTGGAAAAATCAACCCACTAGTATTTTTAATCCTATACACCACTATACCTACATGCTTAAATTAATGGCTTTTCTTCGCTTTTTGCTTTTCTTGTACAATTGTGAGTAACAACAAGTGAAGAAAATGACAATTGAAATCTGAAATCAAAGAAAAGAAAAACTTTTCGATTGAATCCCACTATTTAATATTTATTTGCAACAGACACGTAGTTCGCCTACGACGTGCAGGCTTCATCAGTGTCTTATTTCAAAGCGTATACGTATCTGTCGCGAATAAATATCAAATAGTGGAATTTAGTCGGAAAGAGTTTTTTCTTTTCTTTAATTTCAGAGTTCGTATTCCACTAAGAGGCTTCAAAAACTTCAGACAATTGGCATGTTTCTCACTTCTCTTGAATTTCAATGCAAATTTAAAAATTGCAAATTGTCCTCACATACACACATACATACATACACACATACATACATACATATATACATACATACATACATACATACATACATACATACATACATACATACATACATACATACATACATACATACATACATACATACATATATACACACATACATCACACACATTGAATACAATCAACATTTGATTGATATGTTTTGATTTCACACGTTTTAACGGTTTAATATACGGTGCTTAAGTGTTAAAGTTTGAATAACTTTTGAATGAACCGTCCGATTTTCAATAACTCGGTTTTGTTTGATATATCTCAACAGTAATTTTCAAATAATAATAAATTGTGTGATGTTTTACATTGAATTAATGCTTATATGTTACAAAAATATGTTTTAAATACATTTTTTTCACATTTCTTTATGTAACTTTTAAACTACAACCCCAATCGTCATGAAATTTGGGAGTTAAGGTTTTTAGAGGCTCCCCTTTCATATGCAATCAATTTTGTTCAAATCGGTTAAGGGACCTATGAGATAATGAAGTCCCATATTTTTCGTATTTTTATACATAACTTATGAACTAAAAGTCCGATCAAAATGAAATTCAATAGCGACCTATGGGACACCTAGACCTTTCATTTGACACTAAGAACATTAAAATCGGTCCAGCCATCTCCGAGAAAAGTGAGTGAGATTGAAAGCGTTACATACACACACACACACACACACACACACACACACACACACACACACACACATACATACACACACACAGAAAATGCTCAGTTTTCGAAACTGAGTCGAATGGTATATGACATTCGGCCCGCAGGACCTTCTTTCCATTTCCGGTTTTCCAAGTGATTTCTATACCTTTATACTATATATTTATATAGTAGAAAGGCAAAAAGATAAAGAGAAAAGGAGGAAAACGAGACAAACCTGATAGAAAAGGTGGGAAAACGGAAAAAAAAAAGATGGAAAACGAGACAAGAAATGGAAAACGGAATACAAAACCAGAGACACCCCATGGGAGAGGTATAATAGCGAGAGAGAGAGAGAGAGAGAGAGAGAGAGAGAGAGAGAGAGAGAGAGAGAGAGAGAGAGAGAGAGCAAGGGAGTGTAAAATCAAGTAAAATTTTGTGTCCATGTTTAAATTCAAGTCAACGGCGAGTCGTGTGATTAAACGCTACTATGAAACTCTGTGCCAGGGCTTAAAAAGGGATCGCAAGTTTCAGCATTCAAGCTGCGCTTTTTAAACGATCATTTGACTGTTTTTTGAATCCAGTCAATCTGCCGCCTGCGCTGCTGCCGTCTTACAATTCATGCTCCTCTCAGGAGAAGCAAACAGTCGTACTTCCGCTTTGCACGTTCATATCGAAGAATCTATTCTAAACTGCAAACTGACTCGAAGCATAAGAAGACGCATTTTTTCGTTTCTCTTGTTGTCTTCAAATCGGCTGCTCACAGTAATAGTTTGTCACCCGGAATCGGTCCGACGTAAGCAAAATGTTCGTTAGTATTGGACGGAGTCCGACCGACTTCTTCCATCCACATGTAGTGGTTGTTTTTTTTTTGTAGTATTGAATCATACGATAGCGCGGTTGCTTTTCGATAGCGTGGTGACTGCCAGTTATTTGACCGTTTTGCAGTCATTCGCTGCTCCAACTTGATCGAAACGAAAATGTTAAAAAGGTTTAAAATGCATTCTTTCTACCGTTCAAAACGGAGGCATGACCGAGCAAGCTGCTAGTGACGTTATGCATAGCGTTCGTATTCCACCACTAAACAGACGGAGTTAATTTGAATGCGCGGTGGTGTGAATGCGGTAGAAAGAAAAGGATCGGTTGAAGCCCTGCTCTGTGCATCGAACGGAAGGAGAAATGCGGTCAGATTGGATGTCGTGAAAGCTTTTAAGCGGAATCCCAATGCTTCGGTCAGGGATGTGGCCAAAAAGTTGAATCTGTCCAAGTCTTTCGTTCAGAGAGCCAAGGACCGGGAGGGACTACATACGTACAAAATGCAGAAGGCTTCAAATCGTGACGAACGGCAAAATACGGTGGCAAAGTCACGGGCCCGGAAACTGTACACCCAGATGTTGACGAGGCCTCATTGTCTCATCGTAGGTAATAAGACTTACGTCAAGGCGGACTTCCGGCAGCTTTTGGGGCTACCGTTCTTTACTGCCCACCACAAGTTTGATGTTCCGTAGGAAATAAGGAAGCAGAAATACATGATTTGGCAAGCGATCTGCTCATGTGGCAAACGGAGTGCGCCGTTCGTGACTACAGGGACAGTAAACGGGCAGAGCTACCTTAAGAAGTGTCTACAGAAGCGTCTGCTTCCTTTGTTGAAGCAACACGAAGGCCCTACGATCTTCTGGCCAGATCAAGCTTCGTGCTACTCCAGGACATCCTTTGAATAGTGGCACGAGGCTTGATCCAGCCAGAAGTTCATAGGGCCCTCGTATTGCTTCAACAAAAGAAGCAGACGGGCTCACCCCCCCAACCGGAACAAAGGCCCATTGAAAAATGCTGGGCTATTATGAAGCAGGCACTAAGGAAGCATCCCAAGAAAGTCAAATTTGAGGAAGACATGAAGAAAAAGTGCGTTTCCGTACGGAAAAAGCTGCAGCCAGATGTTGTACAGAACTTTATAAGTGGAGTTAAGCGTAGGGTGCGAGCATATGGTTATGGTATTGAAGTTTAATGAAATAAATAAGCCAAAAGCTTACTAATGGTTTATATTTTATTGTCTGAAAGTTTGGAAAGGATCACTCAGCTAGGTACGTTTGTACAGCATTTTTTCCGTGATGCAATTTGATGTGGGACACCTTAAAGGGTTTGAACAAGTTTCAAATGCCATTTTTCATTGAATAAAAAAAATGCAATTCAGTAGAAAATGATGTCCGTTTCAGTTGATAAGTCAGCTGCTCTAAGAGATTCTTTATCCGAAATGTTTATAGTGAAACACATAATTAATTAGGTATAAAAAATAATAAAATACGGAACCAGAAAGAAATGTTTGAAACCAAATGAACCTCGTTTGACGGTACATGCCTATATGTGACTAATCGTGAATAAGTTTAGAAGCGTTATAATAATCGTTGATGAATGAGAGGGAAATTCGTTGATACCGTTTTATTATCGAGCAGGAAAAAGACAACGAGCCACAACACATAAAACACAATCATGCTGAAGATCCTTATATTTATTGTTACAAATTTAACTGAAATACGAGACCTTACTTCTATTATAGTAGCAGAAGTCAGTATATTCTTTAGACTTGGGTTTTATCGGCTCATCAGACTGATGAGCCGATAAAACCCAAGTCTAAAGAATTATTGAATACAGTCGATAACCACGTCAAATATGAAGTCAGTATAGTTTTCATAATAGTAAGCAAACAAAGTGTAATTCGATGGTACATTTCGGTTAAATTCAAAATCCATAATCGAATGTCAACTAAAATTATTACGATTGATCAAAATTTATGTGACTTTAATTGCTCATTCATGGCTTCGAATGGTAAGTTCAACATAGCGCGGTAGCCATGTTATACTTACGCCCGCACTAAAAATATCTCTAAAGAATCCCGGTGAGTAACGAAGCGTAATTATTTTTACAAGTGATGTGTAATTATTTTCCCAGCTAGCATGTCCCCACGAAAGTGACACCAACAACGGCGACCACGACGACGACGACTACGGCGGCGGCGACAAGTGACGTCAAGTGGTGCAGCGCGCGCCATTTGAGTCGAAAGCGTGTTTGTTGAACCTAAAAGCGACATAATAGGTTCGAAAAGTGAGGCAAAAATAAAACCATGAATAATTATTGCTATAATCAGCGATGCTCGAGAGTGTCGCAGATTTCTATGGCTTCCAGGTGGTGTTAGAAAAAGTTAATTAGCTGTTGTAAGTTTTGTATTTGGGAGTTATTCGAATACCAATTGTATACAGACTTTATCCTTAAATGGGCAGTATTTACTCAAACTTTTCACGATAGACGTTGTTTGGCCTTGTCTATTTGGGAAGTCATTGTCTGGCCAGTTATTCTATACTTGTGTTGTGGACAAACTGCTTTGAACATAGTGTAACACTAGCTTGAAGATTTGCTGCTTCTGTTGACTTGCCTTGAAAACGATAACGGTAAAATACTACTGACAAGGATTCATTCACGCCGATAGCTGAGTGGCTGAACAGCAGCAGCGGCATAAGTAGCCTTGAAACAGATTTCTCACTAGAAGAGGAATTTTCGACCTAAACGTATGGCCGGCATTGACACGGCCATTTCGGACAGTTTTGCTGCGTGTCTGTCGGTTCTGACTGTTTCGAAAAGATATAAAATTATGCCGGTGGTGCCTCCCAACCTGAAGATAAAAATAAATACATTCGGTAGAGATTATTGGTGGTTTTGCAGAAAATAGAACTGTGCCACTGATCAATGCCGGGGAGCTGCTGTCTTAGATTTGCACTGCCTTAGGTTATTGAATTGAATGATTTGTACTATTTGCATCGTTAAATCGATCATGGAAAAATATGGAAAGTAAAAGAGCATTGAGTAATATTTTTAACGTGCATGACTAACCGAAAACCAAACCCAAATTTTGATCATGCCAGTTGCAGTTTTCATTTTTGGATTAACGCTAGCCTAATCCGGTTAAACAGAATGTCGTCATCATTTCTACCGGTTAAATTGATAAGAACTGGTTCTGTCACAAAGTTGTAATTTTAACCAGTGCAGGGGCCGCCGTGTAGTACATTTATATAGGCAGTAATGGACAGTACCTTTAGCTCTCGTTTTGCAATCAGTTATCTCTTACTATCGACACGGCTATCGACATAATTGACTTATCAAATGAATTCGCCTATTAAGTGGAGTTTTATTGAAGTTGAACGGTTTCGCATCGTCGGCTATGTTTACGCTAGTGGCTGTATTGTGTTTACAATTATTGAAAGTATTGCGGCAGTAAACTTGCTGATTAGTGAGTCGAACAGTTGCTGAATAAGGAACGCTCTAAAGTTCTATAATTTCTTTGCAGGAGACGGATGCGAGGCAAATATATTTATCAAACTAATGATGGCGGTACTTTTCCTCACATTTAATATATTTCTGTTCATAGGAATTGCCACGGTATTAAATAAAAAAACATTTGTAAAGACTTCGACGAAGTCATTCCCATTTTCTCTTTTTTAAGGCTAATCTCGCCAACGTGCATGCAAATACTGTATTCGCAATGCTTTTTGATTTGGTAATTGCGATAAATGTTGTCTTTAACTCAACGATGCGGATCCGGAATGACGAATCACTGGATAGGAAACGAGAAGGATTAGTGGCTATGGTGCTTGTGACGCTATTTATAGGTACGTAATGCATGTACATATACGTTAGATTATCACAATTTGGGCTGATGTTATTCGTTTTCCAGCTTTGTCAATTTTCCAGCTATGGGTACTGACCGGAGTGCGACAATATATCAAACATCGACGAAGAGCACAAGTCATTGATTCTGCTTCGTGACTAGAAAAGTTGCCTTTTATAGCTCATTTTAAGTTCCGTTAAAGATTGTGTGATAATTGTCTAACTAAATTATGTATGAGAATTTAATGATTTTAAAGTTCATTTGATAAAAAATAGAAAATTTAAATTAAAAATATATTAATTTAGTTTTAATGTCAAAGCTAGGAACTCATTACAATATGAATGTATACTTTTTGATATACGGTAGGTCAGGTCACTACATTTACATTTTATATCTTTCGCATTTTCGAAAGGTATATGAGACGTGCCAAGTTTTCTAAATACACGACGTTCTCAGAATTCGCATTACTGCTAAAAATTCTCTGTTTCGAATCTGCACGAACTCAACGAATGAATTAGTTAGTATTCGTTATAATTTAACCTCACCACCAGACCAGAAGATGCGGTGCACTAGTCCTTTCGAGCACACCTGCCCATGATCTAACTGCGTCCATTTCAACCTACGCGCATGACTCGTGCGAACGTATGAGGTACATGTGCATGTGTGCGCGCATTCGGGTCCGGGAAAATCGAAGAAAACGGCTTGATTCATAAAATTGTCTTGCCGCGGAAAATTCACATTCAGTAGTGAACGAATCGCTTCGGAAGACGCGCCCAGAACAGACAGCACAGACGAGAAGGAGTGATCTCTTCTTCGAGTTAGTTATCGGAGTCTGTTGAACTTTACTATTCGCGTACGATCGTTGCAAGTTGGTTATCCTACGTCCGGTTTCGTGTTTATTTAGGTAGGTTTCATTGGAGTGATTAATATTTGTTGAAAAAGTAAACTAGAGACCTAATTTGATTAAATACTCAAGCATCACGTTTTTTACTCTGATTCTGGTGTTTTAACCGATAGAAGTGTATTATGCCAACACATATGACCAGTGTCTTCAAGTGTATGAAAAAATTACGCAACGTTTCTTCGTTCGTTCGGAACCAACATCGCTCGTTTTAGCTTGCGAAGTGAAAATGGCAAACAATTTACGATTTATTGCTTGCTCCAGACGGGCGCACATTCCGAGTCAATCTATCATATGTCTTAAACGGACCTTGTATGCTATGAATAAATATACAAACAGCTGAAAAAATATGTCTTCCTGGATGCTACACAGAAACCCGTTGATGGATAAATTCCGAAACGCGTAAACGCATATGAAAAATGGACTCTTGAAACCATAAAAATTGAGTTTATCGAATGTGCCATTTCCTGTACTATAAACATTTCAGGACGATATACTGGAAAGCAAGCTAGAGTGTATGAATGTGATTTTTCCGATTCTGGGACTGCCCAAAAGACGGCATTTCTCCCGACATGGTGCCGGTGGTGAGATAATAAAGTAAAATTATTTCGCTTTACTTCGGAGCTTGTGGTTGTTATTTTAAACTGCAAATGATTTGCTCACGTGACAGAACGGTTAGCGGAAATTACATTGCACGCGAAAAGGTGTTTAAATTGTGCGGAGCAAAATAAACATTGGAAAATGCCATTTCGCAGGTGCAATCGGGTCAAATTTTCAAGGAGACACAAGGTTTTGAGATTGGCAATACCTTTTACTTTACAATACTTACCTATATTATTTTGGTGATTTCAATACGTAATTTAAGATTTGTGAGATCCAACGAAAATTAAACCGCATGGATTTGATTTCGAGTCGAAGTTCTTAAGTCTATGTTATCTCATTGGTATTTGTTATTTATAGCTGAGGACCATGAAGTTCCTTTACCACACTAATATTTGATAACATTTTAAAATGGTTTCAAATGTATTATAATTAAATGAAAGTTTATTGTCAATAAACAGAAACAATTAGTTGACGTAAAAAAGAGAAACTTTCAGTTTCTGGAACATATGAAAAGCGGACACAATTCATTGTAAATTCGGTAGTACAGTACAGTACCCGGAACTACTGCTGTCTGTGCTTTTGTAGATTATTTTAGTTTATTATGTAATAGAATCCTGCAAATATGTTCAAACTATATTTGTTGATCAAAACATATTTGTACAATTTACGATTTGGAGCAAAAATGCCTTTAGACTCTATGGATTCTACGATTTACAGGATAGAGAATCACAGGATTCTGTGATTCACAGAGATATAGGATAATTTCAATGTGTTTTCTTATATCATTCTGATATAAAATTTTAGTACTTACAGTATAATTTGGGCCTAGTGTTTTAGTTAGTGTGCTGTTACTGTCTACAGCAAGATAATTCAATTTTGTGCGAATCTTTGTATTTTTCATCTAACCAGTAGCCAGTAAAATGATTGCATGTATGCAGCAAAGTTGTCTGCCATTCCAAAGCATAAAGTAAGTGTCCAGAGATACCAAAACATTACATAAGTATTGGTTTGGAGTTGTTTTCTCCGAATGGGGAATTTATCACTAAATTTAATACAGCGAAGTGTAAAAGTTAACACGAAGTTCTGCAGGGTCCGGCACCCAAAGTGTAACGAAACCGTTGTCGCAGCTGTCAAGCTAACATAAGCTTTCTGTTATTTTACTAAATGACGGTTCTGAGTACTACTTACAAGCGTTCAAAAGCATTCTGGCAAAACTGGACGCAAAAAAGTTATAAGGGTTGGAAATCAAAGGTAATAATGATACTGATTCAGGGACAACAAATCGCTTCAAGTGATCAAGAATATAGAAGCGATCTGATTCAGATTCATTGACATCAGTAGAGGAAGACTGTCCAGAACGCACCGTGGGGGTAGAATGGCCCATGCTATTAATTGTTTAAAAACGCGGAAACTATTTGGTAAAATTATGAATGCGCATTTTATTTTGGTGTAAAACAAGCTAATTCATAATTGTGTAGAATGTAAAAGCATCAAACATAGCCACATCCAATAAAATCAAGCGATTATCCGCGATCTCATTCCACATGTAAGAAATCACAGTTTTCTCTTAAGCTTTTACCACTAGTCGGTATGCAAATTTCATAATAAATACAGTCTATCTAATTGATATACTGTCATACTCGATGATTCATCACAAAAACGGCATTAACTAGGCATGTTTTTCACATATATTGCAAAAAACTTCAAAATACAAAACAGGGGTAGAATGCATCACAGCGGGATCGAACAGCCACAAAATATTTTTAATTTGCAGTACATCTTTTGTTTCGGATATTTATTAAAAATGTAGCAATATTATGTATTGTATAGGGCTTAGAATTTGCCTTAAACCCAATTGTACATTGTTTAACTTACAATATTTCATCACACATCAGTTGGAGAAAAGTAGATGATTAAATTTTATTGCCAATTATGTTGAGATATGAACCCATTACATCCCAGCAAACAAACGTATGTAACAAACGCTATAACGAACGCTTCCGCCATTTCGGCAGCCTAGTTTTAGGAGCAACACGTGATTATATTTTTGCTGGTTGCGTTTAACGCCTAGCTGGGCAACTTGGTGCGTTTTGGCCACGGGCTTTGGCGTTTTGCCCCACATAATGATTTTGACTCTTGGCAAAAATCGACAAAAATAACAAAAAATACTGGTTTTTGTTAGGAAATTTCACCACGAGTAAGTGTAAAAAAGATCCCCAAGTCTTCTAGAAGTTGAAAAACGTGGAACAAACACGCCGTTGCTCTGCAAAATGATGTTTTGCTTAAGCGGTGCATTCTGCACCACTTTACCTTACTTGGAAGCGACAATTGCTTTGTCGCGATCTTTACAGATTATGGTTTGGGTTATTCCAAGGCAGAAACCTCAATGCGTAGTTCATTCGCAATTCTTTTGAATCGCTTCAATTCTTTTGATCCACACATCATGGTATGGGCTCCAAACCACGGCTGCTGTTTCAAGTGTTGACCGCACAACTGAGAAGCAGAGCAGTCGTTACAGCGCGCGAGGCCCTATGCAGATTAAGCAGCGAGAACTTTTTTTGTTTGCATGCCAGAAGGGAATTGGATTAAAACGCCATTGTGACAGTCTTAAAGATCGTCTTTTGGGACAGGTTTCTATTGGTGTCACGGTTTACGGACTGCTCAAACCCATTGACGAAGTTGGACTAGATACTTGTAATCCTGTGCCCCAATTAGGTACATGGCTAATAAAATTAATGACTTTTTGGGATTTGGGCTATATATTCGGTATGGATTGAGAAGGAAACTTCTGAAGAACATATGCCTAGATAAAGCAAGAGCCCCGCGATAGCAGAGCAGATGCGCTGAACTTTCAAGTTCAGAGTTACAGGTGTCGACATCATCCAATATACTTTAAATAATAAAGAGCGAGACTGTGTCCAGTTAGAAGTCCTCGGATTGTGCGTAGTTCACTGTTTAACTGTTTAGTCTACAACATAGTATTTGATTCCAACCAGATGCTTTCTTAACAGCTTAACGGTGCGCAGCCCAGTTCAGTTTTTATATAGAATTATTCCGAGGAGTTTGACTACATTATAGAAGCTCAGCCTGACACTAAGCGTGTAGGGCGCTATATATCTGCATATTAGCGTTGGTAAGAGGAAATGCTTATCAACTTAGGAACTATATTGGCTTGTTTCATTATCCCTGATTTTTGTTTTCAGGTATAATAAGTTGTCACATAGTTTTCGAGCCGTAAATCTCGCATGTGCATAGTCTTTTTCGATTTGTTAAAAAGGAATTTTTCATATCATAATTTTCGTAATGACTGGCTTTACAGGACAATTTTCGAACATCCAGCTTAGTCTCATATAACTGGTGCTTACATACTTACATTATCCATCTAGCTTCCCCCATCTACCGAAATACTTATGAAAATGCAGAGGATTTTCTGATCTTTAGTAGCAACAAGTACTGGACTAAGATTCCTTCCCATCCCACCAAGACCCGCATTCGGACGTGGTCGGCGTCGGTATTGATCAGCATGCAGGGACCCGATAAGGTTGCACAATGAGGAATAGTGTGCTGTCCCAAGTATACTTTTTCCAGCCACCATTTTGCAATTTTAATCGGTCCTGGTCAATAACGAAGTAGCAGCACACGGGCGGTATCCTATGCTTATGCTTATTACAGAAGCTCAGCCTGACAGTTAGACATCAGTATAGGGGGAGTAACAATACGTTTTTTTTTTCGCCTAGTGAATGGTATAACGACTATTTTTGTGTGGTTTCCTTTGGTGGCATAAGCAAAATGTGTCAGCCACCAGAACTACTTGTGGACTTCCTTTCATTGCCAAAATCGTGAGCGACGTCTCTCCCAATGATACTATGATTTCTCTGCTCGAAAACATTTCTTGAATTTTGCTCATTGTAGTGTGATCGATTTCATTTTGAAAGAGAGCCACACATGATTACACCACAGCCGTAATAATTAATGCGAAGGGCATGTTATCGAAGGCGCCTTCAATATTAAGGAAAGCGAAAAACACCGTCTCTTGATATTTGAGCGTTTTCTCGATTAACTTTACTCCGCAGTTCAAAGCGGTTTCTGGAGATTTACCGTGTTGGTATGCATGTTGATTTCCATGGAACGGATTTTTTTTGAAAACTCATTGCGGATATAGTTATCCGCGATTTTCTACATCAACTTGAGAAGCGTTGATGTCAGACTTATTGGTCTGAAAAATTTATGCATGATTTTCTTTTTCTTATCTGCCTTAGGTATGCCTTTAGGTATCTACCTACTTTCTGACAATTCCCCGGGATATGTCCCAAAGTGAAATCTGGAGCTCGGAAATTATAAGGCTATCCATTTTCTGTAAGGAAGTGGGTAGAATACCATCCGGATCTGGTGATTTTATGGGTCCAAAGAGCTCAGTGCCCATTTAATCGAATACTCGAATCAGCGTGCAAGCAGAGTCGAGTCGCCAGGTAATTATCAATATCCTCAGATGCCCAACAACTATTCGCATGCAAGGTAGTGGAAAACTAGCCAAAATAGTGGACGCAGGAGGACATCGTTCTCTTTCTCGTGCCTTCAACAGCAAGCCCTCTGGTTTTGCAACACGGTTTTCTTGAAACAACCAACGTCCGCAGTCACCAGCCATCCCAAATACAAGAATTCACTTATCACTTGTAGTTCATCGCCGTCAACAGTTACCGTCCATGGAAGGCGTGCGTTTGTCTCTTTTGAGGCTCTTCCTTCCATGTATTTACCCCAATTATTATGTTTACCCCAATCCAGCTAGACTCCGTTTTCAATCTGGATTAGGTTGCCTTCGCCGTTGCACAGTTCCTGGTTATGAGATCAAAGTCATCTGCAAACCCGTACCGTGCCTTTCATTTCGATGCCCGCTCTTAAAATCACCCCCTAAAAAGCGATCCCGATCAAATGAAAATAACAAATTTATAACTGGATGAGTTCTTAATAACAAGTTTTTTATTACAGAAATCTCCTTTGCGTTTTGTTATAAACTTGGTATCGTTAGTAGTTAAAATAACAAAAATTGTAACAAAATCCGCTCAAGGTATATCACAATTCTATCAAATTATGCTATTATTTGATCAATTTTATTTCACGATAAGTTACAAAAACCAGCATTCTGCCCTGCTTTTTAACTAAAATGTAACAAACCGCGTTATAAGTAGGCTTCATTTTCGATTTTTTGCTCAGTAGATGCTCATTAGGCTACAGCGCCTTATCGAAACAGAATTTGAAAAAGTAGTGTAAGGGGCAACTGTAGAGTTTTTTATTATCTACAATATTGTTCAAGAAAGTATAGCTTTATCTTTTGTATTTATGGCGTTATGAGGCTGCTACCGCGTTGGTAGCCAAATGAGTGCTCCAAAAATGAAGCCTGGTTATAAGTAGCAAAAAGCGGGATAGATTCTTGGTAAAACATTTCCTGTGTCGTAAGTTTTACTATAACATTTATAACACACTTTGATAGAAATATCAACTGGAGCTACAATTTTGTAATATTTTTGTTAGAATCATCTGATCGGGATGTTGAAAAGTATGCAGGATAAAGCTGGAATCACACGGACCGTCAGCGAACATCATCGGCAACGTATCGTAACGGAACGACAGTGATGGTCGCACGCATTTTCAATGTGCGCATTCACACGCTTCCGGAACGTCACATCATGGAACGTCAAGGCACTCGTGTGAATGCGCTCATTGAAAATGCTTGCGACCATCACTGACGTTCCGCTACGATGCGTTGCCGTTGATGTTTGCTGACGGCCAGTGTGATTCCAGCTTAAGACCTCACATTGTCTCAGCCCTCGTCGCGTTTTGAAGGGACTCGAGAGCAGGGCTGTCCTGAACTCAGTGCACCTATTTTGCTTATTTAACTGTAACACTTCAGCCATGCAAAATTCGAGAATGTTATGTATGGGCCCCATACTATGGGGCATTTAAAGAGTCAATTATTATCCATAAGATTGCTGAACTAAGTATTGCTCTATCTTCAGTATTTATGACGCACTCTCACTTCACACTTGGTGGTGCGCAGAGAGAGCTCTTTGTGCACCGCCCAGTGTGAACTGGGAGTGCGCCCTAAATACTTAAGATAGAGCAATACTCAGCTCAGCAATTTTATGGATAATATTTGACTCTATAAATGCCCCATATTTAATATTTTCGCATTTTGTTTGGTTGAGGTGCTACAGTTAAATAAGCAAAATAGGTGCACTCAGTGCAGGACAGGCCTGCTCGAGAGTGTCTTTGAGATGCGCACGAAATACATCACTCAATCCACTGTAGTTCTGGTCAGTTATGTCAGTCTGTCCGGAAAACCATGTTTGTGCATTAGGTATCTGCCATAGCTGCTCTCGAGTGACAGTATCGTATGCTGCTTTGAATTCAAAAAAGATGCTTTGAGAAAACAAACTGTTGTTCCGACAAATCTGCCGGATGGTAAACATTTGACGCGTAATTGCGTAAGCTCCCATGATGAAACCCGTCTGATAATTCCCTACGAAACCTTGTGCTATCGGTGACTACCGGCGTAAACCTAACCTATGTTAAAGTAATGGTCTGGTCAGCAGTGGAGCAGACAAATAGGTACTGCCTCTTTAATCTTTTCTCATAGGTACATAGATAGGAAAGTAAAATGTTCGCATGGATCATTTACAATTGCAAAGCGTATTTCGAGTAATTGGACAGTCGAGCTGTTCAATTAATTTATTTATTATGAACTTTTCTATGTGGTACTAAAACATCACAGAGTTTAAATAAATGTCGTCTGAGGAAGCACACCAGCTGATATCATTTGTTTTACACATTTTTTCAAATATTTTTAACTACAGCGCAATCACCGCAAAAATTAAAAGTAAAGTCAGTTCTTATGAATTGTTACTCTAAACTGTTTGAATGCTTTTTCATTCGATGTGAAAATACTTTTTCATGCACTGCATCCCTTGAATTCATACACAAGCTAGCTAATTAGACACCACTGCATTATTTGGTATTTACGGATACGTCTCCAAGGTAACAATACCCAGGCTCATTGATAGTCTCCAGTGTTTTACATACAATTTGACACCCACCATCGTATCCGAAATGTTTACAGTAGGTACAACTCATTAACTTCACTGCAGTCTAAAAAAGTGCCAAGAAAACATTCGAGCTTCAGGTATAATACGGTTTTATTTTATCTGCTGTGTTTCGTTTGTCTGAGTCCGCTGATTTTGCTTTACTTAAAACTAATTTGCCATTTTGCGTCTCTCACCGGTTCTCGAAAAGTTATTTAAAGCGCACTATTTTCTCTGCATCTTGTGGATGTGGATTTTTTTACTGGGCGGGGAGAAACCAACATTCCTTAAGTGCGATGCGATGCGAGTTTTTAAGCTGGTTTACTTCTCTTCTACAAGTTGGCAGTTGTTATGATTGTGCAGGTGCGAAAAGTGAAAATGAACTGCCGAATACTCACCTTCATCGCTGGGTGTTAATAAATTTTTACTTGATGCTTCAACTGTTGAGCTATAAACCGTGAATCCTTGCAGCGAATGCACAAAAATATGATCCTCTTACCTTTCCGTTGTGCGCAGCTTCATCAGCATGATTCTCATAAACTTGTCACTCAAATGAACTAATTAATTACTTATTTTAATGCATCGGACAGGCTGCATTTGGAAGCGACGATGCACATAATCTGAGGCGAGGAGAAGATCCCAAAATAAAGCAGTGGCACCGTTACTTCTAGCTGACATCATTTTCATCTTGTGAACATTAGCGGCTAAGGAATTTGTGGGTTGGAAACATCAGAATGCAATGGCTAGGTATATGCCTAGACTGGATAATTTTAGCATGTGTTGATAATCAACACCTCGCGACAGCACCTGATTGTGTCAGGTTCAGCTATGCAATAAATCGTACGCACTCGTTGCAAATAAAACAAAAGCAACATGTTCAAATTGTGTGTAAATACAAACTAAATTTAAATCTCAAATGTCAGGCTATCTCAGTACTGCAAGCGATCGCCAATTTGAAGATTCTATCCTGCAAAGAAAATATAAAGGTCCGGCTTTACCGGGAAACTGAACGAGGGTGGTAGTAGGTATTGATTTGGGTGGTGTAAACTATGTACGTACCACATGAATAAATCTATTCTCGGTTATTGCACCGGCACCGGTTGCGGCGTTAAAATTCATTTCAGTGGACAACGGAATAGGTTTGCGGTATCCAAGGGTAGGGAAATAGTTTATTGTGTAATATTATTCTGTTGCTGACCATTTTCTACGCCGGCAGTCTACGTTGGGGTAGGGAAATTCTTAATGGATACCATGCTGAGATAGTTGCACTGATTGAGAGATTTAGAGAGATGTCAAGTAGCGAAGAAGAGGTTCAAAGTGAACTATTTATAGAACAAAAATTCTGTTTCAACAGCAAGAAAATGTGACTGGCAGGTGCCTGACCCACTTGAGTAACAAATGAGTAAGGGCACACTGCCATCGAAAAATATATGCTGATTGTATTCATGAAGTCGACCGTTGAATAAAAACTTTAACTAAATCGTAATATTATGCTTTTTATTTCAGCTAACTAACCCTTCTTCTGCTTCAAACTAACCCCAAACGCTGCCAAGATGAGCCGACGTCCCGGAATGCGTACTCGTGTCTACGCCTCAAACCTCGGCGTGGTGGAGAACAACTACAAAGAAGCTCTGGCCCGACTAGAGAAAAGCCGCCGACCATCGTAAGTAAATTCAAAGTCACCTACACCCGATGTATAATATGCAAGATCAGATAAAATTGACGAATTAACCAAACTAACCTTGTGCGTTACATTTGTGCGGTCTGATCGCGGTCGTTGGGCCAACTGGCGGCAGAGCGGTCAGATTATATGTATGTTTACGCAAATAAATTATTCTTGTCGAGGGTCCGCCTGGTTCGAAGCGGCTGACATTGCATCCAAAACGGCGTCCTTCCCGGCGTCGTTGGTTCCCAGAATAGAGTTTTTGTTCACCGATAAAAATGAGCCAAAGTTAGCTACAAGACATCCAAGGTTACGGTAGTGTTCATATCGTGTAAACAGACATTTGTTATGTTTTAAGAATATTTTTTTTCTACAAAATTTGGTAGGTGTGCAATCACAATATTGTTTCGTTAGGTTGCTTATGAGGTAATGGATTAATATTATTCATTTTTCTCATAATCATGGAAAAATTGCGGCTGTTTGAAACAGCATTGGGATTAGCTTAAATCTGTTTGTATTTAGTAGAGTATAGCCATTGTTATTAGTTATTAATTTGTTATTTGTTTGGTAAAATTTTACCTGAAAATCTATTCTGATTTTAAAGTGTCGGTTTATTCCATGTTAGAATTTCTAAAGGCACATTATGATGCAAGTTTTCGAAATTGGAGACAAACGAATGACATGTTAATAAATGCAGTCAACATTGGAAATGGTTAAAAACTTTCTAGACATTAATTCTAACCGGTCCTTTGTGGTTAGAATCCAATTATAATTGGCTGACATAAGCTTGGTAAAGGGAAACGAATTATGAACCTAGTAAGCGTTGCTTCAATGATCTCCCTTTATCTAATTTTCCGCTTTTCCCCTTTACGTGTTGTTCTACTCTGTTGGATACTATTAAACACCTTTGATTTTTTGCAGATTTTTTTCAACTACTAATTGTCAATTATCTAGTGAATTCAGGGCAGTTAATGAAATCAAGCATTGCATGTAGTACTGATGGTAAAGCATAACTATGCACGGGGACTTAGTCTGTTCCATCGCAATTGCCTGTGAAGCCTAGAGTACACTAATAATACGACGAATAATGGCTGGTGTCATTGTACGCCGTCACCAGCCAAGGTAGATAGAAGCGTCAACTATCTCGAACTAATCATCGATCATCATGCTAGTGCCTAAGCAACGTCGGTTAGTCCCGGTTCTGCCGTCCGGCATATATTTTATTTTGGTGTATTAAACTTCAACCCTCTTGCTTTCAACTTGCCTATCGTTGGGGCTACAAAAGCATTAATTTTTTAATCAAAACGGAGAGTCCCATTATAAACAAAAGTAACTCTCCGCATTGATTCAAAATTTAATGCATTTTGAGCGCCTTGACGTCTCTATAATCTATAGTCTCTGTAGTTAGACCCAATGTTGCAAATCAATCGAGAAACAATCGATAACGCTCTCACACGAGCGATTCGCGTGTAAGAGAAGCATAGCATTCAACGCTTATGTCTCTGACGCAAATATACGACAGACAACCGCCGGTACAATGTACATACAATCTGCTACCTACATATTGGCGAGCGCAAAACCTCGTAGCGTCTTCCGGCATAGCCCGCTCACGAAGCCAACAACTCGCCAACAGTTGGCCAGGCCAACAGCCCGTGAGGGGTGAGGGCTAGCGGCATACTATGATGTATGGATACAGCTTTTGCATTACTTTTCCTTTTCTTTTCCATCTTACGCCCTCGCTTACACTCGCGGATAAGAATAGGAGCCTTCACAAGCGATCGGTATCAGCTGTTCAGGTTGCAATGACGAGCGAGAGTGACGACCTGTGTGCGAGAGTGACGGCGCAAGGCTAAATACACATTCGCGAATACTCGTCGTAGTGCATGAAAAATTAAGAGCGAGAGTCCGATAGAGCATCTCATGGGCGGCATGTTCGTTAGAACGAGAACGCGTGTATGAGAAAATTAGACCATACGAGAACGTGTGTCGCACTCATTGGTTGGGGCTAGCATCTCTTCCACGTTTCAATGTAATTGCATTACACGTTTCGAGTTTTCAATCGCGTCGGTCTATTCCGATTGTTTCGGTCCGTTATTAATTTTTGACGTGTTCATTTTTTATGGAGGTGGCTTGTAGAGTTTGCGACACCAACCACTGCCGTTTTGGACATTACGAAGCTCGATTGAGCACCCCTTTCTGCTTAGCGTACGAACAAGTTTCCTATGTTTTGATTACCCGAACTTCCCTTCATTAATCTTAACCCAGCTGATACCGTGTAGGAACAGGAGCTGTTGGATAAGAGGCTAAGAAGCACTGCTCAGTGGGATTTGTTTTTCGAAAAAAGCCCTATGTCTTAATACCTCAAAATGCCGCTGGATTAGCTTCAACCTTTTGACGTCGGAAGATACTTTTAAAAGTATTCAAATAATAGGTTTTTTAGCACCATGCATCTGTTTCTAGCTGTTTCAATACAAAGTCAATGTTTTTGGAATCCGTGGGATTCCCAAAAAAAAAAACTATTTTCATGTAGAATCCAATAGTGGGTGGGGGTTTATCTCAAACGATACTAGAGATATTAATCTTTCCATCTCTGTATACTGAGAAAAGTAAGGTAAAATCCCTTTATTTGGCTAAAACTATGAAAAGCAGATGCGTGCCGTGACAAAAACCTATACTAAATATGTTTACTCTGACCTCAAAAGATCCAAGATAACATAAGATCGTAATAGAAAGTCCATATTAAGTCGTATGCATATCAATTTTATTTTGGAATTGCACAATGATTAGAGTATGTCAAAGCGAAGTGTACAATAAGTTGTTTTGCAGTTGTGTGTGTCATCATATACAATTTATGATCGTGAATTATAAAGCAGTATAGAGGATTGTAACAATTAGTTATATCTTAATCGTATATTGAGGAATATGAAGTTGCGTGTTCCAAAAGCTATTGTATAGAATTCAAGATAGAATTACAAATGATTGTCAAAGTTTTTGCACGAATGTTGCCTCCACTTTAAAAATAATATTCTTATATTCTTATGTGGTGTGAAATATACTTCTTTCGTGCGGATATGACTTCGTGCGAGATTTACAAACCAAATTGTTTGCTGGGATTGAATTTGGCCCAGTGGCATTTCAAGATATTAAAAAGAACATCCTTTTAATAAATTTAATAGATCGGTAAATCGATTGGGGTAATTAGAAACCGGAACATTTCAACCGCCGTTATGTCAAACAATAGAGAGTGAGGCGTGATTATGTCGAGGTGCTGATGAACGTCGAGTGAGATGGAATCATTGAGGGATCATCAACAGAATAGTGCTTGGTAATGATGGACGAGTTGTGTATTCACCAATCATGGACGAAGTGCAAAACGAAGTAGTAAAACGAGGCCTCTGAGAAGCTTTCGAAAGTCTGGAGTGAACTCAGTTTCTAAAATTTATTTTGCAAACACGCCGTCTGTTTATTGATTTGAGGCAGCGTATGATCAAGTTAAGCGAAATAAGTTATAGTTAAAGAGAAGAAATCTTATCGATTTCGCACAAAACTCGCACCATCGAAGACACTTAGTTATCTCGGTAGTGCTTCACGACCATGAAGCATGGATATTGAATGAGACCCCGTGAATTCTTGGCTACTTTTGGAGTGTATAATTCTCTGATTAAAATTGGGTAGTAAGCTGGAAGATGGACTAGGTGCATGCGCCACGAAGTATACTGGACGTAAAATTCAATGAATATAGTTAAGTCAATAAAACACGGCGGGCTGGACATGCAGCAACAATGCCGAATTAGTAAATTCCAAAGCTTTTAATTAACAGCGATTTCGATAGAGGTCGGAGAAGATTCCAGCGGAACGCGTATTAGGGGCGACTAGATAGCACTACGGAACCTAACAACTTGAAAGTGTATACTGGATTCGTTATTTACCACTAGCACTTGGCAGTTGGTTTCATTCGATTGGTCATACCTCGCTGGCCTAATAAGCCAGTCGTCATATGTTCGAATCTCGACTGGGAGAGGCCTTTTTTTTCCTTGTTGGGGACCTTGGACCACTGCGACCAGTTCTTTGATCTATTGTGGTGTGTCCTCTTAAGGCTTAAGACTAACTGTCCCTGCAACTGTCCCAAGTAGCACACTTTAGGTCTATTTAGTTGAAGCAACCGAATTACGACTGAAATTAGTCCTATTTAGGTTACCACAACAACTTTGCAACAACCGTGCTAGTAGGGGTCCTGCACTCTAACAGTTGGCTGCGAAGTCTGTCGTATAAAAAACAGAAGGTTAAGTTTCGATAACGGAATGTAGCACCTAGGCTTTGCTTTGCTTTGCTTACTTGGCAATACTCAATTCAGTAATACTGTAGATAATAATTATCTCTGGAAATATCCTATACTTAAGTTTTTGCTCGGTTTGTTCAAACTTTGCTCGATTTAGTAAAATCCGACCACGTATATCAGGACTCCCTGTTCATGAAACTTATTCGCGGAATCTTGGATTTGCTTCTACGGAATCCATCTGTCAGAACACTAACATTTCTAGACTTCTGAAATTCTGCGCCAGGCAACTTGGATCTTGTTTTGTATTCACCACCACTGGTAGCTCGATTGTTGCCTCGTTAACGTTCAAATGGGTTTTGGCTTTGTTCATCAATTTCTTAAGCCGTATTTTGCCGAATCGCATCATATATGGGAGACTGCTCAGGTTGAGACCAATTTTGTTTTCGGTTCATAAAACTTAATCAGAACGTTTTAATTTTACGAATGTTATACATCATTGGAAAGGTATTTTTATTGTCTATACAGAAAGAATTGCAAAATATTTGATTTTAAAAAAATAAGGAATTACGGTCATTTCCGTGAAAGTCTTAAAAATTGCGAATAAAAAATTGTTGGTGCAGGTTGAGAAATTTTTTGTTTTTAAAATAATGTACACAAAATCCATTTTATTTGCACATATGATATTTTTCGAACATCAAGCATTAAATTTAAACCAATTTCCTTTGAAAATAATGGACAAAATAAGACAAGTGACAGCGACCGGTGATGGACGCCAATGTTTATCTGACCGTCAACCCAGTATAGAGCATTAAAATGCGCAACACTTGTTGCAAATAAGTTTACCTTGCTTACATAGTAATTTTCTAAAATTCTAAATTCTAAAAATTTTTCTATTTTCTAAAATGAATAAAACGCTGCAAAAAAAATCCGACCATCCGAATTCGGATTTCTCAACCTGCAGCACAGCCATGCCATTTTAACATCCCAATTTTGTGATATCATCATAATCAGGGATGGTTCGATCACGGTGACTCAATTTTGATTCATTTGACAGTACCGTCTAAATGGGGCCAAATATGACAAAGTTATGCATTGGACATTTGTAGGACAGGTTATTATCTATAATTTTGCTGAATAAAGTTTTGCTGTATCTTTTGTAGTTATGGCCCTACAATGCTAGTATCTTATTAGTGACTAAATGAACGTTCATTTAGTCACTGATGAGTTACTAGCGTTGTAGCACCGTAACTACAAAAGATACAGCAAAACTTCGTTCAGAAGAATTGTAGATTAGACTTAGTTCTACAAATGTCCCATACATAACATTGTCATATTTGGCTCGGCTGAGACGGTACTGTCAAATGAATCAAAATTGAGTCAAAGTGATCGAACCATCCCTGATCATAATTCATATATATGTAAATTGTCTTTGGTGTTGAAGAGCACTTTAAAACTTATCAAATACATCAAGAAGGCTTAACCGATTGTTGGAGAAAAATAAAAAAAGCTAAAAAACTTTGAATAGAAAATGAAGAACAAAAACTCTAGTCTCTCGTCAAATGTTGAACAATGAACTGATGATAAAAATACTAATAACAAATCAAATTGAGAAAATATTTTTCAAACGTGTCTAGCTACACTAAATAAGATGTCCTTCATTTTTCAAAGCTAGAAATCACAATCATAATGGAGTAGTATATTAAATAAATCCTAATATTTGCTAATTTATTTTTGAAACATATGGTGTATATCTATATTTCATAGAATTGTAGTAGCTTCCACTCACTTCTTTGTTTTGACCGGCGTATGATAGATCTAATACCTTCCTGCTTGATAAATGCACGGTTCTGTCAGTTACAACTTGCGCTATCTACACATTTCACTACTAACGAGACAACGTGTGGGAGGCCGTAGCACCGCTCGGGCCGATTCGAAAACGCTTCCATTAGCACAGCTTCTTCACAGGCCTGGCTGACGCAAATGTACAGTTGCTGCTGAAATAGAACAAATAGATTATCGAGATGAAAAACGATAACCAATTTATCGTGTGTGTTTTTCCACTTCTCTATCCCGTACAGATCGGCCGATCGTGAGACCAAGACGCGCGTGTCGCCATTTTCCGTCAGACCCGCGTACGATTTCAATGGATCCGAATTCGACGATGAACTGGCGGCTGCTCGCTCCCGGGCTTCTCGTGTCATTCACGAAAAATCCGTCATTGATTCGCGATCGGAGCAGCTGCGTAGCCACAGTCTAGCGCCAGTTCCGATCAGCAGTGCCCTGCTGGAGAACGATTTCGACGACCAGGTGAGATTTAGAAGACGTTTCCTACTGCGACGCTCGAACGTGAATGCCGACAACAGCGTGATCTATGTTATCCCTCTTCCGAGCGATACACACTTTTTCCCGCGATCCTACTTTGATTACTATAATGACTACTATAATTACCACGGTGGATGCGGCTGCGGCTGCTAAGAAACTTTTATAACATTTCTTTATACCTCTTCACTATCTACCTGTACCCGTACTAATCACATCTCGTATTTTGATTACAATATGTTTCCAAAACTATGCTAGGAAGAGTTACGCGAGTCAGTCACATAACACTATTTATTTATGTATTTATAAAGTTTTGCATGTTGATGTAGCACCGCTCCGTGAAAATGTATAGATTATCGTAGGAATGTTATTCTGTTTTATGTACGAACTGGCTATTGATCTTTCTTGCCATGCCCTTTAAATTGTGTGGAGAGTTAGATTACTCGAACGAATGAAAAAAAAAACCTTTCGATTTAGTATTAGAGAAACAAGCGCTTGTTACTGCTAAGTTTTGCACATGCATGTGTTATAAAAGTATATATCCATTTATTTGCCAATAAGAAATTCGACCGAAATATTCGATGACTTTTACTGAGCTGTTGCTTTGTTCCCATAATGTTAGTATACACAAATCATATATATCGTTTTATATACACTAGATTTTATACCCAAAGCATCTTTGTAACACGACGAAAATATTATAAACAGGAATGATGATAATAAAATGTGATATTTCTAGAAATACTCAGTACCTTGTGTGTTTATTTGTCGTCAAACGCTGAGCATATCATATCATACGCGAGTACATTTACATGTAAAACAAATCAAATCGACGGCAAGCTTCTTCTAAATTTAAATTTGTTGAAATAATATTAAGATTTGATGAAACCATTGCGGCTGGCGCTTAACGTGTATCATGGAAACATATGTAATCAAAAATAACTAATTCGAAATACTAGCGTGCTCATTTTTGCTTGAAATGACAGCTTACATTCTGTATAAGTCATCAATAACACTCTAATTCTTTTCTAACCCAAACCGATCCTTACTTATTGACTGCCTAATGTTATGGTTGATAAATGACTAATAACACTCCCATACAACGAGGGCAACACTACATAACAAAATATAATGTTGTACTGTTCTCACATTTCTTAGTGACCATTCACATATTAGGTAACGCCCTTGGTGGAGTGGGATGTGTATCGATGTGTTACATGGCGATCAGCCATCTATACAAAATAAGGGGGTGAGGGTGTTAATAAAAATTAAAATATGCATTCAAAAATTTATGACCGTTCCCTCAACACACTTTCCTACTGAAAGTAACTAGCCTGATGCAAGTGAGAATATCTTACTGCAAAAAGCATTGTACGTGCTTCGCTCTATAGTTTTCCAGTTCTAAGTAAATTTTTTGTTTAGTGGCAAAAAAATCTTCGTTAGATTTTCGTTAGCCTTTTTACATGCAGAAAATTATTTAAAGATTTTCTCACTAGCGTCTGTCTAAAAGTCTGTCTAAAAGTAAATTTGGACGAACAATCTATAACTCGGGACTGGAATGTCGCTGAAAACCCCATAAATGGCTGGATTGCAGTATTTTTATTCAGCTTTAAGTTTCACAGTGTTACATTAGACCATTACAAATATTTAAAAAAGTTTTTGTCCCTCCGGTGTTGGGCCACTGAAGGGGGGGGCGAAAAAAACAAAGAGAATTTTTTAATCAAGCAAAAAAAATATGGATATGGAAATTTTAGGCATTTTTACTTAAAGTTTAAACGTGAAAACCAAATCTATTCTTGCTTTTAATAAAGGTGTCGTTATTTTTCATGCAAAATCTACGAACAAAAAGACAAAAACGAAAGAAAATTTTTTTGGCCGAGTTTCGGAAATTCCACTGTTTGAACTTCCATTTCTATTTCGTGCTAGAAGCGTTAACTAAACTCGTACACTCATTTTTCGTGTTTTTCAGGCTGTAGAGCTCACAGACAACTAATTTTATAAAAAAAATTAACTCATATCCTACAAATTATTTTTTTGCCCCACGATTTTTCAAGCCAATTTCCAAGGGGGGGGGGGGGGTGACAAAAACTTTGAAAATGATTTGCAATGGCCTTATTGCATTTCTCTGATTCAGATATAAAATCTCGAATTTTTCCTTGATAGAACTTCTCATGCCCTGTACAGTTAAAGGTGCGACTGAATTCAGTATGTTTCTACCACTTTGAACACATTTCTTTAGCACTGTTGATGAGTCTCCTCGCTTCGTCGAAGTCGTTGCTCGACAATTACCCAAAATTTTTCAATTAGTTGAAACTCCAGACAATTTGGAGGGCTCATCGCTTTTGGCATGAAATTTGCATCATTAGCTGCATACTATTCGGATGCCGATTCGGATGTTTACTGGCACCTTATGATTAATACCCTTCTCGAGTGATTAAAATTCCGCGTGGTTTAATAGTTGGCATCGTACCTTCTAGCCATATCCCGTAGAAAGATGGCAGGATTGGACCTAACGCACCTCAATAATCTTCTCCGTCAGCTTTCGGTTCCTAGTTCCGTTTTTTTTAAACGTTCTTTGTCACCACTCCAGACTTAAGTTTTCCTTACAAACTTTTAGACCATTACACATGTTGATTTTGGTGTTTTCAGCACATTCGCCAACTTTGATCCAGACCACACTGGATTTTCCAGGTGTTTGTGCTAGATTTCTGACGTCGATCGAGTTACATTCTGTACTGCTCCGCAACGTGGAAAAATATTTTGACGAAACTTGCACCAGTTGTTCTTCACAAATATGTTCAACAAATTTATATCAAATGGTTCCAGTTCCTACCACAAGCGGCGTGCCGGTGACGTACGAGGGGCGTCCAAATTTACTTTTGGCCAGGCTTTAAAATCAAAGCAAAAACCAAGCAATAAATAATTGTCTATATCTTCGGTAAAGCAAAGCAAAAACACTATTTTTTGACGGCAAATAGTAATAAACCACCGACAGACAGTTTTGTAGTGGACAGTGCTGCCAGATTGGTGTTTTTTTGTTAATTAGGGGGTACATGTGTTTCTGTGAAGAAAGAACATCGGAAGAACTGGGAAAAATGATATGCAAACTGTGAAAAATAATTAACCGTCCAGGTGGGACTTGAACCCACAACTCTCAATCTGCCAAATTGAGTCAAATGGTTCTTACAAATATATTTGGTTTTCAATGGAAAGATAATTTTGTCACCACTGATTGCTTCGTTCCTTATGAATGATATTATAATATTTTTTCGGCTGAATAACCAATCGAAATCTTAATGATTTTATATATTACTCTTGTTGACTTTTTATAACTGTTATAAAGGACGAGGCAGTGAGAATAGATGTTCAAGGCGTAGTAAATGACTGAAGCATAGTAAGTCGAAACGTCCGCTGAAAACATTTTAGTTCTTATTTCTCACCGAAAAAGTCAACAAGAGTAATATATAGAATTTTACGGTGACAAACCCCAACAATCTTAATGATTTTGTATTTAAACTGTGTGAAATGTCAAAACATACTGGCTGACAGCATACTGGCATTATCTACCATTCCCTGTCCTAATGTAAACTTCAGCTGTTTGATTTCTTGACGAATCTCGGGGCCCGGACCGATAACGCGTTTGTGGGCACTCCCAGGTTAACTTCTGTTTCGTCTTTTTATGTTTTATCAACTTTGAGATGCTCATCGAAAAATTGCTTCCACATGTCGACCAACTCGCACTCGTTTGTGAACAGATTTCTCTTCTCGTCCTTACACATATCAGTTTTCTGCATGTATCCTTTACGAAATTGGTTCACCTCCTCGTAAAACTTGCGCGTGTCATTAGCTCAGAATAGTTGTTCTAACTCTTCCCGGTCTCTGTCTTCCTTCTGTCGCCTCGGTGTTGCAATGACCGTTATTAAAAAAGTAAATAAGCCATCGAAACAGTAACGTCAGCGACAGGATGTCCTGGGCTCAAAATTTGACAGCGGGCCCAAATCAGACTGCTGGCAGTTGAGTGAACCGCAGTGCTGACATGCTATCTCATTATCGCACACACGAGATGTTGGCAGCGAAAACATCGTTGCCTGCCCTTGGGGTGGAGGAGACGGTCAAAAATCACCCCTGGCATAGCAACCAATGTTCAGAAGTGACAACACTCAGCATTCACAAAAGTTGATAGCTAAATGACAGCTCTAAGTGTTTTTTTGTGTATGTGGATATTATCACTACGACCAGCATTGTGATCTATTGTTATCCAGGTGTTGTTCCGCACTTCGTTGTTATTGCAGTACCGTGTACCCCCGTTGGTATAACCTTCTTTAATCTGAACATTTTTAATCTGTACCCCAGTGGTATGAATGCGTTCACATTAAAAACCGATCAAGCGTCACACACAATTGACGTTAAAGAGGACCGGTAAATTAAAAAAAAGCAAAAAATCTTAATGCGTTTCCTCTTGCTCATGAGCTTTGGCAATATAGCTCATATGCAACTTATCTCTCTCCAGCACTCAAAATAGACCATTTTAGTCGAAACTGCCGGGCCAATTTCGTATTATACAAACCGAACCTTTAGAATTCGCGCATGTTTGAGATGATTTCAAAACGTTTGTTTTCGTCCAATCAAAACAACAAGTTTTTAGGGTGCGTGTCTTGCGCATGTGTGAAAATGAATAGAGTTACCAAATATTCAGATTAAAAATGAACTCGCCCAATCTGAACGAGCTGTTTTTCATATTAGCGGGGGTTGAGTGTATCGCTATAGAGTGAGCGAACTGCTTTTATTATCCGTGTTGTGTTTTCACCCCTTTTTTGCCTCTACGCTTCTTACTACTTTTCAACCAATCTAGCTCTTGAGCCAGGAAGTGCGGAGACTAGTTACAATTTGTCCTTGGACAAGAGGTTTCATTCGCACCTCGAGCAACTATCATTAACCAGTCCCGGCTAAAGGCTTCATGGTCGGTAAAGCAGAGTTCAGCACAAAGTGAGGGCGTGCATGTGTGTATGTATGTGTTCCTTACTACTTATGCATTACCAATCTCGTTCCTAGAACCAGGAAGCGGAACAAGCTATAATTTGCCCTTGAACAACCCTTCAACAACAACTTCATTCGCACCTCAAGCAAGTACCACTTTTATAACCTGCCCTGGCAAGAGGCTTTCATTGTTAGTAAATGCCAGAAAGCAGTAGGAAGGATGTGGAGGGGCCTGAGAATAAACCCATGCTAAAGTCACTTAACATCGAATGGCCTGATTCTACTAAGATTCGAACCCACGACCACTCGCTTGTCGAAGCAGACTCGGTAACCTTGCGGCTACAGGCCCCTTCCTGGGTGGTTTGTTTACATGACCATAGTAGTCTCGTTTTGAGTGGTCGTAGAAAATTATCTAAGAGGTGAAGACAAAAATCTGATTTTAAATTCTAAAATCATGTAAACAAACTTCCCACTACTGTGACGTTCTATAGTAAGACGTTCTATAGTAAGGCATCATTCTGGGTCATAAAACTCCCGATGGTACGTAGAATCCGATTTGCGGTAGGATGCCTGGTGCATCATATTCGCCAGTTAAAAGCTTGCAGATAAATAAAGATTGCGAAACCTGTCTACGTCGACTTAGCGTGCTTAAACCCAACAGAGGACAGCGGTCTTCGTACGGCGTTAAATATTGGTGATCCCTCCAGAGTAGACGACGGAGCGCATAGCGAACCCGATAGACTCGTGCGGGTTCCAAACGATGCTCGCAAACTCCAGCGTCGGCCAAACAATTGTACAATAGACAGCTTTGAAGCAAAGCGGGTCATTGAATTCACCAGCGATCTTAAGTATGAACTCAAGACTACGATTGGACTCGTCAATGGTGGCAGAAATGTGAGACTTTATGCGATGAAAGCACTAGTCCTTACGCACCAGTTACTAAAGTAGTCCAGAAGCTTCTGTAACATTCTGCAGTTCTCGAATCGTCTAACTACAAGATAGATTTTTAAATCATCAGCGAAGAAAAACCTTCATTGAGTAGTAACGCTGCATCATTTATGTAGATACAGAATAGCAGTGATCCCAAATTGCTACCCTGTGGTACACCAGAACTGTTTGTATACGCGGCAGTTACCAAGTTGTACGAACAGTTGTCTATCCGTGAGGTATATTTCCAACCATCTGCTCAATCTTGTAGCACACCCAAATTTCACTAGCTTGCTCAAAAGAATAGTTAAATTAATAGCTTCGAAAGCGGCTTTCAAGTCAGTATAAACTGTGTATAAACAAGTGCAAGTTGAGCATTGACACTCATACTATTTACGCAAAACGATGTCGAGTTCACCAAATTTGTTTCAACAGATCGCCGCGAAACTTCTGTTTTTATACGACAGACTTCGCAGCCAGCTTTTAGAGTGCAGGACGATTGCAGCGCTAGTTGCTACGATCCTATTGACTCTAACAGCCTCTTCCAGTCGAGATTCGAACATACGATGACTGTCTTGTTAGGCCAGCGTCTTACCTCGAAGTCACCTGGGAGGCCTCCTGGGAGGAATCCATGTTGTAATGTGCTTGTATAATTCTGGCTAGCTTAAAATAACGTGTCTTTCATGACAGTCTTGAATATTTTGGATTCAGCACAAAGAGTGGTTATTCCTCTGAGGTTCAAGACATTGCATTTGTCTCCTTTTTATAAATTGGAAACAAACTGGAACTTTTCCAAGAAGAGGAAAGTATTGCGCCACAGTGACAAATTAAATGAAGTACTGTTTCACAATAGCTGAGGAATTATACCAGATCCAGGCGAAAAAGACGACTTATTAGCGGACGAAACAGAGCGCTCAATTATCGTAAAAATATCCCTGTTTAGTGTACCGAATGACTAATTCACTAATTCACTAATTGTTCTGTAACTCACACGTTTAGTAGTATAGCGATTATTTGGTTTTACTCCTTACAACTTTGCTCGATTGCTGAGGCGGCTGAACCTATCATTACGCTCGGTGCTGACTAGCCTGCTTTCGATGTTATATTCAGTTTCCCGATAGCTGTGGTGTTTAAGAATGTTATCGATCGCGATTTAAGCTTCCACAGAACGGATTTTGATGGCTTTTCCAAGGTAGTTGCACACCTCGACTGGCAATCCTTGTTATTTTCCCCTGCTGTCGACACCGCCGTTGATCAATTTATTCGCAGTTAAACGATGTGAACAGTTTGTACAAATTTTTGCGATTCATTCTTCAACATCCCTTACGTACCACAAGGGAGCCACATTGGACCACTCATTTCTACTTCGTAAATTAAATGTCAGCTCTCCTGCCACCTGACTATCGGTCTCTATATGCTGACGATATGTAAAAAATTCTAGGTAATTTAAACGGACTTCGATTGCATTGAGCTGCAACACATAGCAAACAAATTTGAAGGTTGGCGCTTGAGTAAAATGCTTCCTATCAGCATATCAAAGTGTGTGCCATCTCCTTCTACCGTGAGAATAAGCCTATTTCGCATGGGGTAGTGTGTGATGCGTGTACGGGAGTGTTAGAACTGGGAGAATAAAATAAAACTAGGTATTCGGCTACCTTATACAGCAGGTGGTAACCGAGAAAGCATTGGTGCGAATTCCACCTACCACTGCCCTGGTATATTTTTGATCTATAACGAAATTTTTCAGTTCATCCAATTAATCATTCTTCGCATCGAACCCTTGCTTCCATTCCGTTACAAGTAAATTAATAAAAAGAAGAAGGAATAAAAAGAAAGTACTACTAAAATAACTAATTTTTAGTAGCATTTTATCCAAAATCATTATAAACTCTTAATCAGAGGAGTTGAAATACTTCTGATAAAGTTATTCCTGAGTACAGAGAGAGTGTTATTACCGCATTTATGGCCGATTTCAAGAAGTTAGATAATGAGTGTGCTATAAAATCCAAATGATCTGGGTAGTGACTTAATTACCAATTATTTCGACCGCTTCTGTTGTAGCTGTTAATACAGTCATGAGATTCACCTATCTGTCTACCCTATTACCGCTACACTCAACCCCCGCTAATATGAAAAACAGCTCGTTCAGATTGGGCGAGTTCATTTTTAATCTGAATATTTGGTAACTCTATTCATTTTCACACATGCGCAAGACACGCACCCTAAGAACTTGTTGTTTTGATTGGACGAAAACAAACGTTTTGAAATCATCTCAAACATGCGCGAATTCTAAAGGTTCGGTTTGTATAATACGAAATTGGCCGACTAAAATGGTCTATTTTGAGTGCTGGAGAGAGATAAGTTGCATATGAGCTATATTGCCAAAGCTCATGAGCAAGAGGAAACGCATTAAGATTTTTTGCTTTTTTTAATTTACCGGTCCTCTTTAACGTCAATTGTGTGTGACGCTTGATCGGTTTTTAATGTGAACGCATTCATACCACCGGGGTACAGATTAAAAATGTTCAGATTAAAGAAGGTTATACCAACGGGGGTACACGGTATTTATAACGTATATAAATATAAACAAAATTTCTCAAGGCGCCTGTCATGTAAAATCCATCACATCGAAGTGCATTGGTTACCGATTGTCAAGTGAGTACAAATGGAATACATCATTTAAAACATGACAAATGAGTATCTAATACAAGTTTCTATTCCGAGAAGCTTCTGTTCAATTAGAGAAGTATTCCACATTCCGATCAGGTTATGATTTGTTGCAGAACAGCTGACACTGACACATTGACTGGCAGTCTACACAGTTCTATGCCGCTCCAAAACCTAAGTTAAAATGCAAATGTAATAAAATAAACGGTTATTATCGCATGAAAAAAATGGCAAGATTTATGTAAAGTAGTCATTTGTAATGAGAAGTCATGGTTTAGAAGGTACTAAAGTCGAGTATTTTTGTGATTTTTTCTCGTCATGTTTTGGTTGTGTGACATTGTAACGCTTGTGATTCACTCGATAAAAAATTGAAAAAAAAAAACACGAAACAAAAAATTCAGAATTGTCATCCTGTAAAGAGCTGAAATCGGCTAATCAGTAAACTTTCTAATACGGCATGCCACAGTCTGAGGAGGAACCTACAAATTGACCACAAACCTACGACACTTCCCGAATCGCCTCATCAAAGGCGGTTCACTGTTATGTTCGCATACCAAAAATATGTGTCACACATTCTTGGCTCTTGACGAACAATCATTCGGTCAGTTTTTGCCAGACACCGACCGCATTTGCTCTAGTTAAATCACATCCTCAGTCATACAGGGCGTACTCTCGGTGAACAAGTACCCAACGTGTGCGGTTGGCGTGGGGAGCAGAAAACCGATCTTATTTTTAAAACACAACTAAATCGTCGCTTGGATGGGTGTGATTCAATAAGCTGTTTTAATCTTGGCTGTGATACAAATCATTTTTTTCAGGTTCAAGCAACTCTGAACCGGATCCGGGCAAACAAAAATCTGCTTAGTCAGCTCAAATCCGAAGATGCATTGGAACAGGTTCGCACCGAGACTCGATCCAAACTGAGCGAGCAAACTAGCAAAAAGCTAGCGGAAAAAATGTCCAGCTTAGAAGATGCAAATGATTTTGTCGATCGATCCGTCAGGAAAACTCTCAAGGTACAGTACAGCTTTGCTGAAAAGTAACTCCCAAAACCTTCACTAATGTTTCGCTGTTTTGCCGCCTAATTATGCTAATAAAACTTTGCTTTTTCTTTCGCTTTTGCTCTACTTACTCCTGCGCTGCTGTAGAACAAGTATCGATCTGTTCTAAATGGATTGCGAAGTTCAGAAATTTACTAGAGTTTCTCTATTTCGGACCGTCATAACTTTAATCCCTGTTTTCCAATGTTCTGTGCATTCCCGATCAACCCCCCAAACTATCATCCACTGTAGATTAGAGCATCCGCTGACAATGCTACCAAGAGTGCCCTCAAGTGGAAGGACGAAACGGCAGAATCGTTTGCGGCCAAGCGGGCTAGTGACACCAAAGCTCGCCTGCAGGATCTGGACCAAGAGATGTTTGAGTTCGAGGAGAAGCAAGCCGCCCGAGCCCGCCGCTCGGCCCAACTGAAGAAGCTGCTGGCAGAAACGGCGTGCGATGAGCTGATTCCGGCCACCACAACCGAACAAGCTGGCACGAAGGTGACAACCGGAATGGTTCGGTTCAAGGCGCAGAAGAAGGTTGTGTCTTTCTAGAGACTGCAATCTTGCTGCAGCTAGCTTAAGTCAGTCATTTTTATATACGTTAAATATTTTCGTGAAATGTATAAATTACTGTTACAATTGAAATGAACAAAATCGTACTCTAGTATGTAGGATGTTAACAGGATAATACTTTTTCACTGACATTAGGCAGCCTTTGTTTTCTCTCCCATGTCTAGACAATGTTTTGTAAGATCGAGACATGAAAAATTGCTAAGATAAGCATTTTAAGTTGTGAAAAGTTAAATATAAAGATACGTAGCCGCTCGGAGGAATGAGTAACACCGAACCGAATTTACCGAGGTGAATATGAAATAAATAAAAGACCCGTGCTCTCGCTTTTGTCATTTTATATTCTGTTGATTGAACGTAAGGAATAGCGTAACAAAACAAATGTCTGTTTTAAAAATATCTTAGTGATTTTGATCAGTAGTAGCATATACCTACAATAAATAAAAATAGATAATTTGTTCAAGCGATAGTCATCTGTACCAAAACTAAGAACTATTACCTTTCAATTTATAGTTTACCTTCATAACTTCATATGAAATAAAAAATTATATTAGAAACTGAATTATTCATACATATTTCATTATTATTTCATTCAGTATAATTTCATTCGTAACGACTAAATTGCATAATTTATTTATTGAATTGGTTTCCGTCTTACTAAATTATATAGACGTCGCTTTTATGATTTATAATCAATAACTATCTTTGGACTATCTTTTTTTCGTATTAGGAATTGCAAACAGCGAAGCGCAGTAGATCAAGAAATGTATTTTTTTTTATTGATATTTACATGATAGTAATCAAGTTAATATAGAAAACATCATGAGTGATTAAAATGTCGACAATTGTCTCTATTATAGATACTTCAATACTGTTCATCGTGCTGTGCAACAAGCAACAGTATGTATTACAGTGGTTGAATATCACTTTTACTTTTTATGTTTTTTCTGACCGTAGTAATAAATCATATATCTGAATTCAACCATTACGTAGAACATCTGTTTTCCTAGAAAAAAACGTCATCTCAAGATATCAAAAAAACTAGCATCCACTGCTTTGTACAGCTTCTAAGTTAAAAGTTTAACGGCTTTAAGATTGGCAGGACAGGGACAGTAATTTTGCACAGTCAAAGCTATTGCGTTGTTTTAGTAATTTTCTATTATTTTTCTGATGCAGAGAAAAACACGCCTAAAAAGCGATTAACAGTTGACCATCATGAAGCTTTTATTGTAGGTGTTGTGACCATTTTTGGTCACTGAAACCACTAAAAGTGTAGGGGAAGGGCGGTAAAGACGGACACTGCGGGAAAGACGGACACTTGTCATATTTCATAAACAATAATTTTTTGAAGCAAATCAATGATGGGAAATGTTTCTATAGACTGAATTAACACTTTTGAATTAAACTGCTGATTTTTAGCAGCGCAGCTGTCAAATTTATAAGCAAAACAAAGAAAAAATACGTATATATGCTTACCGATGTAATTTTGTGTGTGAAGAAAATAGCTAGTAAATCGTTAAAAAATAACATAATCATGCTAAACAGACGACATTCCGTTAGTTTGATCCTTCACTGAATATCTATTGGAAACCTGGTAAATTTTTGAATATTCAGTAAAAAGTTATTGAAGTTTGAACAAATGATATCCAAGTCGGGAAAGACGGACACCCAAAGGTAGGGAAAGGCAGACACACAGATTTTGAACCCATTTTGCCCAACAACTATTTAACATTGCAAATACTTAAATATTTTATAAGTAAAAGTAACCAGAAGTCATATAGCAGTTGGAATAGGCCAACTTTTAGAAACGATTAATTCGTCACCAATTAAAATATTGAAGGGAACCATTTTATTTTCTCGCTCAAAGGGGGGATCGGGAAGGGGGTTTTCCCAAACCAATTCTTTCCTAAATACATGATGAAATATGTTAATCTTTCTTAATACTGATAATTCGACGACGCGTGACACCTTTTTGCGAGTGTCCGTCTTTCCCATATCAAGTGTCCGTCTTTCCCGCCCTTGCGCAGAAACTCTGATTTATACATGATGTTTATAATATTAAAAAAAGCATAAATTTTGGAACAAATTTTCCAGCGCACGTTGTAACTTTATTAGACAGAGACTTAAAGGTTCAGTTTGTGCGAAAATTGCGATCAATACAGTTATATTTGAGTAGATATTGAGTCTTTACCTTAAGGTGTCCGTCTTTACCGCCCTTCCCCTACAATAAAACTCAGTTTATTACATGAGAAGGTCTTAGGCAGGGCTACTGCGCACAGTTACGCTTGCTTTACTACCTTATAAAAGCAAAATCTGTAAAACCCATGTATATAACATTTGAACAGTTGAGTATTTTTTATTATTATTGTTTTATGGGGGGCTCCGTAGCCGCAAGGTTACCGAGTCCGCTTTGGCAAGCGAGTGGTCGTGGGTTCGAATCTAAGAAGAATCAAGCCATTCGATGTCAAGTGACTTAACCATGGGTTTATTCTCAGGCCCCTCATTTACCCTTACTTTATGCTGAATTCTAAATTTACCCACTGAAGCCTCTGGACAGTGCAAAAGTTCGCCCTACAGTTAAGTGTACTGGTCAGAGGAATGAATGAGTCCTCATCAGGGACGGTTATAATGTGGAATACTTTGAAGCAAGAGTAAAGCCCAATACACACAAGCACGCATAAAATTTAATAAGCATATGAGCGTTAAGCATAATAGCGATTATAGCAAAAAGAAATGCAGTTTTTAAAAATAAATGCAGTGCAGGTCATACATCAAACACCCGGGCGATATCACAATAGATCAACTATACTGATCGCAGTGATGAGTCCGCACAGGAAAAATCAATTATTATTTTATTTTTATTATTTTATTGACTATAGTAAGGCTGTAATTTTTTAATTGGCAAAAAACGTTCATTTATCTATTTACTAGCTGACCCGACAAACTTCGTATTGCCACAAATTAATCTGTGTTGTACATAAATCATGAATCTCGGATGATCTTTGTCACAATCTCAAGTTTTGCAAGCCCCCAGTGGGCGGCGCTTCCGACGGCGGGGCACCGGCAACACTCGCGACCGTCTCGTCCTGAATGATCTAGTGTTACTATAGATAGTTTTTGTGGTCTTGTATTGACTAATGTTTTATGGAAGAGTCTCGAATTTCTCGAGTTCGATTAGTTTTTGAGTTTCGCAAAAATTTCTGTTTTATTTGTATGAGAGTCCATATCCCCCTACCACAGGGGTGAGAGGTCTCTAACTATCGTAAAATAAATTCAAGACTCCAAAATCTCCCACATGCCAAATTTGGTTCCATTTGCTTGATTAGTTCTCAAGCTATAAGGAAATTTGAATTTCATTTGTATGGGAGCTCCCCTCTTAAAAGGGGAAGGGGTCGTAATTCACCATAGAAAAAATTTCTGCCATCTAAAACTCCCACATGCCAAATTTGGTTCCATTTGCTTGATTAGTTCTCGACATAAGAGGAAATTTGCATTTCATTTGTATGGAAGCCCACCCTCTTAAAGGGGAGATGGGCCATAACTCGCTTTCTAAAGAAGAGAGGGGTCTCAATTCACCATAGAAAAAAATCTTGCGTCCAAAACCACTTACATGTCAAATTTGGTTCCAATTGCTTGATTAGTTCTCGAGTTATGAGGATATTTGTTTTTCATTTGTATAGGAGCCCCCCCTCTTAAAGTGGGAAAATCCATAGAAAATATACCATAGAAAATATTCTTGCCTCCAAAAACACCCACATGCCAAATATGGTTCCATTTGCTTGATTAGTTCTCGAATTATGAGGAAATTTGTATTTCATTTGTGTAGAAGCACCCCCTCTTAAAGTTGGGAGGGGTCCTAATTCACCATAGAAAATATTTTTGGCTCTAGAAACCTCCACATGCCAAGTTTGGTTCTATTTGCTTGATTAGTTCTCGAGTTAGGTTGAAATTTGCATTTCATTTGTATAGGAGCCCCCCTTCCTAAAGTGGGGAGGGGTCCCAATTCATCATAGGAAAAAATTTTGTATCCAAAAACACCCACGTGCCAAATTTTGTTCCATTTGCTTGATTAGTTCTCGAGTTATGAGGAAATTTGCATTTCGTTTGTATAGGAGCCCCCCCTCTTAAAGTGGGGAGGGGTCCTTATTCACCATAGAAAATATTTTTGCCCTCGAAAACTTTCACATGCCAAATTTTGTTCCATTTGCTTGATTAGTTCTTCAGTTATGAGGAAATTTGTATTTCATGTGTATAGGAATCCCCCCCTCCTAAAACGGGGAGGGGTCCCAATTCATCATAGAAAAAATTTTTATCTCCAAAAACACCCACATGCCAAATTTGGTTCCATTTGCTTAATTACTTCTCGAGTTATGAGGAAAATTGTGTTTCTATGGTACAGGAGCCCCCCCTCTTAAAGTGGGGAGGGGTCCTAATTTACTATAGAAAATATTCTTGCCCTCGAAAACCTTCACATGCCAAATTTGCTTCCATTTGCTTGATTAGTTCTCGAGTTATGAGGAAATTTGTATGGAAGCCCCCCCCCTTTTAAAAAGGAGAGGAGTTATTATTCCCCTTGTAAAGAGGGGAGGGGTCTCAATTTACCATAGAATAAATTCTTGTCACCGAAAATACCCACATGCCAAATTTTGTTCTATTTGCTTGATTAGTTGTCGAGTTATGCAGAAATTTGTGTTTCATTAGTATGGGAGCCCCCCCTCTTAGTGGGGGGAGGGGTTTCTAACCATCACTAAAACCTTTCCTGGCCCCAAAAAACCTCTACATGCATATTTTCATGCCGATTGGTTCAGTAGTTTTCGATTCTATAAGGAACATACGGACAGACAGACAGACAGACAGACAGACAGACAGACAGAAATCCTTCTTTATAGGTATAGATTTTTATCTATATATATAAAAGTGAGCGTGAGTATGTTTGTATGTTTGTTTGTTGGTATGTTTGTATGTATGTTCCACCATAACTCCAGAACGCCTTGACCGATCTCCACCAAACTTGGCACACATATTTCTTGATATAAGGGAATCAGTACTGGGCGATAAGTGGGGGGAGGTCACAACACTAAACTGCTCGGACGGTTCTTCACCAAACTTGGCATACATATTCCTTGACATAAGGGAATCAGCACTGAAGGATTGACAAGAAGAGAGGAGGGGGGGGGGGTTCATAATAGAGGGGAAGACCATAACTCCGGAACACCTGAAGGGTTCTTCATCAAACGTGGCACACATGATCCTTGACATTAGTACAGTGACGTATTAGTATTAGTGACAATCAGTACTGGGAAGCTGATAAAAGGAGGAATCCCTAATAAGGGGGGGGGGAGGAGATCTAAATAAGTAAGTGGGGTAGCGTTTCTCTTGCATTTAAACCGATTGCAGTTGTGCAACTGACTTTGAGAAAAGAGAGGGGTTCCACCGTGGAGGAATATATGGTAAATAAACCTTTGTTCCGTTTCCATTATAGCGATTTTCATTGAGCAAACCTGGGAGACTTTGCAAGGAACTGATATGTAGGGAGATGACGAACGTGAGTATGAATGTATGTTCCGCCATAGCTCCGGAAATTTTGGACTGTTCTTCATCATACGTCGTTTGTCAAACACACGTTTTTTGGCATAAAAGAATCAGCACCGGGGGTTGACAAAAGAGGGAGTCGGCCTCTTATAAAGAAAGAAAGGTAAAGCGGTGCGTTTCTCGTGCATTTGGAACGATAGCAGTTGTACAAGTTGTTTTATTTCTGAAAGGGGGAATAGGGTCGCCTTTAAAGGGGGAGGTTCTGTCGAGTTATTGAGATTACCGAGAAGAAGACAGATTTATAAGTGGTTGGCAAACAAAGTGAGAGAAACTATAAAGAGAGTAGACATATTCAAATGAAAAAAAAAGGTTTTGTTTCTTGCATTATGAGAGTTTTTTTTTACAAAAACAGATGCATAAGTGACTGAGTGACGAAGGGGCCGCGAGTGAGACCGGGCAATCAGCTAGTTAATATTAAAGTTAATACGTCTTTAACAGCAGAAATAAAAAAATAGTGCAGTACTCTATTCAGATTTTGCTTTTATGAGACAGTACAGTCCAATGAGCATAAGTGAAGGATGAAATTCAGCTCGCTGAATCGTAGCCATATGATAATTAAATCTGCAGTGACCAGTCAGAGATCTGACAAGAATATTGCAATTCACCTTAGTGTGTTGCAAAACAAATTTCGCCATCTTCTCACAAGGCTTAGCAATGAAACTTTTCGTTTGACGACAAGATACAAGATTTTTCCAATAGCGTTCATCTTCAGATGACAACCAAGATCGAATGTTTTGTTTCACCCAACATGCCGCAATTGGCCCAGTACTTGGGCCAAAAACTAACCCAAACCAGATTAATCGCATTCAGAATGCTTAGTTCTTCTAATGGAGTGTGGCAGACGATGATGGTTTTGGATTTTGAATTAGCCGTACAAAGTACTTCTATAGCGGCTTGACTATCAGAACAAAAGTAGATAATCCTACCTATCAGCTCCTTCTGAAGTGCAAACTGAGCTCCGCACATAACTACAAAGATTTCAACTTGAAAAACGGTGCAGTAACTACCCAACGAGTGGGATTCCTCCAGCTCACGGCAGTAAACACCAGTACTCGCGCGACCTTAGTACAAGGAATCATCGGTATAACAGATGACATACTCAGAAATTTTCCTTTCCATGTAGCCTGACAACCACTCGTCTCTATAAGGAAGGTTACTTGAGAAAGTCATATTTGGAAAATTACGCATGGGCGGTACATCGCTACTCTGCTAGCGCGGTTGTTACAAAGTTGTTATGGTAACTGAAATATGACTAATTTTTAGTCGTAATCCGGTTGCTTCAACTAAATGGACCTAAAGTGAGCTACTTGGGTAGGAGCAAGGGCAAACTTGTCCTCAGCAACAATTTGCGACCACAATCGAGTATGACCAGTGGAACCGCCCACAGACTGCCAAAGGCCAATCACCTGTAGTCGATAATCGCATATCAGTGCCTCTTTAATATTGAAAATAGCTTCTAGAGCGGCAGTAGGAGTTGTAGTAAATGCACTAGACATTGCCATTAAACACATCCTTTGAAGATAGTTTAGCTTTGTTAGGACAGTCACAACTTCCCCTCTCTGCCACCATACAAGCAAACCATACGCCAGCATTAGTCTGACGACGACCATGTACAACTAGTGTATGTATTTGGGTTTAAGCCCCCAAGAGTTGCCAATTGTTCGTCTACATTGCCCCAAGGTAATGCAGGCTTTTTTAATTCGGAAATCAGTGATTCTCTACGTAACGTGAAAATACTTTGGCATATCGAGAAAGCATTTTTAAAGTATATAACAAAGTTTTTCTTAACAGTGTTGCCAACGTTTCAGTTCCCGCATGATTATTTACATTAATTAAGGAGATATTAGTCTCCTAGCAATAATAAACAAGCAAGGTAAGAGATCATGTCTATTAGAGAGATGAAAAACAGTTTACAAGGCTAAGATCAAACAACTAACGTATATTTTACATCTTTTTGGAGTAATATTGTCTCATCTAGCGCTATAAATCAAAGCTGGAAACACGGTTAGGAAAAACTTTGTTATATACTGCAAAAATGCTTTCCCGATATGCCAAAGTATTTTCACACTGGGTAGAGAATCACTGCTCCAAGAAAAAGTTATTTTACTCTTAGTTTTAGATTAAAAATGGGGGATTGTTTGCCTTAAAACGCTGTATCTCGGAATCGGCATTACCGGGAATACTTCGGGGCGATGAGTAATTCTTATGTTTAAAAAACTGCGAAACACGACGAAGTTGAAATTTTTGAGATCAAATTGTCTTCATTGAGTGAAAAATGTAAATTTAGTTTTCCAATTGAGTTTATAAATATTTGGCAGCACTGGTGCTCAAAAATAATATCTTTTTCGAATTCCTTGGGTAATTTCCTTTGAAAATGTAAAATTAGTGTCTTTCTTAATCTAGTATTTTCGGAGATATAGGCAAAAGAAAATAAGAAGTTTTGATTGACTAAGATTTTAATGAAAAAAAAAATTATTTAGCAACTTTAAAGTTATTATGAAATTGAATGCATTAACTTTATAAGTATTCAGGAGGCCAGTACCTACTTGTTTTAAAATAATAAGTATGCTTTATTTTTATTTATGAAAGAAATATTCAAGAAAAACGGGAAAAAGTGGTCAATTTTACCCTGTTTCACTGTAAGTCGGGAATATGTGTAAATATACTGGTCACAAAATATTGTAAATTTTAAGAAACACGGAACAAGTGTACTATAAGTAGAATCAATATATATAGAATGCCAGTGTCGCTGCAGTGCTCGTGGTAAACATCACACATTTGAAAATTATATATTTACATTGTATGTGCATATGTGTGAGTGCTCGATTCAAAACGGGAATCTGATTGTCAAACTGAAAAGGCAACCCAATAAAAAATCCTGCTTTTCCGTAAATCACGTAGGATAAATCACCCGATTTGGTCGTTTCGGGGTAATTCGTCGGCAGGAAAATTTTCTATTCAATTTGACAATGTTGTTCCCGTATCCAAGACACAAACCAGCAACATGTTAGCCACCAAAATATCCATGAAACACCAGCGACACTGGCATTCTATATATATTGATTATACTGTACTATAGCTCTACAAAATTATGTTTTGCTTAAGGGGTGCATTCTGTACCACTTTCCCCTCTCTAAGGGCCAATCAGTTCACTGGCAACTTGGCTACTATTTCTGCTACGCTAGTAAAACTTCGTGCAAAGCTCTTACCAAAGCTTACTAATGGTAAATTGGGTAGCCTATTGTTTGGCGTTTGAAACAAATTCAGATAGAACAGACAGTAGTTCATAGCAACATTAAAGGTGTGAAGCACATAAAGGAGGCGCACGGTATATTGTATTTTAGTACTGGGGTAATACTATCGGTTACAGCAGAACAATCCTACGTAGCAAATGCCCTAGCAAATACATGACCTTAGGCATAACCGGTATAATTTAGACATTACCCTTTTTTATCAACGGACTTCGCAGCCGGTTATTAGCTAACGGAGCCGGACCCTGCATTGTAATTGTATACATTGAATGATAGATTGTATCCAGCTCTTGCATAAAGGTCCAAAAGGGAAGGGGAAACTCAATATAAAACTCTTAGATGGTTATTTCCCGTCATCGAATTGAGGTATATCCAATAGTAGCATGACACACAAACGTTCTTCTCAGAATATTTTTGAAGTTTTCTTTTTGCAGTGGGATAGGATTTATTTTACCTATTTCAACAGATTTGTATAAAGTTGTTCGCGGCCCATTGTTTCATATGTAGAAAGCTTCTGAGAAAGCTCTTATTGTGAGACGATTTCTACACTCTTAAATGATTCTACCTGTAAATAGGTCAGATTTAGTTAAAGCTAGGTTGAAACTACTCAAAATGCCCTTAAAGTGTACAAACTCAAACTTTGGGTAAAAATTTCAACCAATTTTGGCTACTTGCTACCGATAATTGAATTATTCTCTATGACAAATAACGCACTTGTAAGTTCCTACTACCAATTTTTTGGTTAAAAAACTACTCAAAATCTGAGTTTGTACACTTTAAGGGCATTTTGAGTAGTTTCAACCTAGCTTTAACTAAATCCGACCAATTTACAGGTAGAATCATTTAAGAGTGTAGATCATTTCGAGCTTCATGTTCCACGCATCCGCTCATTATGTTATTTATACCACACAGCAATGTTATTCGGCATGGTTTATGCTGATCTACTTCCCAACAAAGTGACAGTTATAAACAGCTTCCCATAGCACCCGCCAGTGTCAAAAATGTCGTGACAAAGCCGAGAGGGTTATTTTTCTGCTGGACTAGCATAGCACCCTCACTCGGTTTGTTTACATTTTGCAGATTGGCCCTTTTGAAAATTTGGTACCGAATTTAGGTTTACTATTTAAGAGACTGTCACTCTTGTTTTCGAATTGTCTGCTCCAAAGCATTTAAATATTGTGACGTAGACGTGTCATTGAAAGTTATCCACCATGCAATTTAAAAGGAAATGCTCTTTCATGGTTGCCCGGTCGATTTTGTCCTTGATAGAACAAGTTATACAGACTCATAGTTTTAATAGCTTTTGGCAATAGAGCTTAATTGCTGCTATTATTATTGCCACGCGAACGTGTTGGTACTTGACATAATGTTTTCAGTTCATAAAATGCTCTATTGCAATAAATTGGTTTAATTCCATTCTAATATTCATTTGGCACAAGGAATTTTTTGCCGCAGCTCAAGTTTTTATTTTTTGTATGAACAAAAAAATTACTTACCACGAGGACATTTTAATATCCCTCCTCACCAATTGTCGATGTGGTACATGTTAACTTACTGCAATTATACAATAATTTAGCTATTACTTTTAATAGGGTAGATGATCCATTAGTTGCGCCACTAAGCACGATATACCTTCATTTTGCTTGTTTATTGAGGTATATGCTTCAATTAATGCTTATGGGATATAAATTTATCAAATACAAGGTATTTGTCACAAGGCAAGACAATTGCTTTCGTTGTACGAGAAGCTTTATAAAGAAAAAAATGAATTTTCCAATTCAATTATATTGTACCAACAGTTGCGCTACTGTTTTCTTAATTAAGTTTGATGTTCCTTTAATTGTGCTATTCCATATACATTGCTAGGTTGCTAAGTGAAAAAACATCGTAGCAAAACTATAGACACAGACAAACAGACATAACTCTTGGAAGAAAAATCAACAAAAATTATCGTACCTCACATTTATCCTGAACACTAGCACCATCTATGATCGACATTCCCAAATATCAAATAGCAACAGGAATATCCCTCGACGTAGCAAGTATTTTTTATGGGGAATTACCCTTCTTTTGTCAAAAAGCGCCACTTTGACCAAAACGGAGACCTTCCCAACTAAGCCCAAATTTGAATCGACGGTTTAATCGGTACTAAGAATGGAAAACGAGTGTTATGTCTGTTTGTCTGTGCTATAGATGAGCGCCTATAGTTGTGCGCTCCAACTGCGCGTTAGATTTTGGAAAATTGGCATTTTAGCAAATAATGCTTTAATTTTAAATGGTGTAGTCTAACTACCAATACTTCTAAAAACCTGTTTTATATCATGAATGTAATTGTTTTATCTAAAATTCTACGGTGACGAAAATATGCATTAATAATGAATAGTAGCGCAACTATTGGTACTACCACAACTACTGGATCAACTACCCTACTGATGTTAACAATCGGATGAAAAAACTAATGAACGAATCTCCGTCACACCACATCGTTTATAACTAGGGAGAATTCATAAATACGTAACGCGAATCTTATTTATGTCTAACACCCCTGTCCACTATACTACACAACACAATTGCGGCTTGTAAGAAACCGTCTCCTCTTGCTCTGTTACGTAATTCGCGAGTGGTTCCTTAGAAGAACGAAAATGAAATTGCCTATTTTAAAGTACTCTTGAGACATGCAATTTAATAGTAAATTAGAGAATATTTCGGACCGATCGAATTTCAAGACCGTCACCTGTGCATCATCGGTACACCTTCGTTTACGTCATTAATGTCCCTCTTGCCAAATTTCAAACAAAATGTGTTTGCGGCGGCTCATCGTATATAAGCAAGTGATTTACGATTCGAAAATTGATAAATAGCAAGTCAAGTATGAAAATTACCAAATGGTCAGAGTTTTTTTTTCATTTACAGTGGTTCAGGTTTGATTGTTCGATGCTTGAGCTGTGTCGAGAAAAATTTTCATTTTCTGTAGAAACAAAACTTCAAAGCTGAACTCGTTAACCTTTGACATTGGGTTATTCATCAGCTAAGCAAACATTTATCGTAATATTTTGCTTATTTCATGTTTAGTCTAGAACTAAAAATGAGCATTCGCCTTGGTGAATGCTTCACTGAATTTTCCTCATAATGCTTTGTAAAATACCAACAATTATTAAGTGTTTGAAACAGCCTCTTCCGTATGTTATTTTTTCAACACATTTTGCGGTTTCACTTCGCAGGCGGCCCACCTGTAAGCCAAGACGGTCATCCTGTGTAGATAAATGTGCGCAAATTTGTTTACCGGCTTACTTGTGTGTGACGCTTGTTTCCTACGCATTTTTTTTTCGCCGTCTGGATGAAACAAAAACCGCATCGAAAATGTTCTTTCCCCCCTTTTTGGTTTTCGTGTATATCTGGGTATGTAAGCGCTCAGGAGTGATTCTACTGTGACTCTGTTAACGGTCTACGGATAGAATATTTTTAGTTTTTTCCCGTCCGTGTTTTAAAAACTGGTAAAACACTGCTGGCAAACGTTTTTGGTGTTGTTTCGTGGCAATGCAGCTGATCGTACTCTGGGTTGTGACTTTGACGAGCTGCCGCTGAAAGCGATCGAATCGACGGATCTGCGACCGGAGATGTCGATTTAGGGCTACGTGTGACAACTGTTTGTCTTAATTGGTGACACGGCGCCACTCAGATCGAGATTTGGTTTCACGTATACTGCCTTTTGGTCGACGTATATTCCATTGCTCTATTGCATTGGCTATTACACGCATCATCGACGAGGAAATAGACAGTTCTGTCATGTATCTTAATTAGACTTTAACCCGAGGGCAGCAACATTACTTTTTGGCCTTTATTGTATGTGGGAACCGCAAGTATTAGTAAAAAATAATCATTGTAAAATTTAATTTACATTGGAAGTACATGAGCCGTACGATTTCAATAGAACCTGTCTCGACCAACATTTTTACTGTATAGTATGCAAATCCCCTATTTATGCCGAGATATTTGAGGTAAAAAAATAATAGGAAAAATAGTGCTGCATGCAGCACCGTTTCGGAATTTATTTATTATCAACGACCGTAACTCGAAAATTGGTACGTGTACACCGAACGAGACACAATACGAAGATGAAACTACGTCATGTATGACTTATGTCATGATGACACACACACATGGTATTAGTTTGATTGTATTAATTGTACATGCCGTTGCAAGCATAAAATGATTTTTGTACGAATATATATGTGTCACACTGTGTAGTGCGGCTTGGCTGTTTATGAGCTCGCAACCGCGGTGATAGGTCAAGAAACACCGAGTGCACGAAATGATTGGTTTGACGAGGAATGCCAGCAAGCGATGGAGAGGCAAAAAGGAGCTTGGAAAAATTATTTCAGCCACGAGGAGAATTTGGTCAACTATCGACAAATGCTGAATGAATTACCCACGATCCTGAGGCGAAAAAGAGCTAGTCCGGGATAATGACATGCGTAAGTTCTCTGATAGGGTGAACCAGTTTCGTAAAGGATACACATTGAAGTCTGATATATGTAAGGACAAGGAGGGATATCTGATCACAAAACAAAGTGGTCGATAGTTCTTCGATGAACATCTCAATGGTGATGTAACCCAAGCAACACACTTTTGGTAGTTCAAGTTGTAGTAACTTATTTATAATCGAAATTAGTCATATAATCAGTTTCTACGGCAACTCAATAACAACTGTGTTTGTAGAAAACAGAAGGTGGTGGAACGGAAGTTAATCTACGAGAGTTTACATATAATAACAGCATTTCGGCTACCGATCTCAAAGAGATCCGGCGAGAAATCGGACAGATGAACCGGAAAGAACCGACCATCGGGGCAGAACTCTACGAAATGATAAAGAACCACTAAAAATGGCATTTCACTGGATAATTGCAATGATTTCAAGGAGAAACTATACGAAGAGTGGATGGAAGTTGTGGGTGGTCTCATCTGTAAAGGAACGATCGACTCATTTACTGTAATTACCGCAGCATTACGGTGAACATGTTCATGGTACATCGCCTATTTCCAATTGCAAGAGGTTTCGTAGGGTAGTATCAGGCTGGTTTTGGGGGGCTCTTGCTACTACGAATCAAATTTCTACACTGTGGTAAATCCAGAATTATCGATGAAATACAACGTGCCCAAGCATTACATTTTCATGGACTTTAGGGCAGGATACGATACAGAATGTAGTTGAGCACGAACAGTTATAACAGGTAACGCACAAGAACGGTTTTCCGGACAAACTAACGCGGCTGATCAAAGATCGTGTCGTGTCGATTTGCGCAGAAAGTTACGGCAATGGGATGGACGATGTTCTACGCTATTAAAGGTGTGACCCGGTGAGCGGACATCGAAACAAGAGGAACAAAAAGTCAAAAGTTGACAAAAGTAGCCAACTCCTTCCTTCGCAAACGACTTTGACAAAAGCAAAGCCATGGGTATTAACGTCCTTCAGAACTTGACCCTCCTTCATCGACAGACTTCGCAGTTGGTTATTAGAGTACAGAAAAACTGTGGGGCTAGTGTAAAGATCCTATTGGCTCAATAGCGGCTACGCCCAGTCGAGATTCTAACTTACGACGACTGGCTTGTTAGACCAGTAACGTTCCCCGGAACTAACTGGGCGGGCGGACGATTTTGACAGCAGCAGACACCAGGCAAAATACGGAGGTTGGGAGAATTGGGTTACAAATCAATGCGTCAAAAGCCAAATAAATGGTAGGAAAAGACTCATGACTTCAAGAGAAGATAGCGCACAGTGGTCCGAAAGGGCGAAAACCGGAACTTTTTTCCTAGTGTCTTTTGTTTTCATTTTATCATTTATGGTCTTCAGCACTTTTGTTCGCTTAGCTTTTCTCAGTTGCATTTTACAAGAATGTTCTAGACAACTATTGAAGTTCTCAAAACACACGTTTTTGCAGAAAACCGCAGAAATCTCTGGGACTTTTACTTTCTAAGTTATCATATATTCAAGCTTTAAATTTCTGTATCTTTACGAGCCTATGGGGTAAAATGGGGCAAGTGGAACTTTGAAATCCGTGCTTCATCTTAAAGCTTAAGTCGAGTACTATAAACTTGTATGGGTTCCGCTTGTCCCTAATCACCCAAATGAGAGTACGGCAAGCTTACGTTTTATGTGTTTCGCGTTCGTCCATATTTTTGTGTTAGTAGATAGATACATGGTTTCTTCGGCAAAGTTATGTAAAATATAAAGGCAAACAACTTTGCAAAAGAAATGACATTTCTATCTTTATCGAGTGCAGAGCTATAGAGCATTTTCCATGAAAATTCTATAAAAATCAGTTTTTCATACTTAGCTTATGTTGGTTGTATTTTACAGAAATATATGGTTCTAGGCGATTATTAAAGGACACAAAATACACGTTTTTGCAGAAGATTGCAAATCTCTAGGACCTTTCCTTACAAAGTTATCGCTTTTGACTCGTGAAGTTAAGGAAAAATAAAGTTTATCCTTCCTAGTGCATTGGGGTCGTTTTCGACCCATCGGCATACTTACAAAGCTTGATACTCAGTAACGGAACGAGCTAGAGACTTGAAATTTTCTGACTTTTCCTAACTTTGGAAAACTAGTATTGTGGGGGAGTTTCAGCTTTCAGTGAATCTAGGAGAGCCACAGCAAAAAAGTTACATATTATGCATTGGGGTCAAAAACGATCCAACTTTGGAAATTGCTCTCATTCATCCATTTTCAATTCGAATTTCGTTTTCTTTACCTCGTTTGAAAGGTATGGCCAAAACCTGGCACTCAAGGTATATTAGGGAATATTTGTTGACTAATGACCACTTCTGCATCGGTTCCGAAACACCCACTACCAGGTCCTGGGAGCATTTTTATACTCTGAGGTAATTCATTTTACGGTACATCAAATCACATTGCCTTGATAAAAAAAAAGACTAGTGGAAGTACAATAGGGACATTTTGGACCCGAATGGCCACTTCCCCATCGTTTCCAGAGTATCTGGTACCCGATTTTTGAGGACAATTTTGAATTTTAGGATGATTTATATTGCGGCACGTCAAATTTCATCACATTGATAACATAAGACTATTGAAAGTACAGCAGTCCCCCGAATAACGCGGTTTCGAATAAGGACGTTTCCATTAAGGACGGTCTCGAGTGATTCCATTAACGCGGTCGAACGTCCTTATTGGAGTCTACGTAGCATATGGGAATTAACCTAATTGGTTCCAATATGGAATAACTCGTGATCCTGACCTAATAGATGGTTGGTGTCTTCGACAAAGTTGTTCAGTACGTCAACGGGTTTTCATTGGATTATAGTATTGCGGAATTGTCTCACTACGTGGCGCTAGCGTATATGTAATATTTTTGTATAGGCTGTATCTCGCGCTGCAGGCTATCTAGAAAGTTGCGGCCTTCGGGAAGGTTGCTCAAATGACTGCCACCTTCAAGATGGCATGGAAAAAAGCGCAGAACTGACTCACTACGTGGCGCTAGTGTATATGTAATCCTGTTAGGCAGGCTGTATCTCGCGCTGCTGACTATATAGCAAGTTGCAGTCTTCGAGAAGGTTATTCATATGACTGAGACCTTCAAGAAGGGATGGAAAATATTGCAGAATTGTCTCACTACGTGGCGCTAGTATATATGTAACATTCTTGTACAGGCTGTATCTTGCGCTGTTGACTGTCTGGAAAGTTGCGGTCTTCGGGAAGGTTATTGATATGACTGCCACCTTAAAGATGGTATGGAAAATATTGCAGAATTGTCTCACTACGTGGCGCTAGTGTGTAGGTAACATTCTTGTATAGGCTGTATCTTGCGCTGTTGACTGTCTGGAAAGTTGCGGTCTTCGGGAAGGTTATTGATATGACTGCCACCTTAAAGAGGGTATGGAAAATATTGCAGAATTGTCTCACTACGTGGCGCTAGTGTATATGTAACATTCTTAACCAGGTTGTCTTTTGCTCTGCAGGCTATCTAAAAAGTTGCGGTCTTCGGGAAGGTTATTCATATGACTGAGGCCTTCAAGAAGGGATGGAAAATATTACAGAATTGCCTCACTACGTGGCGCTAGCATATATGTAATCTTCCTTTGAAGGCTGTATCACGTGCTGCTGACTGTGTACCAAGTTGCGGTCTTCGAGAAGGTTATTCAAATGACGGTGGGATTTTTCTGGCCATTTAGGAAGTAGCATTTACGGATAGATGGTAGACTAACCCGATGGATTATTTTTGCAGAGAGTGACCGTTGCAAGAGAAAAAAATTTAGCGTTGTAATTATTTATTTCTTACAGTTTTGTATTTATTCATAACGTAAAACATAGTATAAATGGTTTTTATTTCGGCTTAAGAGCCAATCTGCCAGGCCCGCAGAAGTTACTCGCATTCAGTCAACAAACCTAACGCTTGATCACGCCGCTGTTCGTTTTGGTCAAGCGTAAAAAAATGTTGTATTTGCTTTACTTCTTTAATTTTTTCTTCGAATTCGTCGTTTTCCGGTATAAGAAATTCGATGCTGTCTTCCATCTGTCCGTCGATCTCCAAAACAATTTCGTCCACCGTCATCTCTATTCCCACTATTAATTCCATCACTTCATTTTCCCAACGTAGAAATTGGAGCTTGCAATCAGATTTTTGGCTCCATTTACTTTAAATTTTCAGTAAGTGTGCAGTGAGTATTCTTCCAAACTTTTCTGGTACATTCATATATTATGTTACTGTATGTAAATCGATAAATTGGTTTTTGTTATCAATCTTGCTGAACAATTTAAGCGTTGCCCATTTAGCGCTTACATGTATTTTACTTGCACGAAACTATTTTGGGAGATGATAAAAACATACGTAACGTAAGCAAGAAACAGTGGACAGACGTACAACAAAGTCATCTTGATCCTGAAGTACTGATTACCAGGAGGCAGGATAATTCGACCTCTTTGACTCAATTTTGATTCATTTGACAATACCATGTCAGCCAAGCAAAATTTGATATGTATGGAACATATGTAGAACTAGTTATCTACAAAATTGCCGAAAAAAGGTTGGCTGTATCTTTTATCTTTATGGTAGCCAAGTGAATGTTCATTTAGTAACCAACGTGGTAGCTGCCGTATAGCATTATGAATACAAAAGATACAGCCTAGCTTTATTCAGCAAAATATTAAATAATAACTAATTCTACTAATGCCCTATATGTATACACAACTTTTTTAAATTTTGCATTGCTGAGACGGTACTGCCAAATGAATCGAAAACGAGTTAAGGTGATCGAGCCATTGCTGCCAGATAAAAGATGAAATAGACTTGGGAGCTTTTTCAATTGTTAGAGTTGTTATCGAAATGGTTTACATCCTTAATGTATCCTTCAAAGGTAAGTACGTTATAGTTGGAGAATCAGCATCAGCTGAGCGGTTTCAAACGTGAATAGTTTCAGGGATTTTTTCCTTAAAACATGCCGGTAGCACATGCACTGGCGTGCAATTCTACTACATATGTTGGGCTTAGAAAACCTCAAATATTTAAATACAAATATACGAGTTTCTTCTAAGAAAAAGCATGCTGAACATAATAGCACAAACATAAAGGTCAGCACTGATTTGCAATTGTGGAGCCCCACCTCTGGGCACGCCGGTGAGCAGATGCGTTCCATGTAAAAAAGTTGTAGGGGCCTAAACTGCCATTTTCAAAAACTGATTAGATCACGATACTATTTCGTGGTTACCGTTGAACCACTATTATCCAACTGGTTCATCTCTACCAGGATGAGTCGAAAAATGTTGGTTTGTTAGGTTTCAACAAAAAGGTTTTCAATTCAAATTTCAAAAGGGTTTCAACAAAAAAGTTATTGAAGGTTTGATGTTATTATCTTTTTCTTGCCCCCCTATTCAAAAAAATTTCCAGACCAGGACATAAACTTTTTTACAAATTTGTATAAGCTTTATTAAACTTATTATTAGAATGTGAATTGGTTGCATGGTTTTAACAGATATTTTGTACTCACTGCAGCGCAATATAAAGCCTTCACAAGAAGGTTGTATATACACTAGCGCCACGCAGTGAGACAATTCTGCAATAACTTTCTCGAAGCCCGCAACTTGCTAGATAGTCAGCAGCGCGAGATACAGCCTGCCTAAGCGGATTAAATGTAAACTAGCGCCACGTAGTGAGACAATTCTGCAATATTTTCCATACAATCTTTAAGGTGGCAGTCATATGAATAACCTTCCCGAAGACTTTCCAGATAGTCATCAGCGCAAGATACAACCTGTACAAGCATGTTACATATATACTAGCGCCACGTAGTGAGGCAATTCTGCGCTTTTTTCCATGCCATCTTGAAGGTGGCAGTCATTTGAGCAACCCTCCCGAAGGCCGCAACTTTCTAGATAGCCTGCAGCGCGAGATACAGCCTATACAAAAATATTATATATACGCTGGCGCCACGTAGTGAGACGATTCCGCAATACTATAACCTACTGAAAACCCGTTGATGTACTGAACAACTTTGTCGAAGACACCAACCGTCTATATGGTCAGGATCACGAGTTATTCCATATTGGAACCAATTAAGTCAATTCCCATATGCTACATAGACTCCATTAACACGGTTTCCATTAACGCGGTCCCTATTAGCGTCCTTATTGGGGGGATAACTGTATAATAAAGACATTTTGAAGGCAAATTGCCACATCAGCATCGGTCTTGGAACATCCGGTACCCAGTATTTGGGGACATTTTTGTATTTTACCATAACTCATAATGCGACATATCAAATCACATCGGCTTGATAAAATAAGGTTGATAGAAATAAAACAGTGTCATTTAGACGCCAAATGGCAACTTTACCATCGGTTCTGGAACATCCGGTGCCAGTTTTGGGGGACATTTTTGGATTTTGAGATAATTCACCTTGCGGCACCTCTAATCACATCGCGTTGATAAAGTATAAAACCTTAAAACGGGGTAACTCGGGACAGATAAATACCCTGCAATCCAAAAATGTCCCCGAAAACCGGATACCGGATAGTCCGGAACCGATGGTGAAATGGTAATTTTGGCTCCAAAATTTTTCCATTGTACTTCTATTATTATTTTTTTTTTATCAAGCCAATGTGATTTGATGTGCCGCATGATGAATTATTTTATCAAAAAATGTTCTGATAAACCGTGCATCCGATGTTCCAGAACCGATGATGATGATGATGATGATGATGGTCCCACCTCATACCCCTACAACGGTTTGAGCGGGACGATTTATCTAATTAAGATATTTATGATATAACAATGTAGCCAGGTGATAAAAACAAATAGCGAACTGGCTTCTAATACAGACATATCAAACTTTCAAGTGAATATCAAAATTTCAAAAAATGTCCAAGGCTAGTCCAAAACGTTTCCAACCCGAAAATTATCTGGACTTGATTAGGAATCGAACCTAATATTTTGAGCTACAGCTGGTCAGAATTGGTTCTAGATAACGATCTAGAACTACGAGGGAGATCCTGCAGTCTTTTGGTACTCGGTACCGCCGTGAGCGATGGTATACGAGTTCCAAAGTCCACAAGCGAACCCAAGCCTGTCCAGCTGCTGCTCCGAACCCTTTGTTCAGGACTTTAACCTGATCATTCAATTTCAAGATTATCTATGTCTGTTCTCGCGCGCGTGGCTCAAACATGTGTAGTCTTCTCTATACTTTTTAAATTAATAACAATTTTAAATCCATCATCATCAGTGAACATGATAACTTAATATATCCAAAAAATATACAAAAATTAAAAAAAATATACAATCTTCTTGAATCAATACAAAAAATAAATCAAATTACGTCTATAAAGTAGCTTTAATGTGTAAAATACATAGCCTTTTGAATTCTGCCATTGTTGCTGCACGTTTTATTTGTCGCGGCATCGAATTAAAAAAGTTAATTCCTTTGTACAACAGAGAGTTCTGTGATCTTCCAAACAAAAAATTTGGTGTTCTCGCATCTTCCGCGTTTCTAGTGTTGTACGTATGCAAATCACTTCCCCTTTCAATTCGATCACACAAATATCGAGGCAGCATTCCATTAAGAATTTTATAAAGAAACACCATTGTCAAAAAATAAACTCTTTGCTTCACAGAAAGCCATTGCAATGCGTCCAGCATAATATGTGAGGAAGTGTATCTATTACATCTTAAAATTAATCGCATAACTTTATTTTGTAAACGCTGCAACTTCAATATTTGTGTTTCGTTTGCAAGGAACAAGATGGATGAACAAAAATCTATATGCGGTGAAATGATTGACTTATATAAAAGAATTTTACTACTAATTGTCAATTCATTTTTTAAGCGGCACAAAACACCGTACTTTTTCGCCATTTTCTTGATGACATTATCGATGTGAGACTTAAAATTTAACTTGTCATCAATGATTACTCCAAGATACTTTAGTTCATTTACGCGATCAATTGCCTCACCATCAATTACAACGTTTACGTCTGGTCTGGAGTTGGCTGAAATAATCATATATTTTGTCTTGGTAATGTTGAGTTTAAGCTGTTTAAACTTTAACCAATCCGAAAGATAATGTAAATCTTGGTTCAGAAGTGTTACAATTTCATTGGGATCCTTAGCCGCAATGAATAAAACAGTGTCGTCAGCAAATAAATTCATGTCGCAGAACCGTAAAACTCGTTTCATGTCATTTATATAAATTATGAACAAAAGCGGCCCTAATACACTCCCTTGCGGTACACCAAGTGTATTAGCTATGGACTCAGAATTAAAATTATCAAAGCGAGTCTTCTGAGTTCTATCACATAAATAGCTTTCAAACCATTTATATGCTAGCCCTCCAATACCAAATCGCTTCAAGGTTTGTAACAATAAGGGCCTGGAGATTGTCTCAAACGCGCGTTTTAGATCCAAAAATACAGCAAGAATAGTTTCTTTAGCTTCGATTTTTTCTTTCCATTTTGCTAGTACCAGATTTAATGCAGTTTCGCAAGAGTGTCCCTCTCGATACCCTGATTGCTCTGGAATTAACAAATGATGACTGTTTAAATAATTCATTAGCTGGCCTTTGACAACAAGTTCTAGGATTTTCTCTAATGTGTGCAATATGTTAATAGGACGGTACTCTTCGGCTTTATCCGTTCCATTAACTTTGGGAATAGGAATCACAAGCGATTCTTTCCAAACTTTAGGCACGTGCCCAGTTTGCAACGATTCATTAACAAGATCCAGCAAGTCGCGTCCGATGACATGAAAGCAATCTTGTATTACTTTTGCGTTGACATTGTCGATACCAGCCGATTTCTCTAAAGAAAAACAAATATCCTTCAACTCTGCAAAAGTAATAGGGCGAAATCCATCAAATCTGATATTAGAAATCGGCTGTATTATTTCGTGAGGTTCACTGACCAAATCAATACTTTGATTGATCAGCTGAACACTATCAACGAAATAACTGTTAAATTTATTCGCTATTACTCGACTCGATTGTTCTTCAGTGCCATTGAAAGTTATGGAGCGCGGGGAGTTATCTTTACATTTTATTAACTGTTTTAAAATTTTCCATAACTCTTTGCTGTTGTTTTGATGGTGATTAATCTTCCGTTGTATATAATCACATCGAGCCTTTTTCAAGGCTCGTGAATATACGTTACGCGCGACTGTGTATCTACTCCAATCATCACTACTATTACTTCTACGAAACTTCTTGTACTTTTTATCTCTTTCCCGTTTCAAACGTGTCAGATCTAAAGAGTACCAGTTGTTCGTATTATGTAGTTCCACATATTTTTCAATAACAAGCTTATTGGTACACTCTTTCAGCGTGTTGGTAAGAACAGCTGCCTTGTGGTCCACATCACCAGTTATTGGAAGAAAATCCAAGCTTCTCGAAACAAGCTGAGACACTGCCTGCTTCGAATATCTATTCCAGCACTTTATCTTTACTTTATCATCACGGGTTTGGTCATTCTTGATCAAAATAAAAATTGTCTCATGATCTGAAATTTTGTAATCGGCCTCTGTAACAGAATGTACCATGTCAAAGTTCGAAAACACGTGATCAATTAACGTTCGACTGTGTCTGGAAATTCTTGTAAATTGGCAAACTGTTTGTCTAAAGTTGTAAAAATCTGCTAACTGCTTTAATTGATTCGAATTTTGTCCACTAAGCCAATCAATATTAAAATCACCAGCAATAATATTTAGTTTATTTAAGTCTATAAAATTATCCCACCAGTTGTCTAAAATTTCTAAAAAGCGCTGGTCACTTGAGCTAGGGGAATGATATATTATTCCATAATTTCCAATCGTCATGCCTCTTTCAACTGAAATCCCTAGAAACCAATTATTCTCAACAGATTCGTTTGTACGAATGTTGAATTTAATTGATTCCCTGGCGTAAATAGCAACACCACCAGTATGCCTGGAATGCGAAAGGCAAAAAGCAACTTTATAACCCGGTATACTATATTGGTTAAAGGCATTAGCGTCCACTATATGAGTTTCAGCTAGTGCTACCAACATTGGACGTTTTATTTCTACAAGATGTCGCAAAGCAACATAATTTGTAGATAAACCAGCAATATTCAGATAGACTATTTCTAATTTCCCATCGCATTGCAATTCCTTTTGTTGCTATTTACTTGACAATATGTTGCTCTTTCTTTTTTCATACAGTCTCCGATAAACCGGACACTGTGAGCTAGATGCTGGATGTTTTACGTCCAAATTCATATTAAGTTCTTTATTTGATTTTATACAATTGACGCAATTAAATTCAGTTGAAGAGCAATCGGATGTTTTATGATTTCCACTACACTTAGAACATGTTTCAGTATTAACACACTCCGTGCTTTTGTGGCCAAATTCTCCACATTTAAAGCAACGCAAAACATTAACGGCCTCTTTAACAGGACACTTATCCCACCCGATGCCTACTTTACCAGCATTCATCAAACTTTTATAAGTGTCTTTGTCAACTTCAATTACTACATTATATTTGTTATATTTGAAGCGTGGATTTTCATATTGCGCAATTATTTTTACTTCATGAATGCCGATGTTCTCGTTTTGACTCTTAAGCAAGTCAACGAAAACATCGGGGGAATACTGATCACTCATTCCTACAATTTTAACCTTCGGTTTAGCAATTGTAGGAATAACAGCGTTAAATTGTTCACCCAGATTGCTTTGAATGTCATTTTTCACGACTTCAATGTCATCCCCTATTGCACACTCAGCAATAATCGAACCATTTTTCCCGTTTCTAAAGTTACTAATTTTGTGTTTTTTTTGGATCTAATGTTCTTTTTAAAAAAGATCTAGTATCTTCATTAGATTGAGAAGACTCAACCGGTTTAATTACAATGACTGGTCGAGCCTTACGCTTCTCTTTTTGCTGGACTTTATTTACCGTATTCCCGGATGAACTCGCTAACACACTCGCGTAAGTTTTATTATTACTAGAAAAAACCTCGTCATCAGATCTATAATTGTCAATAATCGGCTTATCACGAATTATTAAAATTTTCTTACTGGGATTTGAGTCCGATTCAGAGTGAACCGTTCGCTCATTTCGCGTTCTTTTCCTACTCATTGCGGCTACACTAATATCCCGACTCATGTTATCAATAATAGTTTTTTTGAAATCATCCAGCTTTTTGGCAACACTGGCTTCAATGTTTACCATACTCTCACGAAGAGATTTACTGATAGATTTCAAAATACTATCGATACCATTAGAAATTGCACTATTTATCTGGCTTTCAATTTCGCTTTGGCTGTGTGCAAGCGACTGAGAGACAGATGATAATTTACCTATCATCTCAGTCAGCTCACTACAGACAGCGTCATTTTTGCCACCGTTATCTTGGGCTGATAAACATGATGCACACTTAAAGACAACATTTTCATTATCATTTACGATTTTCGCAGCAATTTTTGTTAGGGGCGTACAAACTCTGCAAAATACAGATTTGCATTTACCTACGCAAACAACTGGATCGTCGCTGGCCCGAATTACATTACCACATGCTGCACAATCCATCCCGACTTGCATACACACGCACGCCGGCTGGACTCGTCCAGCAGCAACGGCAGACACTCAAGGCAGTGAACAATGAAAAAAACACCATTTGTCTTCAAATTCTCTCCATAGATCTTGTGCCACAAGATGAATTATTTCAAAATCCAAAAATGTCCCGCCGAACCAGGTGCCGGATGTTCCGGAACCGAGGGTAAAGTGGCCATTCGGTTTCTACATGACCTTATTTTACTTCCATTAGTCTTATTTAATCAAGCCAGTGTGATTTGATGTGCCGCAAAATGAATGATCTCAAAATATAAAAATGCTCCCCCGGGACCTGGTAGTGGGTGTTCCGGAACCGACGCAGAAGTGGCCATTAGTCAACAAATATTCCCTAACATACCTTGGGTGTCAGTTTTTGGCCACAGCTTTCAAACGAGGTAAAGAAAACGAAATTCGGATTGAAAATGGATTAATAAGAGCAATTTCAAAACTTGGGTCGTTTTCGACCCCAATGCATAATATGTAACTGTTTTCTAATGGTTAAATAAGCGATAACTTTGTAAGGAAATGTACTAGAAATTCGCAACTTTCTACAAAAACATGTGTTTTAAGTCTTTCAATAATCGCCTAGAACCATATAGTCTTGTAAAATACAACTAACACACGCTAAATATGAAAATCTTATTTTTTTTAAATTTTCAAAGGAAATGCTCTATAGGTCTGCGCTCGAAAGAAATAGAAATATAATTTCTTTTGCAAAATTGTTTATCTTAATATTTTCTATAACTTTGCTGAAAAAACCATGTGTCTATCTACTAACACAAAAAATTGACGTGTATCGAGCCTTTAGCGAACGCGAAACACATAAAACGTATGCTTGCCGTACTCTCATTTGGGTGGTTAGGGACAAGCGAAACCCATACAAGTTTATAGTACTCGATTTAAGCTTTAAGATGAAGCACTGATTTCATAAATCCACTTGCCCCATTTTACCCCATGGGCTCGTGAAGCTATGGAAATTTAAAGCTTGAATATGCGATAGCTCAGCAAGTAAAGGTCCAAGAGATTTACGGTCTTCTGCAAAAACGTGTATTTTAAGAGCTTCGATAATTGTCTAGAACATTGTATTCTTGTAAAATGCAACTGAGAAAAGCTAAGTATGAAAAACCAATTTTTAAAAAAGTTTTAAAGAATATGCCCTATAGTTCAGTACTCGATAAATATAGATATTTTATTTCTTCGGGAAAGTTGCTCGTTTTTACAATATTTACAGCTTTGCCGAAAAACTATATCCATATTTCCTAACACTAAAAAGTTATTTTTTTATTTTCATTATAGTAAGCGATGTCTAACTATTGACAGTTTTAGATTAAGGGGGATATTCATACGAACAAAAGTGCTGAAGACCATAAATGATAAAATGAAAACAAAAGACACTAGGAAAAAAGTTCCACTTTTCGTCCTGTTGGACTACTGTGCAGAGGTCGCCTCTCAAGGACATTGATCATTGACGGCGATGAACTTCGCCGCTTCGCTTTAAGGACCATACGTCGCCGCACAAAGCAGGCGATTTACATAACGCTTACCAGACCTGTAGTCCTCTACGGATGTGAGACAGTAACTTTACTTACAAAAGGCTCGCCGTATTTGAACGAAAGGTGTTGCGGATTATTTTTGGTGGAGTACAAACGGAAACCAGAAAGTGGCGGAGGCGTATGAACTATGAACTGCGGGCACTACTTGAAGATATTTCCGGCGGCTATATCCCCTTAAGGGATTTTAGGAAATTTTTCGATGGCTATATCCCCTTAAACATTGCAGAGGCTATGTAGATAAATAAAATTTAAAAAGTTTCAGTTTCTTAGCGTTGTAAAAATTCAGTACACAGTTCTTGTAAGAAATTTTTGTATCAAGTGCACTTAAAACAATGCCGTTTTTCATAAAGACGCAATTTTTTTAGCTTTACAGGAGTGAATGCTGGTCAATAAAAGGGTATCAAAAAAAATCCGAATCACAAGTCACTAGTAATGTAATTCTATGAAAATATATTATGAGGTTTTTCTTTTGTTTATTATTTATTTATTTATTTATTTATTTATTTATTTATTTATTAACATTTTTTTTTATTTATTAATTACGGTAGGTTTTTGATGAAAATAATTAAGCAAAAACCCTGTAATTGATTTTTCAAATTTCGCTTGAACAGTAATAGGCATCATGTAGATATCTGGTCAACATTTATAATGCCATTCTTCACCATAATCCAAATAAAATAAATTAAAACAAGGGTACCTATCATCCGTAAGCAAACTTTTGATAGCAATCAACAAAACGTACGGTTCACCCGATGCAATAACTGAAATGGATTGTAACAAAGTAGTAAACGTTTATTTTCGAAACGTTTCAAATAAGCTTTGCGTTGTGTGAATGTGACAATGCATAGAATCTTTGAAATTTTAACAATACTAGACCGTTGAGCAAAGCCGTTGACAAGATTTTCTACGTTGCTAGATATCGCGAAACAGCTGTGCAGAATGATTCTTTCGCACGATGCCTACTGAAGGTCATCAAAGTGATGCGAAAGCAATGCGTCACTTGAGGCCCGGTGCATTCTACGTTCCGAAAATATACGACAAATTTTATGGTCCACAGGTTTATCCGAGAGGCGTGTCATGTCCGCGTACAACTTATCTGCGAAGAATGATTCGAAAATGTGTACATATTTTTATCTTAACGTTGACTTTATTTAACGCAGGGTGGGACAGAACTGAGAGGCAATTTTTACACCTTGTATGCCTGGGGACATCCCTGGGCTTGGATTCAACCAGTGCAGTACTTGAGTAATTATTGCAATAAACGACAGATGGTAAGATTTACAGCATATTTTAATGGCAGCTTGTGGTGAGTCGCACAAACGGTGGAGCAGCTTGGTCACACATCATCTCACAACAGCTTAACGCCTCTGAATTAACTTGTGTCTCTCAGTACCAACGGCAACAAACATCGGCTTTTCGGCTTTGATTGTACATCCGAAGGCTACTATCGACAACATCAATCTAACCCACTTTCGTTCGGTTTGTGTTGATAGAAACTAATTTTGGGTAGCGATCCTTGACGGAACGATCTGGCTGCAGTGAAAGTATGTCAATAGGACACTATTGATGGTTTGCGTACGAATTGTTTGAATTGTTCGGCGGCTTATGTCATCGAATCCGTGATCTCGCGTAATTGAAGTACTAGTAGTTGAGAAATTAAATGACCAGACATGTTGAGAATGTTACTCATTCGTTTCGGTTAATATAAAAAGGTAGACAATAAACGAAAAAACACGTTTGAAGGAATGCTTCAAGCACTTGGCAATCGCTTTAGGTGAAAATGTTCCACCTGGTGTCTACCTGAGAGTAGGTACAAGCTATACGCGCACGTGTAGAAGAAATAAGTATGGGAATTTGCCCAATTCGATTTGTTTTATTTTTTTTTTTCGTCCGTCGAGCGTCGGTTGACAAAGATTAAAAATGGCATCAGCAAAAATGTATGCGGTGCTCTTTGCCAAAACTTTTACCTCTACAGCTTACGCCGAGACGGGGCTGTTTGAAAATGATCTTTCAGCCTAGCGACGACATTGATGAAGCCGATGTCAGCAACAGGAGCTGAAAAATCTCTTACTTTGACTGCTATCGTAATAGTTTTCAATGTTCGCCCTGTTCTCGGTTGCACCATGCCGTATAAAGACGGAACGTAACCGAGCCGAAACGAAGTGATAGCATCTTACTTTCCATTGCAGTGCCTAGACACGGGGTTCGCAATGGTCAAAATATGAAGTACTAGTCAGTTGGATGCATTGCAGTTTGTTTTTAAAATTATTTTTTGCACTTTCAACTGATACGGCGTAATAACAATAATTAAATAGTGGCAATAGTTCGCACCTTTTTACCATCAGAGTGCCTAGAATTGTCACGTAAACTATCGTTAATTAAAAAACAATTTCACCCATGATGCGACAGATGCTCGTTCGATCAACCACTAACCATAATACATGCCGCATGCCGATGTCGCTTCATACGCGACGCTAACCATCATGCCATGCGTTACCGCCAGCGGCGGCTGAAACCCCAGGAAATTTATTGCGCGAAAACACGCCGAAATTCGTATCCGTGTGGAAAGCACGCAAATCGAACTCCGGGGTTCGGGCCGAGCGATTAGCGAGCAGCGATATGCACGGAGGCCACGCAGTATAGGTGATCTTCGCCAAAGCAAAAGGATCCGCGCATTTCGTTCGCGAAGTGTCGGAATCGGGAAAAGGGCAACTGGCGAAATAGTCTGTCTTGCCGTCCCGCTCACCTGGGGCCTATCGTTCTCGCCAATGCCAATTTAATAATGAATCGGCAGACGTAAAGTTAGTCTCTTTGTTCATTCCACCGGATTAACAAGTCAGTCCTCACAGGTACGAAGAAAAAAAATCAAGTGCAGCTTAAGTGGCCGATAAAAGTAGAATAGAAAATTATCGGCGGAGGTGAACCGAGTGATGATCATGAAAATGGGAATATTTTTGGACTGATTTATGATACAATTGGAGGAAATGTATTGTTGATGGACTGTTTGTGACAGCGAAGTGTTGGAATTGTGCACTAGGTTAATAATAATGCTCGCTGATACGGAGTAGTCAGTGGCCTTAACAGACTAAATTTGAACCGATTATGTAATGACAGTCAAGCGAAATTGTGAGTTACCGGCCGGATCGATTGGGACAATTTTACTTATCTTCGAAATGATCAGTGGTTGGAGTACTTTGAAGTGAATTATTTCTCTCTAGCATCAAACGAGACCTAACAACAGTTATCTATTATTTATAGAATACATACCTATGTATCGTTGTTTATTGAGGAGTATGCTCACCAGAAAATAGTGTTTTGAAACATACCTAGAAGCAAATCTTCGATTATGTAATTCGAAAAGAGAAGCTCTAAAACGATTTCAATTGAACATTCAAATATTCAGTCCTTATATGTTCTGTGTAAAACATATTTTGATCGATAATTTCTTCTTCGGAATCTTGGAAAAGTTTAATGAATTTTGTGAATCCTCAAAAATGTTATGAAAAATACCGTATTACCATATTACTTAGAATGTTTTGTTTTACTACTTTATTTTACAGAACGAGTGATTTAATGATCGAAAAATATCGCAATTCATTCAAAATTTAATCGACAAAATTGATAAAACTATTTCAATTTGTCTTAATTCCCACGTGCAGAAAATGTCTCAAATGCTATTATGAAAGTCTGAATGAAGTCAGTAGTTCTGATTAAACATCCCTCTACATTAGAAAAACCAACATTTTAGATAACATTTGATTCAATCAGGCGAGAAAAATCTTTTGAATAATGGTAAACTAGGTTTAATTGTTTTTAATAATGGTATGCCAATTGGCTATGTCGAAAAGGTAAACAAAATACATTTTATGCATAATTTTTGAAATACTTCTTCAATTTTAATTAAATTCGACAAAACTAGACTATGACACCCTTTGAAAGGTATTAGATATGTGTAAATTGCTTTACTCATCCCTACGAACCTCAGGGCGCATAAGTTTGCGTTACACATATGCACACTTGAAAAACTAGAGTTATTTATGAGGACCTGACTGCGCTTTGTATCACCGCTTGATTCACCTGAATTAAGGGTTGGACTAGGTCATTAATTTTGTTAGCTGCTCCATCAGTTACAGTTACTCAAATTTCACAACAGTATGGATCCACATTGGGAACGATACTGTTGCGGGATTCTAATTACGGATTACATTTGGCGCTATTTGCAGCGACGATCATACTAATAGCATGGCTGTCCTCGTCTCGTTAAAACTTTGGCAGCCACCCAAGTATGTGCAAAGCCCGTCACTAACTCAGCTGCTGGTTGGTGGTGCTTTGTAGGCTCACTTCGGTGACTAGCGCTGAACGGGATCCAAATACAGTACCCCATGAATAACGCCAACCGTGCATTCCTCTGTTATAATATAACATAGAATCATACACGGGTAGAAATTTAATCTCCAAAATGCGCAAAATGACTCATGATTTCAGGTTTCTAGCTTATGTTTTATGAAAATATACCATGAATAATAATCATGGTATCATGAACTTCTTGCAGTACAACGCAACGCAAAATCATGAACTATTATTCATGATTTTTTGCTCCCTGATAAGGAAGTACAATCATGATTTGACAGCAATTCAAACTTCATGATTTCATGATTTTATTCATGGTAGCGGAATCGGATTTGTTTCCGTGTATAAGTAACTGTAGACAGTGAGAGAAGTGTGACTCAGGTAAAATCGAAGAGGCCCACAGAACGTTAGAGAAATTGCAAGGGGAAACCCCCGGTGAGGAAGGGAAAAACGAGTAACGCAGGTAAATAAAGAGGAACTAAGATCTGAAGCTGGAATGGAAAAATTTACAGAGAATTAATGGAGATGCCATAGTTATAAGAGAAAAATTACGTTCACAAAAGCATTCTGAGAATACAAGACGATTCGCCGTTCAAGAACTGGAGCAAAATGTGGTGAAAATTGGGCACTTAAGCCAAAAAAAAGCCATCATGGTCAAGGGCTTAGCTTTTAAGAGACCTTTGAAAATGTTCCTTGTCTGGTGGCAATGAATGGTGTGCAATGCCAACAAGGGTTGTAGGGGAAAAAAGGGCATGGATAAATTATCTGAATATTGCCACTAGAGAGAACTTGCCCAAATACTATCAGCAACAGCAACAGCATTTGTGACTCGAACAGCATGTTCCTCGCAATCGTGTAGAAGATTTGATGAAATAATAACGAGTAAGGAATCAGCTGGTAATCGCCGCCTACAAGCTACTCTTTCAGATCCTGTTACGCCGGCTGTCACCGATAGCACAAGGTTTCGTAGGGAATTATCAGGCGGGTTTCATGGGGGCTCGCGCAACTACGGACCAAATTTTTACTATCCGACAGATCTTGCAGAAATGTCGGGAGTACAACGTGCCCACGCATCACATCTTTATTGATTTCAAAGCAGCATACGATACAGTCGATCGAGACAAGCTATGGCAGATAATGCACGAATACGGTTTTCCGGACAAACTGACGCGACTGATCAGAGCTACCTTGGATTGAGTGATGTGTTTCGTATGCATCTCTGGGACTCTCTCGAGTCCCTTCGAGACGCGACGAGGGTTGAGACAAGGTGACGGTCTATCCTGCATGCTGTTCAACATCGCTCTTGAGGGGGTGATCCGACGAGCGGGCATCGAAACGAGAGGCACGATTTTTACCAAGAGTAGCCAACTTCTAGGCTTTGCAGATGACTTCGATATCATTGCCTGGAACTTTGCGACGGCGGAGGCAATCTACGCCAGACTGAAAGCGGGGTCTAGGAGAATTGGGCTAAAAATAAATGCGTCGAAGACTAAATACATGAAAGGAAGACGCTCAAAGGAAACAAATGCGCGCCTCCCACGGACGGTAACCGTTGACGGCGACGAACTAGAAGTGGTAGAAGAGTTCGTGTATTTGGGATCGCTGGTGACCGCGGACGCATCCAAGCGGGAAATCGGGCCTACTTTGCCCTTCGTAAAACGCTACGATCAGGAAGCATACGCCGCCGCACGAAGCTAACAATGTACAAAACCATTATTAGACCGGTAGTTCTTTATGGACTTGAAGCCGTGACGCTGCTTGAGGAGGACATACGCGCCCTTGCCGTGTTTGAGCGGAAAGTGCTGCGGACGATATTTGGCGGAGTACAAACTGAAAGCGGAGAGTGGTGGAGGCGTATGAATCACGAGCTACAGGCACTGCTTGGGGAGACTCCCATCGTACATCTAGCGAAAGTTAGCAGGCTACGGTGGGCCGGACACGTCGTAAGGATGCTGGACGACAGTGCGACGATATAGTCCCCTTCAACAACCCCCAGGAACAGGGGGGCCCAACGTGCACGATGGCTCCACCAGGTTGAAAGCGATTTGCGACTTCTGAGACGACTAGGAAATTGGCGACGAGTGGCCCAAGACCGAGTTGAATGGAGACGAGTGCTTGAAACAGCACGAGCCACCCCGGCTCTATGCTGCTGAAGAAAAAGAAAGAAGGAATCAGTTTGTAACAATTCTGAGAAATAAAGGCCCGAAATACAGGACAGAGATCATGAATAATTAGAACAACTACGAAAAATTCGACGTGAAGGGGAACCATTCTTGTAAGAGCTGCACATTGAAACCTAACATATGAAGGATGAGGAAGTGCGTTTGTCCGGTAGGGACAAACGAGCGCGAGGTGGTCGTCAGGTGGGAGCAGTTCTTCGATGAACACCTCATTGGTGAACATGTAGAAGGAAGCGGAACAAAAGTTAACCGTAGAATTCCCATGGTAGGTAGTCCCAGCACCTGATCTCCAAGAGGCCAAATGAGAAATCGAGTTGCTGGAGACCAACAAAGCTGCCGCTAAAGATTGCCTAGCAGCGGAGGAATGGTTGGAAGTCGCAGTTGGTAAACGTCGCCTGCAAGGTAATTTCCCAGATTCTGTTACGCTGGCTATCATCGATATCATAAAGATTCGTATGAAATTCATGAGAACTCCCGCCACGGCGCACCATATTTTTACCATCCAACAGATCTAACAGAAATGTCGGGGAAGTGCAACGTGCACACGCATCGCTTCTTTTTGACTTTAAAGCAGCATACGATACAGTTGATCGAGACCATCTGTAACAGATAATACACTAACACAGTTTTCCAAACAAAACTGACGCGATAGATCAACTACAGTGGGCGTGTTACGTGCACATCTTTGGGACACAGTAGAGTGCCTTTGAAACATGTGGTGATAAGGTGACGGCTTATTCTGTATATTTTTAACATCATTCTTCAGGGGGTAAAAGAGAACAGCGGGCATTGAAACGTGAAATCATAGCCAAGAACTTTGCAACGGCGGCAGTTATCAACGTTAGGCTGAAAGCGGAATCGAGGAGGATTGGGCTAAAAATATTTGCGTCGAAAACCATAAGCACCTTCCTTTCATGGTGCTCATAGAAGTTAAACGCACGCTTCCCACGGACCGCAAACGTTGACAACGGCGAGTCAGAAGTGGTAGATATATTTCAAATTCATGTATTTGGGATTGCTTAGGACCGCGGATAATGACGCAAGTAAACAGAGGAACATTTTTTCGTCCGAAAACAGAACTTCACAATTAGCAATTTGTGTGGAATCAATCGAAGATCGTCTTTCAAAATATTCCTCATGATTGACTGTGAAATGTCCAGTTCCTTGGCCAACTTACGTCCAGACTGATCTGGTTTCCGTCGAATTCGCTCTCTTACTCGTTTGATGGCTTTTTCCGGTATTCCTACAGTGCGTTTACGGCCAGGTTTGGGAAATATTTTCCAAGCTGGTTTCCTTGTATCGCTTGATGGTACGAAAGATGAATGCTTCGTTTGTTTCGAATGGCTTCAGCTTCTTTAAAATATAACACGATCGAAAATCGTGTTCAAAAATAGACTTATCACAGGTTCCCTTTCGACGTCCATGATTACCAAGGCTCTTGAACGGATGAAAATTTGTTTTTTTTTGCATAATGTATTCCCTGACAGACAAGATATTTCAATTAACAAATTGTTACAAATCTTCTTTTTGCTTAATATGCTTACCAATTTCAGCTGGGAGAAGCTCTCAAAGGTTAAACAGAATGCTCCCAGATAGCATTTTTGTGTGTACATAAAAGTTAACAACCAGCATTACGTACACATATATATGCTAATAAATCGTATTTGATGCGCAAAACTGGCATATCCGTACTATTTTGGATGCGATATACGGGATGAGGAATAAATATACGCGTTTCATCGTTATATATGATAACATCCGATTAAGCGCGACTCGCTCCGTACTGGTATACAATTCTGTGCTGAAAATCGTATGTGTGTCAGTTATTATCATTATATACGATTGAAAATCAACTTGGGTGAACTTTATTTAGCTTTAGTTCCGAATTTGTTAAGAGTTATTTCCGATAGTTTTCATACATTGATGTACGATTTGGTGCTACCTGGGCTGCGTGTCAACGCGTCCGTTAGCATTATTCTGACAGTTTCTCTATGGGTTTACTGTCAAATTGGCGCAGACGGATGCGTTGACGCAGCGTTCTGTTTGGTCCTTTACAGTCAAATAGGATGGTAGCACTAGCCCTGCAATTGTCCTGTACCCTAACAGTTGGCTGAGACGTCTGTCGTATAAGAAAATCAGAAGATCAAGTTTCGATAACGGAATTTAACACCATGGCTTTGCTTTATTGTCTTCTTACGAATTTATTCAAAAATCGAATTATTGGCACAGATGATTCACGGATATACACCCAATTCTTTTTTACATCCAATTTCTAACCTATTTACATTCAATTTTTTCATATCAAAAAAGGGTCTCGATTTTGGCAACATAGGCGACACGCATTTGTTGCCAAATTCAAAATTCTACTGTACCAAGTTTCAAAAATCATCTGATGCTCCTTTAGCCTGTGAGTCCGTTTTAAAACACTTGCGATTTCCCAAGACACCGGGGCTTCTACCTTGCATCAATATTCTCTCGATGACAAGGTATCCGCACTTGCAATAACGTAATCCAAAACGTTTTTTCTCATCATTTGAAAGCGCAGCCTGAATGCCCTTTCGATCACGAGCATATCTTGATTTCATCTTTTCTTCCAGCGTAGTTTGTGGAATTACAAATTTTTTGACGGTTCTATGGATCGACGCTCCTTCTGGTACCACGGCTTCTGCTTACTTCAACGTTTTCTTATGCATTTTCTAAGAAAAACATTAACTTGTTACCATTAATAATCATGCTTGTCCGAATTTAACAAACATCTCAATATTTTGGTTCTAAATCCGGACAGTATACCGTTCTGGATCAAACTTAGAACAGTCGCAAACTTCGAATACTCAGAAGAATAAAATGCTCGTTAGTATCGTTAATATGATAAAATATTATCCTTATTTGAAACCCAGCGCCGTAGCGTGCGGTTGGCTCTTAGGGGCGCCAAAAACGCCCTGCCAAAAAGGGCCTGCGTTATCAGTTGATTTGCATACAGCAGCCATAGTGAAAACTGTCAAACAACTACGCTCGATGCTTTGTTCGTACTTCCAGCTCCACTCGTAGCGAAGAAGTTGGACATGATGAAGCACTTCGTATCCGCCGAATAAAGCCATCTAACATTCGCAACATCTTTTCCCGTGAGAAAGGCGAAAGTGCTGTACGGAAGCCTGGTTTCGGCCGCCCACAGTGCTGCGCGACCATGCAGCAGAGCTAAAGATGAAGACCGAGAGCAATAAGGCCTCATCGTTCCGCATCTTCGGCCGGGAGTTCAGAGAAACCGGCTAAACGGCGAAGAAGTACTTGGCCAAAATGGAAATTTTCATGCGAAAGCGTCATTCGAGGCTGGCCGTGTCTGAGTGGCAGGCAATCGCCCAGAGAATGACTGAAGATTCTGGCGAAAAACGTCTCTCCGGCGAAGCACGAGGTTGGATGCAACGTCTGGCGAAGAACCGAGCGCTTTACGTCTCCCACCAAAAAGTAAGTGATGACGCCGAGTATATCTCCGCCCCCAAGTTACCAAGTTCTGTGGTTGACGATCAGAGAGAAGAGAATGCCCAAGTCACTGTTAATACGTTCAGGGTTGACGGTGAACGAGGAGATGCGGAGATACATGTACGAAAGATATGAAGTACCTGCCGGAAATTGCCGTCTTCAATAAAAAGCATCGCGCAAAGAAAGTGGTCTTTTGGCTGGACCTGGCCTTGGCCCATCAAGCCAAAAGATCACTATAGCAGATGAACCGGCTGAAGATAAGCAAAGCCGTGGGCTTAAACCGACATTACCCTTCTTTATCGACAGACTTCGCAGCCAGCCGTTAGAGTACAGGAAAATTACGGGGCCGGTGTAGCGATCCTACCGACTCTCTCTAGCAAGCACAACCTAAAGATAAAGGTTGTACCGACGATCACCAACTCTCTCAACGTCCCCTAACTGCGATCAATAGTTAATTTTAGGGTGAAGCTCAAACGAAGCATTTACTCAATAATTTTGTAGCCAAAACGGTGAAGGACCCGATCGCCAAGGCCACGAAAGAGTTGAATAATATGCCGACGTCTATGTTTTAATCGGCCATAGCGAAAATTCCGGTGAACAGCTGTAAAGCCACCTGGAAGGGCGTAGAAGCATTTTTATAGAAGGCTTAATAAACGTAGGATTTAAAACGAATTTGTTTCATTGAATTATCTTTTGTAATCTTTTTCCATCGTTAAGTTCATCTAAGTATTGGATGAGAGGCAAATACGAAACCGCCCAGTTTGCTTCGGGGCGACAAGTCAGTCGTCGTAAGTTCGAATCTCGGCTGGGAGGTGTTGCTATAGAGTCAGTAGGAACGTTGCACTAGCCCCGTAATTGTCCTGTACTGCTACAATGCTAGTAATTCATTAGTGACTAAATGAACGTTCATTTAGTCACTAATAAGATACTAGCATTGTAGCGCCGTAACTACAAAAGATACAGCAAAACTTTATTCAGCAAAATTATAGATAATAACCTGGTCTACAAATGTCCCATATATAACTTTGTCTTATTTGGCCCCGGTAAGACGGTACTGTCAAATGAATTGAGTCAAAGTGATCAAGCCATCCCTGCTGCCAGCTCCACCCCAAAGCAAAGAAGTTGCACACAGTGAAGCACTTCGTATCCCAAGTTGTTGTATAATAGCTTATAGAACTATTTTACAGCTAATTCCAGTGGAACAAGTGGTTAAAAACCTATTATACAACAAAAATGTTATTTGGGACTCGCTGAACAGATCCAATCTGGCATTTACAACATCCTCTCACGCAAGCGAGGCGCATGCGTTGAACGGAAGCCTGGTTCCGGCCGCACGAAGTGCTGCGTGGCTGTAACGTGCAGCAAAAGCTTATAGGATGAAAACAGAGAGCAAGTTGGTCTCAAAGTTCCGCGCCTTGAGCCGGGAGGTTGGAGTAACCGGCTAAACAGTGAAAACTTGACCAAAATGGACATTTTTTACGGAAGCCTTAGTCGAGGCTGGCTGTGTCTGAGTAGCAGAAAATCACCCTGAGAACGGCTAAAGGTGCTAGTAAAAACATCTATCCGGTGAAGCACGATGTCGCGGTCATGATAAGCGATGAAAATTACTTGACACTGGATGACAACAACTGGCAGAGGACTGAGTACTTTACGTCCCCCACCAAGAAGGTAAACGATGAAACTATATCTTTCGCGCCAACTTCTCGAAGAAGATCTTTCTGTGGCTGACGGTCAGCGAGAAAAGAATGTTCAAGCCGCTGTCCTTTCATTCGGAGTTTACGGTGTACGAGGAGATACGAAGATACAGTACGAAGTATCTACCGGAAGTTGACGCCTTCATCAAGTATTGCGCAAAGCATGTGGCCTTTTGGCCGGACCTGGTCTTGGTCCATCATGCCAATAGACCAGGAGATAAAGGAGATGAACCGGCTGAAGATAAACACTGCACCGTGGATCACCAACTCTTCCAACGTCCCCAACTGCGACCAATAGAAAATTATCGGTCGAAGCCCAAACGGAGCATTTACTCTAATAATTGTGCAGTTAAGTGCAGTATTGGATGAGGGGAAAATACGTAAAAATGATAAACCTGGAAGGAACTCTGATTTGGAAAACAAGGGGGCGGGTAAGGCGGGCGGGTAAGCTGGGTACGGTTTGAGCTCGGGTATTTATATTTAAATACCCGACCATCTCTATTGAACACATGGAATACTAAAAAGTAGATTTGCGAGTTCGGGCCGGATACGGGTCTTTAATTTTTTTCTTTATCGGGTACGGGTCGGGTTCGGGTATTCAAATTTTCATACCCGACCATCTATAGTAGCCGTAATTGGACTGAAGTTAGTTACCTTACGATTACAGATGTACAAGTGGTTGGGGAACAAAGGGGCCCGAGTAAGATTGGGTACTCAGCTAGTTGGTACCTAGCTGGAGAAGGAGCCGTAAAGACGGGCATGACGTAGGACTACATCAATGTGACTTGATTATCTGCCCAATAAAAGTTACTCACCACTTTATCCTATCTACTGAGTCACTAATTCTCAAATGCATACGCTTTCCTTCCTTATTCTTTGTTACTCAAAGAAACAACATTATGAGTTATCTGATCGTTAATCGTTCAAAAATCAACTTAACCGAAGAAAACGTATCGAAACATTCTGAGTGGCTATAGTAAATGAACGCCTGATTTATTGCAAACACGTGTTTTTGACAGATGCAACGAACACACGATGGAAAACGTATGTTGCACTTATACTAACAGAGGTACTTTGGGCATGCACATTGGTTTCACCGTACACATCGTTATATCGTAGCGTATCAACTACAAACAAATCAAAATTTTTTGCCATCAATCGTTAATTTCTAAAAGTGCACATCATATAAATTTGCCAAATTATATGGTGAAAATTGATTTACCTTTTCTGCAGCTTGCTTCTACTATAAATACAAATTTATCATATACAAAGCTTTCAAATTTGCCGGCAGCATGAATCATCATCGCAACGGTAAACTCAAATTTAGAATGCTTAAAATCGGAGAGGTCCACTTGTGTGACAGTAAAATAAACCAACCTTATCCGAGTCCTAGGGTGAATCCCCGGATTAGCAGCCTCTAGTAAAACAACAGACAGACCTCATGCGATCCGATCCATTTGTGATGGTTGTTTTTGCAATTTTCGTCTGATTTGAACCGTTGCCCGCAACGCATTGCAGTCACAGTCACGATGTTTGTTAAAACTATGGCTCAGCATCACATAAAATCACATTGCATCTAAAATAAAAAAAGAGAATGCAGAAAATGTCCTCTTTAAGATTCTAATTTTAATGAACGAACATTCTCTACATCACATCGTTGTCACATTTTCACCACCGTCGCAGAGGTGAGGCCGCTGTCGATTGATTTATTTTCGGTCGAAAAATAGCCGCCGTTTATAGGCGGAACAAGTGCAGCTACGGATTGTCCGATTCGATATTAGCCACAACGTTTATGATATATTGCTTTTATTTTACAGAAATAAGCGCCAATCGACAATTTCACCACCATCATGGATGATGAAAATGCATCGGCTGACGTCATCGTTAAGGACACTCGTGGTGCCGAACCACTAAACATCGTCGATGAGTTCCAGCGGCGCAAGCTGCAGCTCTACAAACATTGGGTTCGGTAAGTAAGACGTAATTTTATTTCTCACTGAAATGAGTATAATTGAACGCTTTTTCGTTTGTTTTAGCCCCAAGTTTTTACAGTATAACTACATGTACAATTATCGCCATAACTATTATGATGACGTTATTGATTACCTGGACCGACGCGCTCGTGGAATGCCAGGAGAAATTCCTCGTCCACAGTATTGGGCCGAGCGTGTTCTGCGAACTGAGAGAAAGTTAGTAGTATAATATATTTGTATCAATAGTCGATAGTGGATTAAAAACTTTCATTTTGTTTTGACAGAACACCGAGGAGCATTGACGACATGTACAATTACACCAATATCGGCCTGAAGCGGAATGAACATAAAATGACTCACACCCTAAGTAATCAGATCAAATCTTATAACTTCCACTCTAAGCGCTACATTAACAGCAAATACGCAAGAATTTTGTAAACAGCCAGATAATCAGATAATCAGAACAAATGGAAAAAATACAAATCAGAAACCCGCTTATCTAATGATTCTATGCTTTAAAATCACTGAAGGCAGATTGGAGCAGGTGACGTGACCAACCAGTGGACGATGGGTCCGTTCCTCTGCCAGAAACGCTTTTATCGCAGCAACTGGCACCAAGGAAACTGCCGACAAAAAAATAGCAAATCTCCAGTACCTAACTATTAATCAACAACTCCAGCATATTCTAAAATTTCCCTTTCCTCCCAACTCATAAGAACTTTCAAATACTAATTTTCACAAAACTAAGATAACAGAGAGACTACACCAATTAACGAAAACAAGCAAACGAATTTTCTTTGTAAAACCATTTACTCCTACAAGAATTGAAGTAAACTAGGTTTTGAATAACACAAATATAAATTCAATGGAGTTAAAATGGTTCTAACTCATACTTTTCTATCAGCTTGGGCGGTATGCTACTAACCATCAAGTTCTGCATAGCGCCCTCAATTTGCAAACCATCTTAGGCCTAAGAAAAATACGCTTAACCCTTTGCGGAAAGCCGAGAAGAATAACCTAAATTTTGTTACAAATATATAAGCGCGCACATAAACCTACTAGCAATATATTGCAATAATCCTTTGCTTTAGCTTTCATATTTTACCCACCAGAGTTTGTTAGCTTTAACAGTTTTATTAAACATTATTCGCAACTCAATTAGTTTTTAGATCAAAAGACATTTCAATACTTATGCGGTCAATATCGAACATTTTATAATATTATGTTATAGGTAGAAGTTCTAGCATGAAATCGTACAACATCTATCGGGTCTGGTGAAAAGCTGAGTGGTTGAATCACATTTTCTGCTTTCAAATGTAGCCATCATACATTGTCGAACCCAATCTTTCGTCTATGTAGCAACGGTGTGACCAACCACTAGTGTTTTTGAGTGCGTTCCAAACACCATCAACTAGAACCGAAAAGCACAACAGCAACTACTACTACTATCAACAACAACTACAACAACACTCAAACACCAGCCAGTGTGTAATATCAACATTGTTTACGAGTAATTTTAAAACCATGCCAACATATTCAATACAACGTGAATCTAGACTACATCCACCAGAGATCATGGATTAATCATCATAGGTCCTATGGCCTCAAACATCAGGGGTCGCTCTTTTTTATTCTTATCCTATATCGATCTTTTTGGTTACTTTTATATTCAAATATGAAATATCAATACTTTGTTTTGTACTTTATCATTCACTTATCATATTGTTTATATTATTTTGATTTTTTCTACAACTACTACTATCACTACTGTAACTCCGACATAACACTACCGAGTGTATAGTAAATTATAATTTGTTCAAAGTTACCATGAAAATACAAAAACCGATGAAGAGAGAAAGTTTGAGTTGTTTTATTTACGCACGGTATAACCGAAATCCCATCAAATCAAACCCATCCAAATAGAAATGGTAATCTAATCGTTCCAATTTTTTTCCATGCCTAAGGTAAACTTTTAACGAACAGTTTAAATTTAAGTTGTGTACGGAGAATTTTATGTTCGTAGGCGCTAGTTAACACTACTGTTCTTACAACAAAACTCTTCCTGTTTTAAAATTGTTATTTTGGTCTGATCGGGCTTTAAACCTCTTTAAACCAGATGGAATTTTTGTCCATTTCTGTAATGTCTGTGACTCAGATTTGATAGACTTGACCAGGAGTCAAACGTACCAGTATCTCTGAGCAAAGTTTTAGATGGAATTTTAAATTTCAAATAATACTTACAATAAAATTAATTGCAGTCACCTCTGAAAAAGCCCATTACAGAGGACCGAAACGTCAGCCAGTATAAAATAGCCGTTTTCGATAAACACTTTCTAACTAGCCGTAAGCCTTTCTGTCAACAGCCGTAAGACACTCTTTGCGATTGAAATCGTAATGCCACACGTGAATAAATAAGAAATAACCTTGGCTTCTTTTCAAGAAAACAACCAACTTCTATTTTTACGAAATATCTTCTGTCTGGTCCTTGCAAATCGACTACAGTTATTTCTATCCCTGAATCTAGTTGTACCATACGATTTTCCATGACAGGGCTCATGCTTACTACCGGGCCTATAGCTAGGGGGCCACCACATACCACGTGGATAGCTTAGAGGGGGGGTGGGGGGTATGAAAATTTCCACGCTTGTCCACGGAAGGGGGGGAGGGGGTACGGAAAATGTCCACGTGGACAAGTTTTTTTTCATTCAATAGAAGTTAGAAACAACTCAATAGAACTGCAATAGAAATTTTTTACAACTCTTGCCTTCTTTTGAAAATGATAAATGTGACGGAAGAATCCACGAATATCCACGAAATCCACCAGTCACGTGACTCATTTATCACGTAGGTCGCACTTGCGCCAAATGATTGCATTTTGCCTCAAAATCAAATGCAGCTCGCCAAAAAAAGGGCTTCCATGGACAACCTATTTCCAAAAGGCTTCGCCTTCAAAAAAATTTACGAATCACATTGCGTCGAAAAGGTCTTGTGTTGCGTTGAAGTAGACGGCCAAGCTGAGATGTTCTGGATAAAGATACTCTAGACTAAGATACTCTGGACAGGGAAGAATCGTCAAGCGAAAGTCAAGCTATCAGCTTTCTAACAGTCGATAATAATTTGCAGTAGACAAGATGATAAGAATTAAGGTCCTAACGGATTTTAATACGCTGCGGAAAGTTGACGGAAAATCCATGGAAAAACTCAAATTTCCGCAATGCCTAAAAAGCCGTATGCATTGTGTCGTGGCCTTTAGACTGGCGCTTCCTTTCACGTCAGCTTTTTGATAAATACTGCATAAATCAAGTTGAAAACAAAATTTAGAACAAAGCATTTCTGTTTTGTTAAATTTGACATAAGAAAAAAAATGTCCACGTGGACAAATAGGGGAGGGGGGTGAGGGTTGAGGGAATGTCCATGCTTGTCCACGGAGGGGGACGGGGGGGTTGAAAATTGGTATTTTTCTGTCCACGTGGTATCTGGATGGCCCCTAGGTGCTTCCAGCCTTTTCCCAAGACAGAATACGCTCGGCCATCATGGATGTTGTTCGGCGACAATACGTATAGAACCCCGGAGTTATGAAAAGATTTGGTTTTTGTGGAGAGTACCAACAAGTGGCGGAGAAACAAAACTTACTTACTCCATGTTCGCCGGTCCGGCAGCACAAATGGATGAAACTAGAGATCTCAGCTGGTTACTTGCCGTCTATCACCAGAACAGCTTCTACAGCCCGAATGATCCACTTCCACCTAGGTTCTTGAATTTCTGTTGCTATCGGCCGTTGATGACACGACGATGGAGTTCCGCGTTGCATATCCCCTTGTCAGGTCATCAGGTACGAATGATAGATTACGCTTTGCAGTTCTCTAGAGTTATGTGGCTTCCAAGATATTGAAAAGCTTCCACCTGCTCAACTTGTTATTCCCCTACTATGAAGTTGACGGGATTGTCAGTGTTCACTATCATAAACTTAGTGTTTGGTACATTGACTGTGAGACCTGCTCTCAGAAAGGTCATCTAACTTACAGGGTGTTCAATAGGTTCGAATACACTTTAAAAGTGTGTTTAAAAAAAAAATAAAAATACAAGATATTATTTTCTGAGTCAATTTTTATTGAAACACTGTTTATTGAGGACCTTTCAGACATATTTGGTGATAGCACCCCCCCCCTTATGCTTTATGATGAACTTGAGACGTTTCTCAAAAGAATCATTCGCGGCATGCACCTGGTCCATGGGCATCTCGTCCCAGATCTTGGAAATGAGCTTCTTAAATTGGTCCATAGTGCTCACTTAATGTTCGCTCTGCTTGGGCAGCATGTACGACCGTACATAAAAGTCCAGGGGATTAAGAATTGGGGAGCTATGATGCCACAAAGTCTTATCGAGAAAATCAGTCAAATTCTCCCGACACCACGCTTGGACGATATTCACCGTGTTGGCCGGTGCGCCGTCCTGTTGAAAGACGTAATGATCTTTCCCGTAGAGGTCACGAAGTATCGGGGCCATAACCTTCTCCAGAACCTCGGTCTTATAGTACGCGGCGTTGATTTCACGTTTTTCTCGATAAACACCAGTGGAAGCTTCCCACGCTTGGATACGGCCCCCAAACCATCACCGACGCGGCGATTTAGGACCGCGGGATGTTTATGTGGGGCGAGCGGATGCTGGCCAATGTCGGCGCCTATAGCCGATCATTTTAGATATTGTGCGGCTGTTGCAACATGAAGAGTTTCTCATAATAAAACACGAACTCCTGATCAGCGTGTCGCGAAAGAATCAGTTTTGCTCTGTCCAGCCTCTTCTTCGTTGTAGCCTCCGTTACTCCGTGAACCATGATGGTGTGGGCAGTCTTGATCTACACACCCAGGTCAACAGTGGTATTCCGGATCGAGCGGTTTATTTTTCGTCAAACCATCGAATTTTTGGCGTCTTCGCCAAAGCAGCCGCCCGGATCTAGCACAATCCTTGACCCGTCTCCCGGTACCGACGGATAGTGTTGTAGATAAAATTCCGTTTTACCCCGTGGGATTTCAACCGCCGAAATATGTCGCCGGGTCGCTCACCTCTTACAAACAACTTTACTACGACGTTGCGGTACTCCTTAATCGCGCGTGGTAAACAAATATCAAATGACACCAAGTCGACACCTTGCGCGTCGGTTAGGCTATATATAAGGCTATAGCTGACACTAATACACAGAATCCACATAATGCGCACTTACACAACGATGAAAAGTTGTATTCGAACTTATTGAACACTCTGTACTCTGCATATCGTTTCGGCGTTGTGCGAGCAAAACAACGTCGTCAGCTTTGGTCTATTGTCAATAGCTCCAACTTATATCTCATCCTTAACGATAAGAAACATAAGTGGTGATAATATGTAGTATGTCTCACACCAGCAGTAACCTTCATAAGGTCGGACAAGACGCCATTGTACAACACCTTGTACGAGGACGCCTTGGACTGAGCCTAAATGAGATGGACTAATTTATTTGGAACTTCTCTACGTCTAAGTGCACCTCAGCTATTTTCGCGGTTGAATCGCTCAAACGCGTTTCGCGTAATAGACTCGAAAGTGATCAACGAGCGGATATGTATGTTGAGGATAACATGCCTTTTCTTCAACTACACATTCATAAATGAGCGTTGTTCTCACCAAGGTAAACTTGATGACGAGAAGCAAGCGTTTTATGCGTAGCTGGAGACAACGTACGACATCTGTCCCCCACGAGACACCAAGATCGTTATCGGGGGTATAAACGAAGAGATCGACATGGAAGCAATGTATAGACCGGAGATCGGGCCCCATAGCCTGCACATTGAAACATCAACTTTGCAGCTTCCCGAGGCCTGGTGATCAGAAGAGTTTTCTTTCCCCGCAAAAATATCCACAAAGCCCCAAGGAGTTGGCCTTACCAAGAAGAAACCTCGAGCTTGAAAATGCTATCTAAGCATCGCTATGAGGGAAATTTTACCAAATATCAACGAGCGCAGAATAAGCAGACCACGATTCCGGGGAGGAAAAATAATCAGAAGAAGGACAGAGATCGTGGAGAACTAGAACAACTATTCCGGGCTAATGGGACGCGCAAGCTCTATGAGAAGGTGAACCAATCTCACGGTGTTCAAAATACCGTTATTAAAAAATAAAATAGGCCATTTAAACGGAAAATGCCAGTTGCCATCTGTATTGCCATCCTATACCTCTGAGCCAATTTTTAAAAAAATCGATCGACGAATTTTTGAGTTACGCCCTTTTGAAGTTTTAAAGGGCAGATTGCTCATAAACCTTTGCACGGCACCTAACCTCAACTCTGGTTTGAAGTTTTTGTGTGGTTTGTTTTGATTCCCTTTGTAATCTAAATTTATTGCTAATGGATTTATTACTAGCAATTCGTATCACTCCGATGCAGAAAAATGATAGCAGTTTTTCACAACATATATTTTTGTCATTTTTGCAGCTTTCTGCCTCTAATTTTTGCGGATAAGTGATCAAAATAAACCCCACAACACTGTCAAATCTAGGACGGAAAGAACGCACTGACGTCTGCGTGCAATACTTTATATAAAGTAAATAAAAATCTTCAATGACACTTCCAAAATGAACTTAAATCACAGCCGGTATTGACTTTTTATACAACATATACTCATTGCCGACCATTTTAAAGTATTTACGCTGTATTGGGATTAACCGGAAACGTTCCGGATTAAGTTATTGCTGTGGAAGATAGCCAGTATCGAACATGAACAAATACTTATCATGCGACACCGCAAATTACGCCAGAATTTAAAAACTAGATCACTGACAGTCAGATCAACTACCTATCACTACGTTGGTTATATCTGGACAAGTTCCGGGGACTTCCGAGAACACGCAGACGAGTGGCCAATTTCGTCTATAAACAGAAGCTTACCGTGCGGCACCTTAAATCACACTAGAATTCAATAACTAGATTAATGGAAGCCAAATCTGCTATCTAGGGTCAGGTTTGATTATATCTGGACATATTTGGTGAACGCCGGAAACCCCTAGGAAATGACTAATTTCGAACATGGACAAAGCCTCATCATACGACACCTTAAATCACACTAAAACTTTTAAAATAGATTCAAGTAAGCCAAATTGAGTACCAAGAACTACAATGGCCAATTCCGAACATGTCTTTATTACCAAAAATGTACCACATTATTTTATTGACTTCCCAGGGGTTCCCGGAGTCCCCCAAATATGTCCAGATATGACCAAATCTGATCCTAGATAGCAGATTTGGCTTCCATTAAACTAGTTATTGAATTCTAGTGTGATTTAAGGTATCGCACGATAAGTTTTTGTTCATGAACGGAATTGGCCACTCGTCTGGGTGTTCCCGGAAGTCCCCGGAACTTGTCCAGATATAACCAAGATGGTGCTAGGTAGTTGATCTGACTGTCAGTGATCTAGTTTTCAAATCTGGCGTGATTTGAGGTGTCGCATGATAAGTATTTGTTCATGTTCGATACTGGCTACTTTCCACAGCAATAGCTTAATCCGGAACATTTCCGGTTAGTCCCAATACAGCGTAAAGCTCCTAAAATGGTCGGCAATGGTCATATGTTACATAAAAATCAATACCGGCTGTGATTTACGTTCATTTTGGAAGTGTCATTGAAGATTTTTATTTACTTTATATGAGCAATCTGCCCTATAAAACTTCAAAAGGGGGTTACTCAAAAATTCGTCGATCGATTTTTTTAAAAATAGGCTCAGAGGTGTAGGACGGCAATACAAACCAACTGGCATTTTCCGTTTAAATGGCCTATTTTATTTTTTAATAACGGTATTTTGAACACCGTGAATCTCGTTGGGGCTACACACCGAAGCCTAATAGTGTAGGGACAAGGAGGGAAACCTGGTCACAAACGAACGCGAAGTAGTCGACAAGTGGAAGCAGTTCTTCGATGTGCATCTCAATGGCGATAACAGAAGGATAACTGAACAGAACTCTACAATAAAGGCCAAAAACGGCTAGCAACGGCACTTCACTTGATAATTTCAGGGATTTTGAAGGAGGAGATACTACCGGAGAAGTGGATGGAAGATGTGGTTTGTCCCATCTACAAAAAGTACTAGATGGGTTTTATAGGAGCCAGTGCTATTAACCCGAATCATCCCAGAATTACCCCGTAAAATCAGTCCAATTTTCAACTTTGAGATGCTATTGCATCAATATACGAAGCCCAAATACTTAATGTGATATTTTCCGTCAAACTGTATCTATTTACCTTAAAAAAGTTTCAACGCAACAATGCTATATCGGTCGAATTTATTGTATTTTTTGTCCGTTACTTCAATTTTTAATCTATATCAGTCACTGTCACCCTTATTATGCGAGGCGAATGACGTGACTATTTTGGAGCCGCCGCGAATCAGGTGGCAGTTGTCACCTAGGTGACTCGCTTTGACACGGCTTGTCACTTAGGTGACAGGGGTTTGTTACCTAGGTGACACGGTTGTCACCTAGGTGACTCGACTCGCCGTGGCGAGTCACGGCGAGTGACAATTGTCGTATTGAGTCACGTGACTCGCCGAATAAGGGTGACTGTATCTTGTTGATAACAAATCAAAGAAGCCATAGATGCTATTCTGTTTTTTGCTGTTTTAGTTTTAGTTTAGTTTTAAAAAACCTCACAACATGGTGTTAAATTTATTGTCATTTCTGTCTGTAAAACGTTTGCTTCGCCCACAAGCAATTCAAATAATCGAAGTCTAACATCCATTTTTTATAGTAAAGTGAATAATAAGGAAACAAAATAATTGATTTATAATGACTCGTTTTGTTTAGCCTGCTTGTTGCCACATTATTCGTAAAACAAGTACTTAAACGGGGTAACTTGCAACAGCTGGTATATATAAAAAGCTGTGTTCCGATAACTTCTCGAGGCAAGTTATTTCTTTTTGCATCAAGCAATACTAAAAGCACAACTGGAGAGTGTAAGTTGCCTGCGGTGAGTCAGAAATGTGTAAGTTTTTCTCGGGATATACTAAAAACGTCTATAGAAGAGGTAAAAAGAAAATATCACTGAGAGAGATAGGCCAGCAATATGATAGTGTCTTATGATAGAAGTTTTATTCTTTTCGTATTCTACTAAGACGCTCCAAAAACTTCAGTCTGAGAGTGGCAAACCCTTCTTGTTTCTGAGTGAAAACGGAGATCTTTGCCAAATATCGACGAGTACGGAACGGAACCAGCTGATCAAGATACTGAGAAGAAAAGATATGGATAAAGAAGAACGATGACAGAGATCGTGAGGAACTAGAATAACTACTGCTTATTGAGCCTTTGGTTTGGCACAGCATCTTTTTTCAATCTGTAATATGAATGTGCGTCGCGTTATGCCTTTGAAAGATACAGTACATGTAAAGTTTAGCTTACCATTTTGCAGTATTATTCGGATCAATGAAGCACGACGCAGCGAAATGAGCCGAGCATATCCTTCTATGATCTGAAAAATATAGCAATTATGAATTGAATTTATTTAGATTTTAGAAGAATCTTACATTTCTTCTTGTTCCGGAAACTGGTGCAAAGTTACAATTTGTATCCGGCAATCAGTTTAGCACATTTCTTCCCCATGTTGAAATCACTTTTTGTAAATGAACTGACGGTAAACATTAGTAACTAACTAGGTTGCTGAAATTTATGTGCGAGTGAATTTATAAATTTTTAGCGGAGATAAAGAAACAGGTAGTGTTTGAGAGCCACATGGATACGTGAGATCAGTGAGATGTGCAAGGGACGAGATTCACTCACTTTAAATGAAACTGGTCCCTCAGATTTTATGCTTTTTGTTCTACGCGTGGTGTTTGTATATTTTTTTTGTGATTGTGATTTTACTGTGAACAAAGTTGCTACATAACCTAGAAATGTACGAAGTTGAATCAGACTAGTGCAAGAACTACACAACGATCAGGGACTTTTTCAATGGCAATAACTCATGCAATCAGTAAACAGGCAGGCAGCATTTTCATCTTTCTTTTATTATTTTTTTGCACCATTTTTCTTAACTTTTCTGTACTTTTCCACCATCTTATCATTTTCTGCATTCGGCTGAATGCTTCGCTGAGAGTATAGTGCATGTTCTGTGTCATGTTTTGACTATCAGATTCTGCCTTCCGGGAATCGATTTGCTCAAATTTTGTTTTGTCTTTTTTGGGTTACTTTATTTTTTTTCTGATGTTTGTTTCAAAGAAGTATACGAAGATAGGAGAAGGATTTTCTTTTTTTTTTGTTTTTTGTTGTTAAATTATCTAGATTGTTATTCCAGTGTCTATGATAGTGTTGACAAACGCAGTTAGAATTGTCGAACTTTCTTTGTGGTTTTCTTTTTCATTTACTCATTCTTCAATTCGTTATATGTTTAAATACTTGTCAGTATCGGAAAGACTAAACAGTTTTGGAATACAATGATTAGTGTCGTTTTTTCACGTCCTTCTGTTTTGTTAGTTTTGTTGTCAAGTTGTAGAAGGGTTTTATCTAAATCGAATGCAGCAGGAAAGATTTAGTTGGTATATCCTTTCCTGACGTACATGAAAAACTGGGTGTAATAGTTATGAGATGTGATCATGACATAAAAATGCTCGGTTATTGCACATTTTGATTGTTTGTAGTATATGAAAGTTTGTCTGATATATTGTTGTCATGTTTTGGGTATTGCCATGGGTATGAATTTCTATGGAGAGACTTTTATATTCGCATTTGGTTCAAATCGGTTAACTATTATTTTGCAACTGTGAGCTGTTCGGCTGTATGAGCGTTTCTACACCTACACAAAATATGACGAAAATTACACAGAATGGTTTCTAAATATCTGTCCAATCGCTTTTCGTTCTGTTAGAAGTTCTCCCATCAAGCGAATCAATTTTAACTTTTTAAGTAACCAAGATCGATCGAGGGACGTTATCATGATCATGTACACAGTTTTTATTGCCTTACAATACCTCAAGAGATTTGTTCTAATCGTACCTAACAATTTTTTTTAGTGGAAACTTGATTTTAAGTTCCTGAACCTTCGCTGACTGGTACTTGATGGGAGATTTATTTTGTCTACAGTACGGGTTCTAAGTTACCGTGTTACCAACAAGTGAGAGGTGTAATGCTTTAAAAAAATCTGTGAGATAAGTAATCGGGTAAGTAGGTGGTGCTAAACTAGTCTTTTGGTCAATTTGGCTGCATATATGTGAAACCACTACCGATTGGCTTTTGTGTTGATGTTATTTGTTGATTTCGAAGTTAGCTACCGCAGCGCTATAAGAATAAAAAGTAAAATACGGCAATATTAGGTCTGTAAATCAGTCGCCCAATTTTCATAACACTTATTTGTAACCAATTACGCACTCCATAATCTGAATTTTATAATTATAGAATGTAGAACGGGACAAATATAATCTGTTGTTAAACTATTATACTGATATCCATACCCTTAACACTTATGTACTGTTTATCTAAATGCAAGATTAGTTACCTTTTGTTTAATGTTAGAATGTGATCATTATAACGTAGATTGATAGTAACGAAACACGTACACACCAGTGTAGAAACGGTCATCAGTATATTAAAATTGTATCGCCTATCTACAAAATCTGTTCTGTTCGTGTACTCAATAATTTGTTTGTTGTTTTCTTTTCTGTCGAAAAACGCTTAAACAGTCATTCTAGTAGATGAATGCTCTTTAAACATTCTAATTTCGTATTCGGTTCGGACAATGATAATTAATGAAAAAGTAGATTACTCAAAGAATTTTTCATATAAAACGCATTAACGCTTAACTTTACAGCGAGTGCATAATAATAATAATCCCTACAAGCGAAGTGATTTGCAAACGTTAAAAGATACACCATCCAGTGATCCTCAAACTTATAAAACTTACAAAACAGAATAATGAATAACAGAATAAAATCTCATGATGACTAGTCACACTGTAATTTAACTTAGAGTGTTGTAAAAGAAATTTTGCCACCTTGCCACAAGGTTTAACAATAAAACTATTCGTTTGACGATAAGTTTCAAGATTTGTCGTTCATGTTCAGATTAAAAACAAGATCGAATCGTTTGTTTTATCAAAAATGCCACAATTGGTAAAGTAGGTTCCCGACCGAAAACCGACTTTTCTGCTACAAATCTTGCTAGTTCATCAGCCCACTCTTTACCGGTTATACCAGAATGGCCAGGAACCCAAACCAGATGAAAGGTATTCAGATGATTAATTAATTTAATTGAATGGGGCAGACGAAGACTGGTTTAGATTTTGAATTTTCCGCTCAAAGTATTTTCATAGCGACCTGGTTATCAGAACAGAAGTAGATAGTCTTGCTTATCTATTCTTTCTGAAGTGCAAACTGAGCACATAATTGCAAAGATTTCAGTTAAAAAACGGTGTTGCAACTACCTAGCGAATAGGATACAGCCAATTCCAGCTCACGGCAGTGAACAGCAGCACCCATGCGATCTTCATACAACGTATCGTCGGAAATTTTCCTTTCCATGTAGCCTGACAACCACTCTCCTCTAGGAGGAAAGTTACTTGAGAAAGTCCTATATGAAAAAGTACACACAAGCGTTACATCGCTAGGAGCAAGAGCAAACTTGTCCTCTACAAAATTTTGCGACTACAATCGAGTATGACCAATGGAACCGTCCACAGACCGACAAAGGTCGATCACGTGTAGTCGATGAGCACTTCAGGTGGAAGTGTAGAGGTTTAATATTCAAAATAGCTTGCTAGGGCAGCAGTAGGAGTTATAGTACAGGGTGAGGAGTAATAACTGTCAGTGTTTTTGGACGAGTGTTTAAATAAAAATGGATTAATCACAAATGTGTCTGCATATTTTTCGTTTAACGTCTATTCGAAAGTCAACACAGCTTGTAAGTTTGTTTTGATTTTTCATTTGATAAGTCTGTTTTTGAAAAATTTTCAACCGTGTGATATTTTAAAGAAGCTTAAGCCACAGAGTTATTGGAAAATACTCCCCAAACCTGACCACAAACCACTGGAGGGCACCGGAAGCCATCAAAAGAGTAAGAGAGTGAATTCGACGGAAATTCGATCAGTCTGGACGTAATATGACCTAGGAACTGGGAAATTCGCACTCAACTATGAAGAATATTTTAAAAGATAATCTTCGAACTGAAAAGCAGACGGTAAAACTCTGTTTTCGGACGAAAAAAGGTCTGCTACAATATCACCACTACTAACAAAATGATCGGATATATGCAGCACATCTTTTTGGTATTTCTCGGTACAAACTGGCTGTTCGAATGTTCCAGAATGCTTCTCCAAAAATTTCTTTTGCTGTTCATTCAATCTGGTGTTAAAATCAACACTAAATCTTACATTGATAATGTTTTGAAGAACCATTTGCTTCTCATCGTCAAAAACACTACAAGAATGCATGATACTGCTTCCAACAAGAGTCTACGCCGTCTCACTAACCGAAAGCTACAGAAGCTGGGTGTGAGGACAACTTTCCCCATTTTATTTCATCGAAAGAGTGGCCTGCATCTTCGCCTGATTTGAATCCTTTCGACTTCTATGCGTACCAAAGGATTGGCTGTGAATACTTTCAAGCAACGTTTGGAGAATATTTGGGAATATATATCATTCATGCCAGCTGTTACGCTTTTCAACAACGATTGCGAATGGCAATTAAAGCAAAGAGAGCAAGATTTGAATTGGACTAATTTAAGATAAATGCTATGGATATACTTTACATGAAATACACACAAAATTAAAATCTTATTTTTGTGACCATATACTCCACTGACTTTACTTTACTTTTATGTTTATATGTATGTTCCGCCATAACTTCAGAACGCCTTGACGGTCCTCCACAAAACTTGGCGTTCATGTTATTTAGCATAAGAAAATCAACACTGGAGGGTTTACAAAAGGGAGAGTGGTCCCTAACAAGGGAAGGGGCGAACCAAATAAGTAAAAGAGGCTGCGTTTCTCTTTCATTTAGACTGGTCGCAGTAGCCAAAGTGGTTGGGAGACAAGAAGGCAGGGGTCCGCCGAGGAGGGATATGTACGTTCCGCCATAGCTCCGGGATTAAAGAAAAATAATTCATTTTCGTTTTGGGATTAATAAAATTTACTTGATTTACAATTATTCTAGGCCCGCACCATGCTTATTTAAATCAGACGGCCCCATGAATGTCGCGGGTCGCAATGTCCTCTGGCCATTCTTGCGGATAACAAAACGTAAAATAAGCGGCAGCAAAAATCATTCTCTAGAAATCACCACAAGATTTGAACCGGAAATCATTGTAATCAAAAAAAGTACTCATAAGTCTACCATCTTAAATCTTAAATCAATCCACGGGCCTCTGTTTGGCCATCACTGTCTTAATGTATAAGAGGTTATATTAGGAATATAATGTACCGTAATATTTGAATTATTGTTAGCACTGAGTGGACAAAAAGAAACTAAAACACACATTTAAATTTCATTTTAAACTACACTACTCCATGCAAATCACCTCGCCTGACGGTTACACTAAACAACACAATTTTTACCATTTCAGTGGGTATGCTGACTAACTTATACCGTAAAAAGTTAGGAAGCTGACTGAATGCGCAAAGTCGTCGCGCGCTTTGTAGATATATGCAATAACAAACGCTACAGATCTCAAAAGAACGGTGGGCTAAAATGGTTTTCGTTTTTCTTCCCTCACAGAAAATCTCATAAGAACGTCGAATTCTTTGCAAACATAAAACTAGCTTTTGTTGTAAAAGCAGCAACAATCGAAAGTGGCTCTAGCCTTCAGCCAAATGCTTCCTTTTACATTCATCATATCTTCAAAAACAGTAAACTAGTTACACGTGCCATCAAAATCGGTCTGTTCACTAATCGAAACACTTTCTCGGTAATTTCACATTTATTGTGTGTCGTATGTACTAGGTTTGGTATTGTTTTTGAATTCATCAAAATAAAGAATACTATCTAAGTAATGACTTCAGCTGTTGTTTCTGGTTTTCCTATTTTTAATCTGTTTCGCACTCTTCTACTCCATGTCTATCTCTCAAATTTTATGTGATGCATCTGACGTAGAATGTATTTATGAGCGATTTTGCAGTTTTTGTTTTGAGTTGGAGGTACATTCAATTCAATCTTTGAGTTTTGCCTCTTGCTTTAAGCACTTGCAGCGCTTTTCAGCGGCGCCACAGTTTACCTCTTATTGACATGGGTGCGTTTTGACATTGTTTGCATTTTCGCAAATGTGCGTGTGCCCGGCAATGTGCCAACACTTTCTCGGTTTTATTTCCATTATTGCCCTAGATGATCTCGCGCCTTTGTTCCATCTTTTCGGGTTACCTTCTAAATGTAAGTAGTATTCTAGCAACACCAACTATTTTTGCTATATTTTTTTATATTTATTGAAAAATGGAAAACTTTTCAAAGATTCCTAGCTCTTATAGGATTAAAGTGTATAGAAAGAGTAGTTATCTAGAATTTTAGCATGGATTTTTCGTAAAGTTAGTTGAAACTATCCGTTTTTAAACTGGAAAAATACTCCCATTTTACATTAAAATTTGCATGCAGAAACTTTTTTTTATTTTGTTTTGGTTAAGAGTGACAGCAGAAAAATAGTTTATTTAACAAGTTGAATGACGCGTCCTGATTGACTTCACTTGAAGCAAGAACAAGTTTAGAAAAAAACAACGGAATTCAGATAGAGTGTTACATTTGTGTTTTAGCACGCTAGTTCCAATGGAGGAACGAGGAAAGCACTTTGAATTTTCTTTCAAATTTTGAAACAAAATTAAAACACAACCTAACGTAGAGTAAAAAAATGTGGGGAACAAAAATTTTATTCAAAAAACTGTACAAAACTTCAATTAGCATATTCGGTCTGACACTGGTTGAGATTTGCTGGTTTAATCATTCCAAGTGCGAGTTATACGTACGAAATGTCACGTCAGACTAGCAAGTCAACAGTGTCAGACCTGTGTACGAAGGAAAACTTCACACATGTCTTTAACATAACCTAGTTTATCAAACAGAAAGGAAGTTGAGTCAGCTAGAGTAATTACGTTAGAAAAATAGATACGATAAAAGTTAGTGGGTGAAAAATCGTGTCACAACTTAGCGGTTAGCGGTGGTCAGTTTATACATAACTTGACTCTGAAGAATAGTAGCCGGAGCTAAGGCTTCGAAAGACGACTAAAATAATATCTAATATAATAAATAACTGGGAGTGGAGTCAAAACACTTAAGAACCGTATTACACATATAAAATGGGATCAATACTTTGAGGGAATTTTAATTCTACCGTAGTTTTCGGTTTACAATTTCTTCCGATTTGTTTAATTCAATTAATCCGTTTTAGTACACTCACTAAATGTCAAGTTAACAATTTCAACCTTCCCTGCTTGGACAACCATAATGCTATGTATGTTTGGTTTTGTAGATCTTTTTTTGTCTTCTCCATTATATTTCACTGTTTCCCTCAACGACACATGTTTCGATCGATAACAGGAAGTTTGTTTCTACTTGATTTGTTTGTCTCTCAATTCCGTCCTTTGCTCGCAGGTTTGTAAGCGAGCAAGTTTTTCACATTATGTATAACTATTGGATTGGTTTTAGTTTTAAACTTGCAGTTGCAATCGATTAGGCAGATGTGCTAATGTGAATTCGCGGAGGCAGCGAAAAATTCTACTTTTTGTTTGTTCGTTTGTGTGTTTTGTCTTGTATGCTGTATTCGTATTCACAATTGATTAGGCCCCGAATTAATCTTTTTTTAAAATTCCGTTCTCTTGTTTTATGGTTGCAAGTGTTGTTGTTGTGGTGGTGGCGGTGATGATGATGGTGGTCACCAGCAAGCGATTATGGGCGGACAAGAGCTTCTCCGGCAACATTCTAGCGCACGAGGGGGTTTCATGTTCCACAAACGCTACCTTCTTGCTTTTAACAACTTTTGGCAGTTCGACAGCCATTCAGATGTGAGATGTGTTCGTGAAACATGCCTCTATAGCCTTATTTGGTAAAATGGCACAACGGATAGGGCAGTATTTTCGAATCGAAGTTGAAACGATTGAAAAATACTCCTTTTCCTACTTAAACAAGGCTCCAGAGTATTCCGGCGCTAAGAATATTCTTCTTCATTGATATTTTTCAAGCGCATGTTGCCGGAAGGCTTTTCATTCAATATTTTGCATTGATATTCCTTTCGACTGAATACAAAGGTTTAGTATAGCTAGAGGGTAGTATCACACTATTTTCAACAATCCTAAAAATCCAATACAGGGGAAAAGACGTAGTTTTCTTTTAATTACTTTTATATATAAGGGAGGTTTACAGGAGGTCAACAGCAGCTAGATCTTAAACGTGATTTAACTCTATGCATAAATAAAGACCCCAAGGATGAGCCTAAACGTTTTTGAATTTTACTAATGATGAAACGAGGACGAACAGCAGCAGGATGGAGAGAGTTAGAGGACCAAGGGACAAAGCCGCGCGATCGGTACATTTAGTTTGTTTTGCTCGAAGACAGCTGGTGAATCACTGAAAGAGAGGGCGATTCGGTATTCGATATGATGCAATCTAGAGCTAGTCGATTTGCGCATGGTGGCCCTTCATCGATGATACAGATGACTGTGGAACGGGGTAAATCGTCCACAAAAAAGCGATGAAAAGAAATATCAATTTAAAATATATTTACATTTAAACTCGCTCAACTATTTATATATGTATCTAAAAAAATCTGCAGCTGATTCAACGATTTCTTAAGTTAAGTTTATTTACTTGTTTTGTGTTTAAACTTTTGTGAGACTTAATTGTAAGTGTTTTAATATTTTTAATCTTTTTCTCAATTTGTAAATTATAAACTGTGATTTGTAATAAATATTGTTATATAATAGTAAAATTTTATAATTATTAGATTTAATGTTATCGGAGTTACTATTAGCGTGTTGCAGAGTTTGTTTTTGTTGTTGTTTTTTGCATACGCGGTGGCATTTTTCGCTGTTTGAACTCGCATCTTCAGCAGCTGTGATTGCTAGCCAATTTTCATCCTCATCAATTTTAATAGTAGTTAAAGTAGAAGTAGTATTAGCAGTAGCAGTGGTAGATAATCGACGCCGGCGCCAGTGCTGGTGCGCCCAGCGCCGCCGTCGATTACTACAAAGATGGAGAAGGTGTGTGTATGGAATTGCTCACTGCGCCTGCGGATCACATTGCAACAGCCGTACGATCGAGGGATCACTTTTCGCGCCTTCAATGAACTCTTCTAGGCTCAATTTACCGTCTTTGTTGCGATCCATCTGACGGAAGATTTTGTCCGTCCGCTTCTCAGGTGTGCTTTCGTCTTCCGGCATTTTCATTACCGATCCAACCATTTTGTAGATTGCCTGGAAGTTCGAAACGTAAGCGGAAATCATCATCCGAAACGAAGGTAAAAGACTTACAGTAACAATTTCAAGCATTTCTTGCCGAGAAATGTAACCGTTTCCGTCTAGATCATACATCGAGAAGGCCCATTTTAACTTCTGTTCCAGTTTTCCCCGGGATGTGACACTCAGAGCACAAAGGAATTCCCGAAAATCAATTGTACCGTCACCGTTAGCGTCGAAGGTCCTGAATACGTGCTCTGCGAACTACAGAAGAATGGAAAAATTACTGTAAGATGCATATAAATATTGAATAGAAAGCATTCGTGCGAAATAACAGTGGGCTACCTGTAAAATATTTTACAATTTCTATTTAATAATTTAGACTTGTTAGAAGGGGTTTTTATTAAAAAAGAAAGGCCACGTAAAACATTATACTTTGTAACTGTTCGCGTTCGACTGCACCGCATGCTGCCCTGAAATCCACGAGACTATGATTACGAAACTGTTTTAACAAGCCAGTAGGTGTATGGATGTAAGAGTCACGAGGTTCGTAGCACTAGCCACGCAATTGTCCTGTACTCTAACTGCTGGCAGCAAGGCAAAGGCAGCAAAGAAAAACGCTTACTTTGCCTTACCATGGTTCTATCGATTGAAGTAGCTAATGCGGGGGGACTCGGAATTCGCGACATTTTGCCTTAGAGGAAATTTGCCTTAAGTTAAAGACTAGGTCCGTTGTAGATCAAACTTCCATGTAGCCTGTCTAACAACATTTCATGGAAGATTATTCGAGAAATTTTAGCATTTAGGATAGTAATGGCATGGTAGTTCTCACCATTAAGCTTGTCACCTTTCTTGCAGATAAGGCAGATAATCGCATACTTCCACTCCTAATTGTTCTCGTTCAGTAGTCGTTCTGAACCTCAAATTTTGACAATGTAATATGGCGTTGCCTTGGTGATAGACTGATTCTCCGTTTTGGTCATTAAATGATTGAAGTAATTTTCTATCGCGCGCAGCAGAGGGACTTTGGGAAGGTTGGAGGTCTTCGGTACAAGGTTTATCCTCAGCCGGTCCGTCTCCTTCAGCGATTTCTTGGCACAATTGGCAGAAGTCAGGTCAGGTCAGGGCCGCGTGATACTCCTTGATGAATGCGGTAACTTCCGATATGCACTTCGTACCTGTTCATTCGCTGATCGTCAGTACAGAGGGACTTTCTTCGGGAACTTAGTGAGGAGATATATTTGACGTCATCGTCTACCTCCTTGATGGTGGGGGCGTAAAGTACCCGGTCCTCTGCCAGTCGTTGTCGTCCAGCGTCAAGTAGGTCTCGTTATTTAATATGACTACGACATAGCCCTTCAGCAAAAAGATGTTCATTATTAGAACCTTCCGCCACCCCTACTGAGTGATTACCGGCTGCTCAGATACATCCGGCCTCGATTGATTCTTCCACATAAAAATGTACATTTTGGCCAGGCACTTCTTCGCTGTTGAGCCGGTTGTTCCGACCTCCCGGCCTAGGGAGCGAAACGACAAGACCGCCTTGCTCTCGGTCTTTCGCTTCAACTGCACCGTCGAGCGACCGAAACCAGGCGTCCGTTCTACACCCTCACCTTTCTCCAAACGAAAGAGGATGTAGTAAATGCCACATCGGTTTTGTCCGATGAGCACGGCCAACATTATCGCTCTAGCGTGAAGCAGGTGGTAGTTACGAACAAAACATCAAGCGCAGTTGCTTGTCGGTTTTTGCCATGGATGCTGCAAATCAACTGATAATGCTGTCAACATTTTTCTGTACACAACAGGGTTACTACAATTGTCGATGTAAAAATGGATTGACCACCAGGTGGCAGGGAAATCGCGTGGCAAATCGCTAAAATTAGTCCATTTTTTAAATACATGTCACTGGTTGTTTTACCAGTGCTCCAACAAGCTCCAAAAGAGCTCCATCCAATTCAACCTCTTGCGGCAGCGTGGCTACGAGGAATAACGCGTAGCGAAAAAGCAAATAGGTACTTCCTAGGGAATTCAGGAATCACCAAATTCCGTTTTCGCCGTTATTTGCACAATGTTTCAAACTGAATTACTTCAAATAGGGTATGTTGCTGCTTCATCGTAATTGCCTATTCCCGTCCTATCCAGCACAAATTATAAAAAATATCAGCGTTTTATGACACACAATGCAAAACTAGTTATTCCCTAATATTTTAGTTTGTTGACTATCATACGCGCTCAATCAAAGTGAGCTGAAATCTATTTAAATGCTTTTTTTCATTAAAGAATTCCTGCCAGCTCTACGTTTTTTCGTGCGACGAAGAAGAAAATGTCGACTAATCGTTTCAATTTCCGTCATTCATAAATGAAAATGACTCCCGCAACGCATTGTCGTTGGTCTGCAGCCGGGAAAACTTACAAGACTAGCAGAAATTTTTACAGAATAACATTTGTCATGCCGTCCTACACAAATACATGCGTGCTTATTTTGTAAACATTGTAGGGATTTTTATATCGGACGATGAAAAATTTTGATGGGCGGATTTTAAAACGGTACGACGAATTTAAGAAATAAAGTCAGTTGCGTAATTTCAATAAAATACTTTAATAATCGCTTTTTAGTGATTTCAAAGTGCACTGATCGGAGAATAAGTCTGTTTGAGTCAAATCAGCACAAGAACTTTTGGAGTATTCATTAAATTCATCCAAGAAATGGTGAAAATTAGAGTGACTTTACTTACTACGACGGGAATTAGAAATAAACCCTATCGTTCATTGTCGATGGCCGCAAGGTTACTTTGCTTTGACAAGCGAGTGGTCGTGGGTTGGAATCTGGCCGTTCGATGTTAAGTGACTTTAGCTTGACGTCATTCTATAATCTCTTTACATTCTTCCTTCATACTGTATTCTGGATTTACTATTAATTAAGTCTCTTGTCAGGAAAATTAAATAACAGTGGTAGTAGCTCGAGGTGCGCAATGAAATGGATTGCTTGTCCAAGGGCAAATTATAACTAGTTTCCGCATTTCCTGGATGAGGCCGAGATTGGTTGAAAAGCTGTAAAAGTTTTTACTTTTACTATACATTTTCGGCGACAATCCACTTATCGAATCAGTGCCGAATTTCGAAGCCATTTCCACGTTTGTCGGTGCTAGGCTGCCACTCTACAATTGGCCCTAACAAACGTTGCATCCTCGTCAACAGCGTTCATCCAACGGGTACGTGGTCTGCCTCGAAGTCGTCGGCCTCTATCGGGCTGTCTGCTGAATATTGTTTTACTGATCTTTCATCCAGCATCCTTGCTACATGGCCAGCCCACTGCAGCCTGCCATGTTTTAGTCGCCTCACAATTCGCATCTTTGTCTACTTTGTATACGTATCTTCGTGATTCATGCGCCTGCACCATTTTCTTTCTTCTAATATGTCGCCAAGAATTGATAATAGGACCTTACGCTCAAATTCATCGATCGATCTATCACCACAGCAGTTCCAACACCCGAAGCGCTACCACGCTCTCTATCAGCCACCATATACTTTGTTTTGGTCCTGTCCTCGCAACTTCCTTCTTGAAATACTGATACGCATCCTTCACATCTCACAGATGATATCGATATCGTTCGCAAACCCTAGGAGCATGTGAGATTTCGTGATGATAATATCACTTCTCGGCACTCCTGCCCTTCGACTAGCACTTTCCAATGCTATGTTGAACAACAAATTCGATAGCCCGGCATCTTGCTTGAAACCATCTAATGTCACAAACGAATCCGATGTCTCACGCGCTATCCTGACGCTTGATTTTCAACCATCAAGGTTAGCACGTATCACCCTAATAAGTTTAGTCGGAAAATCATGTCCAAGTTTAGTCCATCAAAGCTCTTTTCGTTTAACTGAATCATGCGCCGCCCTGAAACCTATAAACAAATGATGAGTCTGCTAGTTGAATTGCCGGAATTGTTCGAGGATTTGTCGCAAGGTGAACATTTGGTTCGTCGTGGAGTGTCCCTCTTGAAAACCGCACTGATATTTTGTATGCAACAGGATGCGGGAGAGATTTATATGCAGAATTGGAGAGAGTAATGCCTCGATAATTGCTGGATTCGAGGCATATGAGGCCATCCAACTGCTTTGGATAATCCCGCGGTCGGAAACCAAGATGCACAGTGCACAGAATATTCGAGTGTGACAGGAATACTACGCAGGCCTTAATTGCCTGCAGTTACCCAACCCAGCCTTCCAACCATCATCAAACGATCCTCTCGATCAAGATGGTAGGATAATCCGCTTTGGTCATCATACGGTCCACAATTGACCTCCGCTTAGCTATCGTACAAGCAGTTTGCTCATTTTATAGCGACAAATCAAGAAGAACGAAATTCGAAATATAGAAACAAACACCTGAACGACTATCACATTGTGCTCAACTCCTTTTTTACACGGTATGTTTTTTTGATCATCTAGAACGGTGCAACTTAGGGACCATTCACAAATTAGGCAATACATTTGAAAGAGGCTCCGGGTGTGTTACGTAAGTGGCCTCCAAGTTGACTGAAGTTTTTGGAGTGTCTTAGTAGAATACGAAACCTAAAATTAAAAACCTGATTTAATCCACCTAGTGGTGAAAGGAACCTTTGTTATACGGTCTTACTTGCTATTTGAGATAGAAATCGACACGTTTGGTTTACATGAAATTTTTGGAAATTGAATAAGTTTACAAAATTTGAACCAAATAGAAACATTTATAAATTTTGATAGTTCCTTTTCTCATGAAATTGCTGAGTAAGTTGTTACTAATGAGGGTAAGTGCAAGTAAAAGTAAGTTGTAAGATGAAATATTATTCTTTAACATATACATTGCGTAGTAAAGGTCTAGTTTATAAGTTTTTAAACTATGCATAATTTCTTGTAATACCATTCTATTTGATTCACAACAATAAAGTTTTCTTGAATAAATTTCATCAATTTTTATTAACCTTCGGTTACACGCGCTGTTGTATTTTGTACAACATGTGTAGGTTTTTGAATGTCATATTGTTATAAAGTTACAAATCGTATATTACGTATATACTAACGTATATTCTTCAGTAAACTTGTTATGAGAAAATGGTCAGAATTATTCAATGCATTAATACTTTAAATTGTTGGGAAACAAGATTAGCATAAACCGACATCACAGAAACGAAGCAAGTAGCATGTGAGGTGTACCGCATTTGATCCCAACTGGAATTTTCTCTCGTTTCTTCATATGGAAAAATGGTGACTGTATGCAGCAAAACTACCAGCAAATGTAAAATGTTTAAGATGTATCCGTTAAGATGTTGGTAATCGAGTAATTCGGGGTCAGTATCAGGTTATTTTTTACAATTAAAGTTCTACAGTTCCTAAACAAGCAAACATAGAGGTATACTAAATTCCGCTAAGTTGTGTATTTTTATTATTTGTACAACTTTGTAATACATGAAAAAGACATACAAAAATTACAAGAAGAGTTAGAGGAGAAAAACTGATTTTACAAATTCATATACAATAAATAAGATTTTTCTACCTTCACTGAAGAGATAGAAGGTTACTGTTTTAAGTAAAATTTCTTGTAATAATATGCTTTAAAAGTTTGCAGAACACATCAATGTGTTGTATTGAAACTGAAGGAAAATAATTTTTTTATTTCACTTTTAGGGGGATTAATTAAAATTCAAATTCTACCAGACGATAAAGCTTTCAATTTTAAGAAACTCTTCCAAAGGTTTGATAAACTTAAAACCAAGTTTTCCTAGTCAAAACTCTAGTGCGCACGTTTTCTTTGGTTTTGGGCTATTGTGCGCGCAAGTAACCGTGTTATAAAAGTTGGCGCGAGTGTTCGAGGGTTAATATCTTTTGACCGGTAAAACCAATTCTTATGTAATTTTGCATATATATTCGTAGTGTGAAAACCTCTCGTTTGATATTAAAATAATTGAAATTAAGTAAATTATCTTGGTTAAAATCATTATAAATTATTGTTAATTTTGGTATGGTGTATTCGAATGCTCATAACTTTCAAATTAAACGTCCAATCAGGAAACCATTCAATAGTGATCTATCCGGTTATATTACCTGCCAAATGAAACTAACAGCGCGTAAATCGGTTTGGCCATCTCTGAGAAACAGGCGTTCATTTGTACCTAGTCAAAACAGGTTTTTCAAGGCTAACTTTTAAACTGCTTGTCCGTTTTCAATAAAACTTAGTAAAATGTTTAGTAATAGTAAGAGCTTTCGTTTGGTACTAATATCGTTAAAATTAGTTGCGTGGTTCCAGAGAAAACCGTGTCTCGTAGTTTTCACATTTTTGCTTATAACTTTCAAACGAAAAGTCAGACCACGAAACCATTTAATAGTGATATATTAGGCAATAATACCTTTCAAACAAAAGTAATAGCGGTCGAATCGGTTTAGCCATCTCCGAGTAACAGGCGATAGAAAATTCGGAGCGAACACACATACACACATACATACACACACACACACAGACATTGCTCAGTTCGTCGAACCCTATCGATTGGTACATGTGACTCGGCCCGCCAGGCCTTGGATCAATTTCATGTTTTTCGACCAATTTCTAAACCTTTGTTATATAGTATAACAAAGGTAAAAAGAATAAAACTTATCCAATTTAATTCTACTATGTATATTTTATTCACGACAGATACGAATTTCGCCTACGCCTTGCAGGCTTCTTCAGTGTCTGTTTTCTAAGTTGCACAACTTGAGTCTTGAGTAATCAAACAAAACATATAAAAATATCTTAGTGTGATAAGTGTGGTCGCAGTGATAATGTTCACACACACGAAAAAAATTTGCTGAAGGTTTTAATGGTGCATAGCCAGCAAACAACTTTACTGACTCGCACAGCCAATATAGCAGTGCTGTTTTAAGTACTAAACACTATTAGGACTCGGGCAGAGACCAACAATTTTATTCTGTACTCCCTTCTGAGCATGCAACTTGCAGTCTCGCTTTGTTAAGCAGACTAAGGCTGTGCGAGATTTCGTGTTTGTCGAAATTTAACGAAATTGTACGACATTTACCTTTTTTTTTGTTGGGGGATTTGACTACTTTGTCCATTAATTTGATCTTTTGTAGTAAACATTTACCTTAGATTGTATGTTAGATCACCATTAAACTACAGTTAACGGTATGGTAAATTTCGTCTAGTTTCGTTCGGTTTCGGTAAAGACGCAATTTCGCGAAATCTCACACAGCCTTAACCCTCAATTGATCAACCGGCTACACCTGTACCCCTGTCGAGATTTTCGAGCTCCAGTTTCGGACTGTTCCTTTTAAAATATCGTCAGAAAGCTCAAGTATGTTATTTACATAATTTTACGTAAATAGAAACATTTTAATAATAACTTTTATATTCATAACCGGCTGCTCCGACTGCTCGAATTTTGTCAGACTTTCGGTCAGTCAATCTAGGGTTAAAGCAGACAACTTGAGAAAGCAGGGGTTCGGTAGCTTAAAAGGTAAGATCACTAAGTAGTAATTGTATGGCGCCGTGAGTCTTTTCATTCGCTACATTTCTTAAGTTTAATCTTTAAAAGCACTAACCACTATACACTTGCACTTCAACTTACACTCCGAAAGTTTTACCGAGTTGAAGTTTAAAAGTGTTTATTCAAGTTTATTTGTTGAAATTGTGAATATCAAAATTCAATCAGCATGGATTAATCTGCAATTCGTATATATATTTCTTCGTGATACAGATGTAAAACTAACATTTAGATTTACAATCTACATAATTTTATAGTTCGATTGTTTTTCCGGCCCATAACTTCAAATGAAACAGAAGAACAAGTGACCTGGGTAATATCCAATCACTGATACATTTAATGAACTGCTATCGATTGTCGTTGCAGTGTTGAAGAGCAAACACTGGATGACACCGGCAGCATTAACGCGGAAGTAATGCCAGATTACTTCCATGTTATTGGACACGGATTGTCGACGCTTGTAAATGCATAAATCATCGCAAGCACGGTACGTGACTGAAGTATGGAAAAATTCACTTGTTATTCCTATGTTCAAAGTTTATAGGGGGTGCCACTGCCACACTGACGAGTTCCGTTCCATTTGCATGTGCAGTATGTGCAGAAGAAGAAAATTTATTGAAGGCCAGTTAAAATAATAGTGTTATTCTTGTGAATCAGCACTAAATGATTCGAGTACTAGTGAAACGAAACTATGTCTAGGCCTAAATTATTGCAAAATGCATCAAGTTTTGGAATCGTGGAGATGGCCTGGCTCAAAAGCCATGCGTATGAAAGGTCTTTTATCAATAATTTAATTTATAATTGTAGGGTAAGGAACGAGTTAAGCAGTGTTACCTATTTTAATCAGTTGAACATAAATGATCCGAAAATGCACTTTTTTATTCATATTTTCAAAATCTTTTGATAGGATCATCTTCACAAATCACTTAACCATACATTTGGTTCACACAAACACAATTTATTGGGTTTCCGACAAGAAATATGATGAATTAAAAATTGTTGTCCAAAAACGTACATTTTTCAGCTGCTCTTCAGCAATCGCCACCTTGCTACTGACGAATTCATCAAATTTTCAGCACTGATTACAACCACTCTGAAAGTCAAGCACTCAATTGTCACATATCATATTATTCACTATCTTTTTTTCTATTATCTAAGGCTTTGTCACTAGCCAAAAGTTTTATTATTTTCTAGCAAAACTGAAAACAAATTCTGAATTGATGGAACCTGTTCACCAGTAGCAGCAGCTGCAGCACAACTGATGAACTATCGTGTTGCCAAGATACTGTTTCGGTTCTGGAAATAAGAATTTTAAGTTTGAAATTAACTGAAACCTCCTATGGTGAAAACGTGGTTCAATACTTTTAAGAGAAATGTATGTTCATAATTAATTTTTCTTTATTAAAAACAACACAAAAGACAGCTTTTTCAATAATTTTCGAAGATTTTCTCAGTGATTTAATGAAGCAACGATGTGTTTCAATGTTATTTGCTTTGACAACACTGTTTTAAAGTTAAATCGTGTGCACTTCTATGTTTGCCTCTTTTGTTCTGCCACCATCCTTATGAACAGCGAGTGAAACGTCAAACTCGCAGTTTCCCATAAGAACACCAGAGAATAAAAGAGACGACGAATACCGTTTGCCGAACGGTGCGGTGAGTGTATGCCCCGATAAACAATTTAGACAGATGGCATTTTACGCATATGCCGATTACGCATCAGATGCCGATTAGTAGGTCGCGGATAGGAACGCGAACTTACTGAATAGGGGGAAAAGTTCGAGGGATTTTTTAACGGGACGTAAAAAAATTCAGATTTCAGGATTGCTGAAAACAGCACCCTGCGGGTGAAAATGGGTTCGGTGTGTTCAAAATTAGTTCCACCGCTCCGACTTTTAAAGCGAAAAATCAAAAGTTTAGCTCAACAATAGTGTCTTCCAATGGTAACAGCTTGAAGCACTAAAGATAGCAAGAAGATTGGTATGCTGATATTCCCCACTTAGTCAACCCATCGCTTGTAATAAGGTAAAACAATCAGTGACCCGCTTAGACTGCTTAAAACTAGTTCTTTACCCTAGATTCATTTCAGAACGGAAGAGTATGAAGTCATTCGTTATAAGATCTTAGTAAAAATTTATACGATTATGTTGTACAAAGATGTTTCAAGCTTTATTCGTTTGATCCGTTCATCAAAATGACGTCTTCGACAAAGTTGTAAATTGACGTCGAACCTTTATCAAAACAATGTGCACTTCAATTATTCTAATTATTTTTATAAAAATTAAAATTATATATATGATTATGAAGAATTAGAAAAAAATCGATCTAGAAAACGTTATAACAGGTTTAAATGATGTCTTCAACAATGAAAATAAGACTCGCTCCTGTATCAAAAAGTAAGATAACTTTTTATGAAAATATCTGCAAAAAATTGTGTTTTTATTATTATTTATTTTGTCAAAATTTGAACTACAGGCACTATGAAAGCAGGGAGAGGTTTCAATTCACCATAGAAAAAATTCTTGTCTCCAAAAACATCCACATGTAAAATTTTGTTCCATTTGCTTGATTAGTTCTCGAGTTATGCAGAAATTTGTGTTTTATTTGTATGGGAGCCCCCCCCCCCCTCTTAGTGGGGGGAGGGGTCTATAACCATCATAAGAACCTTCCCTGGCCCCAAAAACCCCTATATGCAAATTTTCACGCCGATCGGTTCAGTAGTTTTCGATTCTATAACTTTTTTAACACTTTTTAATGGGAATAGACTTGTATGGGAGCCCCTCCTCTTACTGGGAGGAGGGATCTCTAACCATCATAAGAACCTTCCTGGCACCACAAACCCCTACATGCAAATTTTCACTCCGATCGGTTCAGTAGTTTTCGATTCTATAAGGAACATACGGACAGACAGACAGACAGACAGACAGGCAGACAGACAGACAGAAATCCTTTTTTATAGGTATAGATAAGGGTCCTGTTTACAAGACATTTTATTTTAAACATTTTTTTCAAATTTCCATTACCACCTTGCGAAAATTTTTCCGACCGTAGTAAAGGAGAAACACCTCTGTATCTTCACAATCAAAGCACATCACTGGCTAGCTTTTATCCGAACAAATCCCATAATAGGAGAAAAATTTAATCCTTGACTTCGTCGGTCCAGCTACCTGGATTACGCTTATCATGTTTCATCAGTTTTATTCTTTCCATAAAACCACTAAGTGACAGAGAGCGAGAAAGCACTTCACTTTCGTATCGCAACTCAACATTCCCATCTTTCCTGCGTCGAGAAACAAAAAAAAAGAAGATGATTTCAATTTTCCCGGAAACGAAGAATTTAAACTCCAAACCATATATTCAGCGCAACCTATTTGAAACTAGAGTAGAAAGCACTTGTGGAAGGATAAGGATCTAAAATATTCATCGGTATACCGAAATAAAATCCGCTTTAGCAAAATTGCACCAAAAGTGGAAGAAGCTTCCATTTTACGGCATGAAAATGGCGGGTTGGTCAAGCATATGAATAAAAGCATTTGGGTTGGCTTATCAAGCTTGAATTCTAATCAATATTACAGCACTGACGAGTCCCGTTAGAGTCTTACAGTGGATTTAATCTCATCTATGCAGAACGATAATAGAATGTGAAAATGGTTTCTAACAATTATGGACTGCAGGGTGGAATCAATTACCACGGTAGATCCGGACTTAACATTCCAAGCTAGCGTCAAAATTCCATCACAAAACGAAACTACGTCAACCATCCTTTTTCGGTGCGGTAGGTCGAAGGCTGGATGTGCACGTACTCTTGACTTGAAACCCTACCCGAAACTATGTCCCGCAATGCTTACCTTACTTGCGTCTCCGTAGGGGAAAAAGTTGCCGTAAATCTTCTTGAATTCCTCCACCGATAAGTGGCCACTGGGGCAGTCTTTCAGGAAACCTTTGTACCATTCTTGTATCTCTGCGTCTAAATGGGGTGAAAATTGAAGATGAAAAGAAAAAAACGAAACAATGTATTGAAGCGGATGAAACATCAAATAAATTTAATTTATGGAAGATATTCCGACGAACATGGTCGACGTGCTGCAGGGACCTAACAGCGTACATAAACTTTCTTTGCGCATTATAGGTATGCAGCAAAATGACGGTTAGAAAAAATTCTGGCTTCTGACATAATCTGTCGCGGAGACAAGGCATCCAGCATATACATTTTTGCACGATTGATTTTAAACAAAATTTCAAATTAGTTAAAGCTACAGCTTGAACACTACTGCTGCATGGGAAATCTGGATTGCAAATGACAATACAAGAGCTAACGATGACACCATCGACGTGGAGCACAGATTCTTCCCTACGGTGGAATACCACCTGGATAGAATGTACGGGTACGTGTCTGAAATAAAAAAAAAGAAATGTGAAGCAGTCTGATTTCGCATTCAACTGCTTGCTGTTCATGTACCGACAGAGAATTCAACAGCATTTTAGCCGCCCACCTGGGCCGAAACGGATGATCTACACCGGTAGAAAATGCCGTCAATTGTTTCTTTTCTACTGCTCACCAGCGCAGCACCGAAAAGGTAGTTCAAAAACTATGTGGCTTTTTATTGCCGGAAAGCTCATTCCTGGCCGAATGAAGAGAAAACTACTTAAAAAAATAAAACTAAATTCGGAAATCAAATCGTCAACTTTTAGAATGAACATTATCCTGTGAGAACGTCCATTTTGGAGTGCTCTTCCTGTCTCTAGTGACCAGCAGAACGGATGTGAATCCTCGATTTCATTTTAGCTAAAGAGTGTTTGAACTGCTGAAATTGAAGCGTAAAACTCGCCTTTTTCGAGTGCAGACAGAAAGTATGTGAGAAGATATTGATATGTATAACAGTTTATACTATTCTTTTTTCGGTAGCTGTTGTTGATTTGTTCTACACTGGATATTTAAACTGCACTTAACAGTTTCACTGTACTGATTCGACATATCAGAATTTTACTCGACAGGTTTAGAAGTCTTAAATCTAATCTCAAAACCTGTGCATAGAAAAATGCTAGGAAAACGATTCCTTTCCTGAATGGGGAAGGCAATGGTAAAGGTGTTATTCGAAATAAAAGTAGGGCAGTGAAGATGAATTCCAGCGAATTAAATTGAAATCATTCAATCAACACATACAGACACGTGCTATTCTCCCTAACCCATCTCAACAGAAACAATCAAAACGATAGACTCTTCAGAAGTTTCATTCTTCCGTGTTTACTCACCTGAAAATTCTGTGTTCTGCTTCAGGTCTTCCAACACCTCTGGCTTTAGTTTGCTGTTTTGCTTTCCCATTGTGATAGACAAGGATTGCTCTGTATTTTATGGTTGCACTAAAACTTTTGACTACCTCACAGAAACTACACGCTAGAGAGGATGACTTAATCTAGGTACGTTCCTCGAGAACGTGTGTATGTATCCTTTTTCTGCCACTCGTAATGATAGTTCTAGCACTGGAGAAGAATTAGCTCTGAACAGAGCACTCGGACTGTAAGCGAAGGATACTGACGGTGATCCACGTCACTTGTTTGCGGTTTCCACCCGGGAACCGTCTGCCTTTAGAATATCTTAATTAAAGTGTGCAGATCCCCATTCACCCCTTCCACCGACCGGCCGATCAATCAGCTTCCAGTGCAGGTTGCGTTTAACAGCTATCTTCGCCACACTTTCCGTCTGTCCGGTTGCCGGCTGCACAGGAAGACGCTGGTGATCTAGTGGGAAAAGAAAGCAGAGCCACCGTTAATTGGTTCTATTTCAATATTAGATGCACTGATTTAATCAAATTTCCGTCCACGTGCGGAACGGACCGGGGTCGCGGAAATGCACCGCAGTACTCGCTGGAAGGTTGGCTTCATTCAGGAGAGGCTACCACGCCGGCCGGTCAAGAAATGTGCGTTATGTTTCCGTTGAAAATGACGTGTCAGAGCGAGAGGGAGAACGACGAGACTTTTCTTCATTGTTCCAGCAAGTTTACGTGTAATTGGAAGAAAATAGATTAAATTTCTCCACGCTACCTTAAATTGTTTTCTTTTCTGTTGTTTAAAATAAGAAAATATTAGCTAGACTCAGCCGAAGAAAACAAAGTAGAGAAGATGGGCGTAAGATAACCTGAATCGAGAACAATCAAAGTGTCGATCACTATTCATAATGGCGCCCCACAGTTGCAGCAATTATGGACTATATTTTTACGAGTTTAGCTAAAGTAGAACGTCTAGATATAAAGAGAAATATAATAACAAGGTTTTGCTTTGCTCTAAAAATTGTATTTTTAAGTTGTACAGTAAACTTTATTATCAAGGCATAAACATACTTCAAAAGACTGTCAAAATTATCTAATAAAAATGTCCCCAAGAAATATCGGATTTGCTCTGGGAGTAAAATACACCTGGTCACGAACTGTAGGATAAAATTATAAAATGAAGAAAAGATTTTAATTGCCTTAGACTTTTAAGGTAGGTTAGAGACTCATAAAAGTATTGATAAACTTCATACCGACTTTTAAGTTTTTAGTTACGCTCCATTTTTTACGTACTTTTTCCACCCGCTACATGCGCACATACTATTAATGATATACACACATACATAAGCACTCATACACAAACACCGCGGTACTTCAGAGACTTTGTGCCATGTGCCAAAATTCGGATTCGGATTTGGATTCGGAAACGCGAATTAAGACAGTCTTAGTACCACACTTTTCTCTACATGACAACAGTCTATAAGCATTTCTACCGGTAGTATAATGAAGGTAAAACTGAGCTTTTAAATAAGTTATTTAGGGAAGTTTAGACCAAAGTCCAGCGCCTCTGCGGTTCAAAGGTACACGGGTACCAGCGAGCCACATGCCCTGGTGGGTGTTGTGGGTGCGAATCCGGTTTTAATCTCAGATTATAGCTTGGTTCGACCCATGCACCTTCCAACATTGGACAAAAGCTAGGAGTCACAACGACAACTTGTTAAGCGTAGCTACCTATAACCCCTCCCACTCACCTTCCCTCTCTCACGAATTGATTTTGCGTAAGCGCCTGGAAAATCCTCAACTCTCTCATCGGGATATCGGAAAACAACTCGGAATCGTGCAGTCAACGGTGAGTCGTGTGATTAAACGTTACTACGAAACTTTGGGCATCGAACGGAAGGAGAAATGCGGTCAGAATGGATGTTCTATTAGTGATCAGAATCATAAGCGTGTCGTGAAAGCGTTTAAGCGGAATCCCAATCCCGTCGGTCAGGGATGTGACCAGAAAGTTGAATCTGTCCAAGTCTTTCGGTCAGAGAGCCAGGACCGGGAGAGGGTGCATACGCACAAAGTGCAGACGGCTTCAAATCGTGACGTACGGTGGGACGGTCACGGGCCCAGAAGCTGTACACATAGTTGCTGACGAAGCCTCATTGCCTCATTGTGGAAGATGAGACTTACGTCAAGGTGGATATCCGGCGGCTTCCGGGGCTACTGAGTAATTCTAGCTGAAACGGGGCCACTACTGACACGAGGTCTTCAAATATTGGAACTTTTGCGCTAATTGGTTGAAAATGGTTAAAAAATAATTACACTTTTGATACCTCGAAATAGTGGACCCCTCGAGCGCCAAGGGGTCTAACAGGTTCAAAAAAAGTTGAATTTTGTGCAAACCTTGAAATCTATATCATGTGGTATTTCATAAATTTGCCATGAAACAACTAACAAATGGCCCGGTTCTGTAAAGAAGAAGAACAGAGCTTTCGAATGGAGTAAAATTTTTTTTGGCGGCCATCTTAGATTTGGTCACCATATTGAATTTTAACAAACAATCGTCGTTTTCAACAACAGCCCCCCAACTAATTTTCATTTTAAGACCACCATTGGAAAGCTGAGAAAAAAATGCTATAAGAAACATTAATCAATTTAGGTGTGCAATGGCATTAACTAAATAAAACAATTAATTCTCTGTAGCAAGATATTCCATTATATGAGAGTTATAAACCTTGATACAGATAATAAATTGTTTCGTTTATTTAATGCAACTACCTAAGTAATTTGACGAATGTCCCTTATAGCATTTTTTCTCAGCTTTCCGTTGGTGGTCTTAAAATCCCTATCTCTCCTCTTTACAAAACCGTGTCGTTTGTAGTTTGTTTCCTAGCAAATTTTGGAAATACCACAATTAATTGTTTGAAAATTGTGACCCTTGCTACAAATAACTGGTTGTTTTTTCAGTTAATGTCATTGCATACCTAATTTTATGAATGTTTCTTGTAGCATTTTTCCTCTGCTCACCGAATCGGTTTGGGGGCTCATGGTGAAAATGTTTGGTATTAAAATGACTATGAATTGGAACCATATTTTGCATATTAAAAGTAAGTACAGTCCAAAAAATATTTACTGCAAATCTCAAAATAATACCAAACACGTCAGATTTCGCATTTTAAAAGCTGGCCATCTTTTTTTTGGCAACAGAAGGTAACCGCCATTTTTTTATATTCCTTCTATAGAATTCAGTCTGTTTTCTAAAAATCAAATCCGAGTCTTGTGCTGATTTACGCAAAGGGGTCAAATATTGAATTTTGTGGACGCTCCCAGTTGGCTTCGAGACATGACGCTGGCATAATAAGCCAGTCGTCGTATCTTCGATTCCCGGCTGGAGAGGCTGTCAGAGTCAATAGGATTGTAGCAACTGGCCCTGCAATCCTGTACTCTAACAGCTGGCTGCAAAGTCTGTCGTATAAAAACAGAAGGTCAAGTTTCGATAATGGAATGTAGCACCAATTTGGTTGTTCAGTACGTCAAAACCAAACATTCGTTGGAGGTATATGCGACGTTGCTGCAAAAGCTCTAATCTTATTAGATTTAGTTTTAGTTAGGCCTCTCTGTTCGTACGATGCCCTACTAGCACGGTTGTTATAAAGTTGTTGTGGTAACCGAATTATGACTAATTTCAGTCGTAATCCGGTTGCTTCAACTAAATGGACCTAAAGTGTGCTACTAGGGTGGTAATCTTTGCGGCTCACTCCAAGGCAGTCACCGTAGCGCGAAACGAATGAAACGACGTTGTACTCTTTCAATACGAGCAATCTGAGTTGCATGGTAAGGTGCCCAGATTTGAACTGCATATTCACGAACGGCTCGTACGAATGAGCAGTGTAGCGTCTTCAATGCATACACATCTCGGAATTCCCGTGCATTATGGCGAATAAATCCAAGCATGGCAAAAGCCTTAGAAGTTGTCGCATTTATGTGCTCGTTAAAACATAGTTTGTAGTTCATTAGCACTCCCAAGTCTTTGATCGATGTTACTCGATCCATGCTGAAACTGTTTACTCTGTAATCGTATTTTAGCGTCGTCCGTGCTTCAGTAAAACTGATTACCTTGAACTTCGTTGCGTTCGTCTCCATTCTGTTTACGGCATACCAACTGACTACGATGTCAATGTCTTGCTGTAAAACAGCACAATCTACCAAAGAGCTGATGGTTCGGTATATCTTCAAGACGTCAGCGTACATAAGATGATGCGAGTTAATTCGGTGGCTCAAGTCATTCACAAACAAGATGAAAATTAGAGGGCCGAGTTGACTACCTTGTGGCACGCCGGATGGTGTTGAAAAACAGCCCGACACAACTGATCCCAATTTCACGACGGCAGATCTAATAATTAAATATGACTTCAACCACAAGATGAGAAAATGAGGAAAACCTAGCTTTTAAAACATTCTTAGTGTTAGTTCGTGGGGCACTTTGTTTACTTGACATCATTTCTCCAAACTCGAGTTGAGCACGCTAGCGTATGTCATAAGATTTGTTAATATTTTTTGACGTAGGACTACGTCTTTCAGGAAGGTAGCTGGTATAGGGGGTAATTCCAAAAATCTTTCTCGAAAAGCGGTCAGCTTTTGAACCCTAATAGCTTAGTGGTTTCCCGATCGATTTTCAATATTCTTACACCAATCGATCTGAAAATCTTCTAAGAATTGGCCCAGATAAAGAAAAGTATGGATTCTTGATGTTGAACTATTGAAAAATTGAAAATGATGAACCTATGTTTTACCAGAATTCTCGCTTCGTGATTGGTTGGAAGATTCTTTACGATGATCTAAACCTATACCAATTTGATGTCTGTGTTTGGGAAGTAAGCCAAAACAAGTGACCAAGTTGTCTCATTACAACAAAATTTCTTAACACCGCGATTAAACCTAGACCATTTTGATGTCCATTAGAGTGTCCCAAAATAGCACTATGTCAGAAAACCCGGGGCTCACCCCTCAGCTTAGGGTGTCACAACAAAACTTTTATATGACGTCAACAATGGTTGCCGCGATTTAGGGGTCGCACATTTGAGTTTTATGAAAAAATGAAATTTTTCAGGAGTAAATTCAAAAAAATATTTTTAGAATTGCCCCCTCGTGCCAACAAATTACTTACGAACGCGATTAAACCAAGTCCAATTTGATGTTTGTGTTAGGGAAGTATGCCAGAAAAAATGACACAAGTTTTTCGTTCCAACAGATCGCAAATTCTGCGATCAGCGTCTGCGAGACGATTAAACCTAGGCAAATTTGATATCTGTGTTGGAAAAATGTGCTACAGCTGTAGTGTTCGGTTATAATATGACTCTGTATGAATACGCATGCTTGCCGTTTCATTAGAAGTGAAGTGAAAAGATGTGCTGTTCATAAAATAGGATTGAATTGGTAAAATCCTTTCAACGTGGGGAACCATGGGTAATAAAACAATATTTAATTTCTCTAAGGTAGCAGGAAAGCAATAGTTTGTGTTCTTGATTTTGTTAAATTGCTTCCAATTGCACATAGAAATAACTCTGAAATCTTTTGAGGAATGAACGTATGCAATGTTACTACAATGTAGAATGTATATATGTTGCATATAGCATATACACATGAAGAATCGAATGATTACAAGCATGGAAACATGCTACTATCACTACAAAGAGACTTACGTAGTCCTGCGTCACCTATATATGCGGTCGTCTCTTGTACACAACCCCTCCGATTTTTTTTGAAACGATGGTTCTACAATTGATGAAGGGACGGTAGAAGAAAGAAATGAAAATTTTTTGGAAAAGGTCATTTCAAGGTCAAGACTAAAAACATGAGATTAGTTTATAAGATTATAAGCCATGCTGATATTCACTGTTGATGGGTTTCGCCGCAGAATACAGTTTATCGTGTATAAGAAGCTCGAGAGACAACAGAGAATCTAAATCGGTCGGTAATTTTTAACGTCGTGGGCGTTTCCAGCTTTTAGAATAGGTGTAACAGCAGATAATTTGCATGCTTCTGGAAAGACACTCTCCGAGATCGACAAGTTATATATGCGACAGAGCGGTGGTCCAAGCACATCGGCGCAACGACGAAAAAATCCGGGAGGTAGCCTATCCGATCGTGGACCTTTGGACGGGTCAAGAGACTTCAATGCGCGGGTGACTTGTGCTGCGGTAAATGTTGGGCGTGGCATGTGTATATCGTACGAAGGCAAAGAACCTAACAGCTCCGGGGAAGCAACCGGAGAGTTATCGTTGTAAACGGATTTGAAAAAAGTAGCGAAGAGTTCGACCGAGCCTTCAACGTCGTTACTCGCTTTGCCTTCGAAAGAAATATCTTGTGGTACCGACTGAGTAGTTTTTCTATTTTTGAAAAATCGCCAGAAAGAGGACAGATCCGGCTTAACATGGTCTTCAATTCTAGAAATGAAGAAGATGAAATTCTAGAAATGAAGAAAGGAAGAAGATACACATTCGTCATAGTCTGCCTCGAGCCTGCGAAGAACATCCCTATTTTCTGCAGTGCGATGACGTAGAAAACGACGGCGTGCTTTGCCGCAAAATAGAAACAAAGTTTTTCCAACTTAGCTTTGGAGTTTTCCACTACCGTAAAGAACTTATTCCTAGAATTTGTTAAATACTTTTTTGTTCAAAAGTCCATAAGCGTGTTTAAAACTAATTAAATTCAGCCCAATCTGTACGATATTTTTTAAAATTCCCCATGTCCTTTATTTATGCAATTGGTTAATAAATCCTTGCTTGAATAATTCCTTTTCGATCAAAGTATGTCAGTTATAACAAAAATGAAGTGTATACACTTTAATAACGAATTGAAACTATTCTTGGTCCGTCTATTCGATTGACTAAGATTTGATTGACTGAAGTTTTTGGAGCGGCTTAGTAGAATAGTTTTCTTCTTTTCTTTAATTTCAGTTAAGAGTTGATTGTCCTTTGCACTAACAGCCAAACCACAAACTTGCGACATCTTCTATTAACGAGGAAGTGAAGAGAATGGTCTATTTTTACTTCGTTCGTTAATTTGGGAATCGTACTGAGACGCCAAGCAACAATTTATAATTATTCAGACTTCTTCTAATTACAATCAATTTAAAAAATGAGAACCTGAATAAATAAAACAGTCAACATTTTCTCACTGCACTGACAATGTATCCCTTATTTAACTGTACCACTGTGATGATTCTATTTATTTACCCCACAAAAAAACTAAATAACCTTTGTTCATCTACAGGTCACTATACATAGAGGAATATGTTCAGGCTTTATCGTGAAATACTACGATAACAAAGCTTAGCACTCCATTCGCCTCTGGGAAGCTGAACTTTGTAAACGACTGATAATAGGGGAAAACTTTTCCCAGTCACATTTTCCCTGTGAATTCCACAGATAGAAGAAGAAAACTTCCCAGCCAGCAGCGTACCAATGCATGAAAAAAAAACGTACCTACACAGAACACAAAACAGCAAGGGGCCAGCAGCCAGGCCATTGCTAACCGTATTACACTGCGGCCCCTTCATTAAACGATGGTTGGCCTTTTTCATTATGAGCTAATTGAATCTGATGATTTCATCTAGGTCAACCAATGTGCAAAGAATGATGACTGTGAAACCCGCAAGCCTCTCGGGAAGGGACCGCTGCTGCTAAGTGTGGCGGGTTGATTTGATTTTACAAACATTGATAGCTTGGTGACTTCCTGTACCTACAATGTTCGGCTCGGTAGAAAATAGCCAGCCACACGCCACTGACTAGCTAAATAGAGCTGTTATAAGCCCGCCGGCATGTACACGGTAAATGCGATATTCTATTTTCTATGGTTGAAATGAAGATAAAAGAATACGTACGGCACGAGCCAGAATTCAATCAATGCTCCTCCAGAGAAGTAGTTTAATTTACACTAATAACCTTGTGAGTCGGTGATTAATTTCTCCTGCTATGAATGGCTGCATCTGTGATGGGCTCATGTGTTCACAGACTAGTAAACTTCGGAGAAAACCACTGAAGCAAACTGATTGATTGAATGCTGCTACATCAATCAGGATCTGTGAGTTGGTTACGTGGAATATTACCGATAGAAAATTTGGTTTGTTTCACTCGCAAGGACCGACCATTTTTCTTGAAAGACTGGACCGGCAGACATTTGACCGCAAGCAATTCATCGGATTACGTTAGATCGTAATCGAAAAAGCCATAAACAGCAGTACACCCAAAATAGCAAACGACAGGAGAGAGTCGCAAAAGGTTTTCTAGAAAAACTGCATCAAAACGTTGTAAAATGCTTCTTACTTTAATTTCGTAATTTCATCAATTTCGTGTTTGCCTGACATTCTGTCAATATTATTCAGCTATGTTATGTTTGAGGGAAAAAAGCAACTGGTTGATGGCGTGACAAAAAGAGATTTTATTCCTCCAACGGTGTGCACTGACAAAGGACTGTCTGTCTTCGCTTTCTGGCTGAATGCTTGTTTCCTGTGGTCGTAAACGACAGTACATTCACATGGCAAGGATGTGCATGTCGCTCAAGTGAAATGCATACCTAGCTTCTAATATATTTATAAAGGTATAAACCATTAGTAAAACCATGGCACCAGTGGTCAAAGTACTGGACAGACTTTTCTTCAATTTTTACGCCCTTCTACAGCACTGTTGATCGGACGGGCTCTCGGTGGGTGGAAATTCAATTATCGTCGTCAGAGCTACTTGTTTCGTCGTTTCTCTAGGGCTGTTTTGTTTCGTGAGCGGCATTTTTTATAGCAGTGACTACATTGCTTAGCTGCTGCCTCTGCTGACGACGGGATATCCCTGGGTACCAGCAGCAGATTCATGCTCATCTGTCCAAACGCAGTACTGCAGCATTTGTTCTTCCTTTGCCCGGTGTTGCCATTGTTGTTCCCTACGGGGACTACGTCAACTCACTTGGCCCCTTGGTGGCGCACCCACCCACACAAAACTCCACCCACTCAATATTGTTTTCGATTCAATTTCGAGTGGATGAAATTGAAAATAAAATTTCATTTGAAACACTCGAGTCTTCCTCCTCAAAGTAGAGATAGATAGGAGAAGGACACTAAGATTGGTTTACGACAGTGGGCACAGAGCTGTGCGGTCCAGCGTAGAACTTCTTACAAGAACTTGCAATTAATTGTTGCTGTCCTGACATTCTACACTATTAATCATTACGTACGTTTTCACATTACTATGTTGTTTTTTTATTGCAGAAATAAAAAAGTTTATTGGTGATAGTTGATGTTGGAAAAATGTTCGCGATACATGAAGCAAGTGAAAAAGGGTAAGATACAAGTTCATAGTAGGTTTATAATTAAACTAAAGTGTTTGAAGCCGTTGGAATTCATCCAAAAGGCAAAAATTGAGTACCACGTGAGAACCCAAGACAAGGCAATTTAGCATTTCGGTAAATGTAACATGAAAGCCATCGCTGTATTGAAGCAAAATACTATAATATATGAGTCCCACGAGTCCTTAATGCCCAAGCAACAATGTGAGTTTTATTGTACTCTTATGGCGGTTTTCATGACCAATTTTGATCTTAAATACCATCATAAGAGTGTAATTAAACCCAAATTGTTACTTGGGTGTTGTATCGTGATATTACATGGCACATCTTTCTATGCCAGTTGAAAAATACCAGTAAAGCCCCTCGTGCGTCTCGCGCACGCCTCTTATGGTAGGAACTAGAACCACTTGACATAACTTAGTTTACATGTTTATGAAGAACAACTGGGGCAAGTTTCGTCAAAATATCTGGATCTGGAATCTGGATCTGGAAGTGATCTGGATCAAAGTTGGCAAAAGTGCTAAAAATGCCTAAATCAACAGTGGCGTAGCCAGAAATGTTTCTTGGGGGGTTTACAAAAAAAAATCTCACATAACCTAACTGTTTAGTTAGGAAGAAGTTTATTTACGAAATAGGGAATTATTTTCAGTTAAAAGTTATTTTGGTTGAAATGGAGTGTTCTTAACTGACTTAAAATCAAATTGAAATAATAGAAGACAAAGGCTAAAATTTAGACCTCCCAGTTGGCATTGAGGTACGTTGTATGTTTGAATCTCGGCTGGAAGAGGCTGTTAGAGTCCAGAGTCTTTTCGAGACGCGACGAGGGTGCTACTGATAGCTTATCCTGCATAATTTTCAACATCACTCTTAACGTGATCCGACGAGCAGATATCGAAACAAGCTCTTGGTTTGATTTTAAGTAAAGATAGCAAACTTCTTTGCTACGCAGGTGACTTTGATATTAAAGCCAGAAAATTTGCCACGACAAAGGTCATCTGCACTAGACTGAAAGGGGAGGCTACTAGGATTGAACTTAAAATAAACGTGTCGAAGGCCAAATACATGAATGACAGAGGCTCAAATGAGACTAACGTGCATTTTTCGCGGGCGGTAATTGTTGACGGAGACAAACCAGAAGTAATAGTTGAGTTCGTGTATGTGGGATCGCTGGCAGCCGCAGACAACACAAATAAGGAGATCCAGTGGCATATTCAAGCAGAACGACGAGCCTGCCCTTACTAATACTGCAGGACTCCTGCTTTTAGAATCCAGAGTATTCTTATTTCATATAGCACGCGATTCCTAGGTATCCCGTGGATTCAACTCTTGGATTCTCATATAAGAATCCCGCTTCTATAAGCGAGGCATTTAGTGTGAATCACACGATTCCAACGCTAGGAATCCTAGAGACTCTGCGCGAATCTTTTTGGTTCGTCCGGGTACTTTACCTTTCGCAAAACGCTGCGTTTAACCTGTGAACCTGACAATGTACAATCCCCCAATTAGATCGATAGACTATGCTCACGGAAGACTTACGCACCTTTGCGAACAATATTTAGCGGAGTACAAGCTGAAAGTTAAGAGTAGCGTAGCTGCCAATGTACATTTATCGAAAGTCGGTAAACTACAGTGAAGCGGACACGTTGTAAGCAAAACGTTTCAATACAATATCCCTACCGGCGTCGGCACAGAGGGACTCAACGTTCGAGATGTTTAGTCCACGTCTAATGCGACACTTTTTAATAAAAAAAACTACGACTTTTGAGACGCCTGGGAAATGGGCGACGAGTAATCCAAGATCGACCTGAATGAAGCTTAAAATAACACGATAGTTCCCAAGCCCAAGTAACAAATTTAATTTTAAGATACACTTGAAGAGGTTTCCAGCATTTGCTCCTTAAAACCGAATATAAAACTTGCAATTCTATAAATCTGTGATAAAACAGCCATAAAACCCTTATAAATCTGGGGAGGCCCACACTAAAGAAGGTTCTCAAGAATATTTCCAAAGGTCCTTTTAAAACTTGTAATTCTTATTGATATGTATTTATAGTGACTTCCAAGAGTCGGTTGAAACTAAAAGAAAACCACCACAAGTGTTGATGATTTTATCGTTGTCGTCTCAAAGAACACTTGCAAGACTCATACACTTTTCACAGTCTTAATTTGTTTAAATTGACTAAAAGCTATGAGAGAAAAAGCATTCACAGATATTGCTTTTCCAAAATGGATATAAATGAAAATTGAAAATAAAAGCAGCGGCTTTGTTGTCAATCTATGAGAAATTTTTCATGTCACGCTTAGTTTGTCGATGTTTTGTGACATGAAAGTTAGAAAATTTTAACGCGCCGGTTATTTTCGCTAGATTATTAAAAAATTTAATTAATAAAAAAAATTCAATAATTTCATGAAGAAGTTGATAGCTAACAAATTGCGGCAAAAAGTCTTTTAAGTGTCCGAACATTTATTTAAAAAGCTAAGATCACTTAAGGTATTGCATGACAACATATTTATAAACGCCCATATGCAATTTGCTAGAATTTCAAAAGTAATCAAAACAGTCCTGTTCGCCATTTTTTCAATGGTTTTATCTAAATCAACCTGAAGGCGCTTATTAGACTAACATTCTTGCACAAGACAAAGAAAAATTTTCTAAGAGGCCGATAGGTTCATCTATACTTATTGTATTCTTGAAGAAGACAAGTTGTGCTTGAACGAGAATTGTTTGAATTACTTTAGAGGACCAAGTTTTTTGCAAGATAATCATTCTAGTATAAACAAAGAAAACGTCAACAAAGTGTCAAAGTAAGATGTTTTTTTTGTGCTGGAAGTTCACCTACTTATATTGAGTTTAATATTTTTTAAGTACAGCAGTCATTATGATTACCAATATAAATTGATTTTAAAAATTAAAAGAGGGCTGCACGGCAGTTCCATGCGTAAAGTTTAATCTGCAAAATTTTTTATATACTTTGTCGACACCGGCACCGACACCGCCTCCGCCAAAATACAATCGAACCAAATTTTCTAATAACATACAAATCTACCATTGATGCATCATCACCGGCATAATCCTTCCTCAGCTAATTGGAAATCTTAATTGTTTTTTGATTTCGCTGATTTTTCATATGGAATCTTGCTATAGTTTCGATTAAAAGATCCATATTTGTTCAATTTTCTCCTGGTTCAGATGCCCATTTTGACAGATCAGTTGTTTACGCTCGAATGTTCTTTCTTCAGAGTATGATTTCTCTTACAAGAATATACGGGTTTAAGACGGTTTTATGGCAGTGTTGTTGAGACAAACCAATCTTGCAGAAGAATGTCATAAATTTTTGTCAAAACTATTGCTAGATTTTAAAGAGCGTCGTTTTTGAGCAGAAATCAAGTATCCTTTAAAACCACTTATAAGGTGAGTTACACTTATTGATATTTAAGTTTTATGCGTGTTTCTTCAAGTCTCCTTCAATCATACTTCAGGAATGTTAATCAAATAAGATAACATTCACTTGAGGAAAAACATTATAAAACCTGATAGATTTTGCAATGCTCTGATAAAACTACTATAAGAAATGCATAAGACCAATTTGCTATTGGATTGTTACTTGGGAGGTTTTTAGCAGCTGACGACGCCGTCGAGGATTGTACGACCAGCCTCGTACATTTTCCTGTGTTCCAAACAGCTGGGCGTGAAATTTCAAGTTTAAAAGTGTAGAACAAATTTTCTTCTGGGGGGAGGGGGGGTTTGAGTCCCCAAACCCCCTCCCCCGTCGCTACGCCCATGGTGTGTAATATTCTAAAAGCTATAAGGAGAACCTAGGTGTGGAAAAGCAGCAAAAAAAAATTTAAGAAACCCGGAACGAGGGACCGAAAATGAGGGAGAAGATATTGAGGTGCGTTAAGTCCAATCCTGGTGTTTCCGTCGGGGATATGGCTAGAAGGTACGATGCCAACTATCAAACCACGCGGAATATCCTCGGTCGAGAAGGCTATACACACTTAACAAAATGCACCGAATTCGGTAAAATTTTACCGAAATCTAAACAGCTGAACGTTCGGTAAAAATTTTGATGGTGTCAAACGACGTTTACGGATCATTAATAATGTATGGCATCATAAAAATTTTTTACCGAACGTTCTGCTGCTCAGAGTTCGGTAAAATTTACAGTAATTTACCGAACTCGGTACTTTTTTTTAAGTGTGTGTAGGTCTTACAGTGCCAGTTAACATCCAAATCGGTACTTGAAGCTGAATTTGGCAGCCAAGAAGCGTGCCAGGCGTTTGTACGAGCAAAGTTTGACGAAAGTCTACGGATATATCTTAATGGACGACGAAACCTATGTGAAAATGAATTTCAAGTAATTTTCCGGTCAAAAATTTTACATTGCAACTGAGCGTTGTGAGGTGCCAGGCAAGTATAAGTTCGTGTTTGCTGATAAGTTACAAAGAAAGCCATGATCTGGCAAGGAATATGTAGCTGTGGATTGACGACTGAGCCACTTCGTCAACAAGGACATCAAGTTTATACATGGAATAATGCTTGAAGAAACTGATTTTGCCATTCATTCGCAAACATAAGTGTAACGTTATATTCTGGCCAATATTTCACGCATTAATTCAAAGATATTAGATAATTTAAAGTGTTCTAAGTTTGAATCACGTTTTGAGCATGGATTCAAAATTCGAACAGCCACGAATAATATCAGATTTTTCCGGGTTTTTCTTCGGGAAAACGAATTGTCTGCATTGTAAACCTGCAACTTGCTTTAGATGTGGAGCATGAAGCTCAAAAATATTAGCAATTTTCTAGAGAAGTATTAATTGAAACTAATTATTGTGTGAAAAATTTAAATCATACTGTTTGGTAGATTTAAAAAGACAGTGTTTAGAAAAAGGATAAAATTTCACTTATTTAAGTTGAATGACACTAAAAACATTAATATTTATTAAAATAATACAAGTGTTCGATGTCTGAGGCTGAAATATTAGAGCTTTGAATGTCGACCATGAAAATGTTCGAAGTTTGAAACAAAGCCGAACTGCAGTTTTTTAGTGTTTTTCAATGTTAATTAACATTTTATCCTCATTTTTAAAAATTTTCCCATGAAAATAAATAAATTATCATGCCTTTAAACCATTTATGGGGGTAGAATAAAGACGTTTTCGAACATTTTTCTTTGAAGAAAGTTTCAGCACAGCTTAAGTATTCGAAGTTTGAATTAGAACGGTAAATATCATCATAAAGTAGTTCGTTTGGAGCCGTCCATGAACCAAGGAAACTATTACAGGTAGAGGATCGGCCACAAACAGCGCATAATACAAAACGTAAACAACCCGGAATAGTTTTAAATAACCAACAATGAGTTCGTAGTTTACTGGCAGCGTCTATAGAGCCAGTAGTGTTTCTAGAGTTTACAAAGAGGAAATGTAGGGGCGTTAATCCTATCCTATCTATTTAACCATTTAACAAGGCTAACGTTTGGCCGCAGGACATGTGACCCCCTCCCCAACACTTTAAAACCTTTAGTTTATTAACGTTATAATACATTTGTCTTATATTACAGTGTTTATTCAAAGGATTTGAAATTTCTAGAGAAAAAGTAAAAATTAATTTGAATTATTTAGCAGACCTACGATGCTGTTTTCTTCAAATATGATGATGCAATCTAAGCTGTCAAAATATTGCGCTCAGTAGTAAAGAATGTGAGTGTACTGGTGTATACAGACGAATTTTTGTTGTGTATGTGAAATCTACACATTGGATCGATCATTATAGGTTGGCCCAATGTCACCCTCTTGAAGCGCGAAAAGTGCAAAGCTTGGAAAAATATTATTTTCGTAATCAAAAGCCATCAAACGCATAATGACCTTTAAATACATTATAAATGATTACTTTATATGTCTTCAGAATAGCAAGTTGATGCGTTGATCACATGCATAATATCACCCCGGAAAAAGTTGGATGGAAGATATTCGCATAAATTTTCCCGTAATTTCGACGGGAAAAATATTTTCAGTGTAGAAAGACGTTTAAGTTTAAGGATTCCGCATTTATTCTACATACCCATCGTGCCCGGATCCGATCAGAAATTCGGCTTCGATCGGAATACAACGTATGCCATAACACATGTCGATCAGGATGTTTCTGATCGGAACGGGCCCGATCGGAATGTAGAATCGAGGTGAAAAACAATTTTTCGTATGAAGTAAATGCATTATCTATCAGTTAAAATTTCACAATTCCGAATGTTTGGACAATTATGGATGATTTTCTCGCAAATATTAATGTATTGACACATTCCAAGCGCATCTATCCCATGAGAGCAAATTTTGAAAGTAGTAATATTAAAAATATTTGTATGTAGTATGTTCAAACATACTATAAAGCTTACAAAAATCCTGAATTGTCATACTGTTTATTGACAATTCATGCTAAAATGCACCTTACAAGTGGGAGGTTAACAATATAGATTTTTTCATCATTTAGGCAAGGCTGCAACTAATTCTCTGTCAATAGTTTTAAGCCAAAATAATTTAAAACTGTATATCGTCAAAACATGTTTCATTACTAGGGTAACATTTTGTTCATACAGAGTTTTTTAAAAAATGAAAGCATTTTCCAGATAAGCGGCCTTTAAAAACAGATACTTTTATAATGGTGTCCCGTAACGAAAATTTTGCATTTATTTCCATATACCAGAGATTATAATTCCGAATTTTTTGAAACTATGGATTTTCTTTAATCATATATGTACAATTAAAATCACGCTGTGCTTGACTTTTGATAAGCATTTCTATGTAAAATAAAATAGGTGCTTCAAAATGGTGTCCCGTAACGTTTTGTTTAACGCAAAAAGTAATTGAATGAAAAAGCACTTATCACATCATATTTCAACTAATCTTTATCGACGATAACAAATCTATTATTTTGATGACCAAATGCAAGTAAATATGTATTTCTTATAAGTATGTATAAATATTATTACAATATAATAATATATTGTAATATTAAAGAATGTGCGGTAAAGACGGGCACCTCAAGATTAAAATTCAATATCTACACAAGTATCTCTGTTTGATATAGCCATATACTACTAAATTTTGTTCAAAACTTATGCTTTGACATCAAAAAAATTACCTAGTAATCATATTTTTTAGACATTGTACAGAAAAACGGACACATTATATGAAAGGTGGACACCGCAAAAAAAGGTGTAATGCCTGATGAGTAATGGCTAACAAGGTATGATACCAGTCGTCGTATGTTCGAATCTCGACTGGATGGTGCTGCCAAAGTCAGTAGGATCGTTGAACAAGCCCCGTAGAGTGATTTATCTATTTTGGGCAGACGTTGCGCGTACGTTATTTTGGACATTTACGGCAAAATCAAATAGAAGTGACCAAAATAAAGTACGCGTAAAGCCTATCCAAAATAGACAAATCAACCTAATTGTTTTGTACTCTAATAACTAGCTGCTCGACAAAGGGTGGTTCCAGGCAAAGGGTGAACATGTGCATTCCATAACCTCTGTTTACTAACTTCTAATCCTACGTCCACGTGTTGCCGGCTGGGGTACGCAATCTCGGTTGCTGTAGGCTAACAGTGAAGGGGACAGAGTGGCTTCCTCCCACCTTAAGGTGGCAGCCACGTCAGTGAGATAGGGACCTGAGGCTAACAACCCACTGTACCCGAAAACAAAAAAAAAAGAAAGAAAGTCTCTCGATAAAGAAGAAGGGTTAAGCCTTAAAGATATTTATACCTAACGCCGATTTCGACTTACTTCAATACTTTATCATTAAAATACTTGAATAGTCTAAAAATTTGGAATTCCGTTTCTGAAAGTTGTTTAGTCAGCTTTTTTAGCAATTATAGTGGCTTCGCTAAGCACACTAGCAAGAAAGCCTAGCCCAGAGAACAATTTTTAGCTTGCAAGATGCATAGTAAGTGTCGTTCTTTTTTGAAAGTTTTCATGACCCTTTTCAACTGTTTTAGTTTTTTTTATATTTTATATAACTGTTTTATGACTGTATAATAATTTGCAAGTTATCAACAAAGTTATTTTAAAGAATAGGCAAACTTAGTCTTTTATAGCAACTTATGTTATCGTTATAGCTCGCAACATGAGTTGTTAATGTTGCATGAAATAGTAGAGTTGCTTAAAAACTTTTGAATTTATGCGTTATGATACGTTAACTGATACGTCTGAAGTAAAACAAAATACCTAATTTTTCGAATATTTGCTATTTAATACTATTTTGGCGTGCAGCGCAAATAAAGCATACCTTTCGCATCAAGACGAACCTTATTTACCGTTTTAAATTTTTTCAAATAAAATTTTTGAATTTTGTTATTTTGGCCAAAATCATGCAAAATCTTACATAGGGGGAGGGGGCGATTAGTCAACAATGATGGGGAAAACTCGTTACATAATTAATGCACAGCCCCTACATTTTAATTACTAATGTGTCCAAACCCTAAGATTAGGCAAGCATTTCATTATGATACTTCAGTATAGTTCTCCCATGGGTATTTCTTTTTACCTGAAAGTAAACTTTACCTTACATATACTTCGTTACGTTTGTCTTATTACCAGACTATAACACACCAAATCAGTACACTATTGTTACAAAATATAGTGAATATAGACCAGATACAGAAAATATGACGGCCTGAACAGAAATCTAGATAAAATAAACCATATAATGCAGTTTACTTTTTTCGTTACGGGACACCATTTGCAGAATACCGTTTGCCCAACAGCGCATGGTGTCCCGTAACGAAATGATTTTTATTATATCTTAAAAACTAAACACAAAACCTGAATATACCTTTACATTTTGAGTTTCAGGCTGTCTTCAGCTAAAAATTTTTGGAACATGTCGACTTTGAAAAACTTGAAACAGAGCAGAGTTTTGCAAATGTTTGAATCATGTTCAGAATACGCATTTTCTGCGATGGTGTCCCGTAACGAAAAGTATTCCGCCACTATTCAATGATGCTTATTATAATAAATATTTCGCCCTCGTATTGAGAAAGTACTACTAAATAGCAGCTCAAAACACCTATTTTGAAAGATTTTCGTCAGGCTGTTGGTAAAATATGAACAATTTTGCTACGAAAAAACGGTTGCTCATGGTGTCTCGTAACGCTGGAATGTGTCATTATAGTTTTGACAAAATAAATTACCCAAAGGACACTGGTGCCTGCCAATATTATTTATCACATAATTTTCAAAAACAGATAGTTATATCTAACATCGGCCAAAGCAAAGCAAAAACCTTGAAGTGAAATTTCTCTTTCAAACGGCCGTTGTTTTCAGCAACTTCGGTTAAGCTAAGGTTAAGACATGTTTATACACTTCAACACATCCCCATCAGACAAGCGCGACATCAATCGAACGTGACAGCATATTTTCATCTCCTATCAGCAAGCCTCGGTCGGTAATGTGCGGAAAAATCGACCCCGAAACGAGGAAAAGCAGCAGCTTTTTTATAGCTGCTGGTGGTGGTGGTGGTGAGAGGTGATGAAAGGAAACGACAGTGCAAGCTTGTCGGCGATTATTTTTTTCTTGTCACTTTGTATTGACTACATGTATTTTTGTTTCTGTTACTTCTCGTAAGCCATAAACAGCCAGAATTTGTTTTTCACGTTCTCAAAGGACTTGGTAGTAACATTAATTTGATTTTTTTTTGTTCGAATTTGTTGTGTTTTTGCATGTTTTTGTCAAAGGTTTGTTAATTTTTTTTTGGTGTTTTCTCCTCTTTTTTCCATAATGGTTATAAAGCGCGGGATTTTCAAAAATTCGTTATCATTGTTTTGCGATTGTTCTCCGAGAAATAATTGAAAAACGAAAGTAAAGGTATTAATCCGAGTGTTCTGCGTGATTAGTGTCTAGTGTTTTCCTTTAGGTTTTGCGTGTGCTGCTCTTTTCATTTTTATCTATTCTAATAGTATATAGGCTATATTAACATTCACTTTCTTGAAAAGAGAGAGATTTATAGATGACGATTTCTTTGAATTGTATGCTCGTTCTCTTTAACTTATCAGCTTTCAGCTTGACTCTGTTTGCGTTCTATAGTTAGTTTTGACAGTTGTTTGCTCTGAGTTTGCTAAATACTTTAAATATTTTACTTATCTTTTCTTTTTCTTCCTTTTTTACTTGTGCTAACACATGTTAAAGTTTTGTGCAAAAATGGATTCGTGTTTCACATTTAGTAGTTTTTTGTGGTATTTTTCCTTTTCATTTAAATATATGAAGTGTAAGACTTGCCGTAAACTTTGTATTTTTTATGTTCTTAAATTAGTATCAGTAGTTCGAGAGTTTTGATAGAAAAGTGATCTCGTCTTACTAGTAGGAAAAATTGCCCAAAAATCGAACCGAATAAGAAAGATTTACTAAACTAGAAAATTGTACACTTCTTATGGTAGACAGTCAAAACGAAATGTTCAATATTTAGTGGTATAAAAATATTTACAAAAGTACATCTGACTGAAAAATATGCGATTTGTAGCTAAAAGGCTTCACTGTTTCCGGACTAGGAGAAAGCCGGGCGGGATAAATGAAGAGTAACAGTATGCAGATAAATCCAGTACGTTGCGAGGGTGGTTGTTGAGGAAAATTTCTACTACTCTGCTGTGTTTCGTGCACACGATGGAGCCAAGTTCAAAGTCGACGAAAATATAGATTGAATATCGTTAATTTTTCTTATGTTTGAGACTTAAGGCGAAACTTGGCTACGAAAATAATCTTGCGTAATCAAGAGCACAGCATATCAATAACCCATGGGAAATCGGAGATAGTGGTTCCTTTCGGCGAAAAATTTACAGGGCAAAGATAAACGTTCACCTCGTATCGCTTTCGACAATCGCACAGCAACAACGACAGCGGGATTAATCTGATAAATGTGGCTTCTGAAGTAATGGAAATGTTCAAATTTCTCGCCCGTTTTCTTTGTGCTGTTGGTTCTGTTAACGATTGCGTTTTCGTCGAAATCGAGAAAATAATGATCGTCGATATCTAAAAATAAATCCAAGCGATTTCGAAACCAACCATTCACAATCGATGTGGTGATTACGTTCGCTTACTTTTATGTTGTTTCGCGAAGTCCAAATTCCCTTGATTGTTTCAACCCACTATGGACGAATACTGGCAGCGAAGCTATGAAATCAGTACAAATTAGAGAGAAATTAGAAAAGCCAAAAAACTTTTTCATTATCGAGAGTCTAATTTTCGACCAACATGTCAAAAGGTCCAATGTGCAAATAAAAGTCTCCTCTCCTATGCTTATTACGGTGGCATAAATACACTTGAATGCCCCTTCCTAAGCATTAGTTATCCAATAACGCCAGCAACCGTTTCATGCAAAATAGCCGCATTAGAGTGCTTTTATAACGCCGTGATAAGCGTTAGAATCTGTCATTTGCACATTGGACGCTTTGAAATGTTGCTCGTCAATTGTGCTTCTGCAGTTGCTTTTACTATCTTAAGATACGATACAGATTCAGTGAAGAAGATGTTGATCCTTAAAGAGGAAACTCTTAATACAATTTACCGAAAATCGCAGTGAATTGGGCAGCTTCCAAAATATAAATATTTTAAAATATTCCTTACTTCACCTTACTTGTGCCTTGAATCTGTCAAAATCGTTCTCGTCATCCAGTCTAGTTCAGACGAAGAAATAAAAGCACCAACTTACCCCGACGGACGTTCCAAGACGCGATCTTCTGTTCTACGATGGATGCTGGAATAAATTTGCTGCTCAGCAACCCGGAAAATAAATCAACTGGTGATTTATTGCATTGGAATTTAAGTTGTTTCTACTTGTTTAGACAATAACCCAGTGGGAGTGAAAAATAAAACAAAAAAAAAAAATAAAAACAAAAAGCGACGATATTAATCGAACAATTTGCTCCGTTGTCGTTATTCGTCGTCACTGAAGGATTGACTGAACAGTGCTGGAGGCTGATGTCTATTGATTTTTCCCGATGGTTTATGTGGTTCAGCACAACAAAGACCGAGAACAAGGGAATGTAATAAATCAATCAGCGACGCCTAATTCGGGCAGCGTTACGCAGATGTCTTGTTTATTTGTTTATCCGTGCACCACCATTCTAAACCTTTTAACAGCTAATGTCAAGCGTGGCCGAACCGAGGTGAGTTTTTTGTTGTTGTTTAGCTGCTCTGCGATATACGTATTTTCCGAAAACATGGGTTGGCAGTGATTTGAGTTGATTATCGCAAAAGTTTCCCGCAGTAGAATGCTTTCAAGCACAGTAGTGAAAAGTTATCCTCATCAACCCACGCAGCGTACTGCATTAGGAAAAGCCCTCTTCAAACAATGTAAATGGCCGTTAAAAGTGGCAAAGACCAGCTGAGCTCCCGCCCGGAACCGTCTCCTGACGGCATACACATACATTTACGCCGAGCAATATATGAATAAAGTTTCCCCTTGTTCAGTATGCGAATGAATTGGTTGCGTGCTAAGAACGTGGAATGAAATCGTTATTTGCCCTTCCTTGTGCCCCTATGTTAATACACGTATGAGTTTAAATGGAAAACCCGAGAAAAAATGTCGGAAAAATATAGCGTCCTAAAGCGAAAATGCACCTTCGAATGTTTTGTGAATGAGAGAGAGAGCAAATGTTTTAAAATTACTCATCAAATATTGGTTTGGTATGGTAGGTAATTACTCTATACCGAATGTAATGCTTGTTTTGGGCCACTTAACCGGGGTTATCTTCCAGCACTATCTACCTTACTTAAGATCAATGAAACACCTACCCGTTCGAGCGGTGAAAAGAACACCCAAAAATAGTAAACATGCAAATTCACCATCAATCTTCGATCAGCTTCATTCCTTCAGATCAATTATGATACTTCAATGAGTAAGATAAAGTCATATAAACTAAGTTTTGAAATGCTATGCGTAGATGACACTTCACTGAGAAAGGATATTAAATTACAAATTACCGAAAATTGGTGAATTTGCACGTCCCCTATCTTACGGAAGCAATGATGGGTTGTAGAGCTACGTATTCAACAATCGACAATTGTATTTTTTTTTGTTTTGCTTTGTTTTGTTTATATGTGGCCAAATAGTGCCCATCTATCATCATGTTTAAAAATGATCTGATAACGGTTAGCTTGTCTGCCCTATCATAGCACTTGCTGCTGCTGTTCAACTACTCGAATGATTATCGTATTGTTTTTTGTCTCTATCTTATTTCGCTTCGCAATTTCGGCCCTGTTTTTTTTCAGCGTGAGGTTTTTTGCTATTGTATTATTATTTTACGCACTGGAGAATAACAATTTGCCTCTGTTTTCTTCGGTATGGTTTGTGATTTTCCATCTGGCCTACACTGGTAACGAAAAACCTTAACAAATTACTTGTTTATCTGCGTTCTTTTTTTTTGTAGTTTTGTGTAATACTCGGTGATTTGGTGAAAAATTACCGCTTTAATAAATATATATACTTTTTAATATCATGCAAATTTACCGCTCTTAACTATGAGTACTCGTCTTTCCTGCTTTTTGTTGCTGGTTCGGACTAGCAAAGTTCGATTCGTTCGCCGCTGCCAAGTTACTGTTTTTGGCGGCTATACATTTGGTTTGTTTTCTTATGAAATTTGTGATTATTAACTTACGCGCGAAAATTCCCTAATGGTTGTTTTTGCTCGGATTTTATTCTCCTTCTGCTTAATTTATGGGGGCCTTAACTTTTTGTGTCACTGACAATGTTTCAATTCGGATGTATTTTATCGCAATTTTCACCGCTAATTTTATGTGTAAGTGAATACCCTACAAACAACTGCTTCTGTGGCCTGTTCTGTTGTATTTTGCTCTTTGCGATGCTTAAATGATACGAATATCTAGCGAAGCTACTTTTTATTTAATTTTGTTCTTCTCATTAAGTTTAGGGTGCCAGCATTTTCGACAGTTCTTCATCCTGTAGACAGCCTTTGAGAAATTCGTCCTGCGTCAATTGGCCATCGTTATTTTCGTCCATTTTGGCGAAAATGTTTTTCGCGCGCTCCTCCGCCGAGTCAGCCGGTTTGTTCGATGAGCACGCTCCCAGCATGTCGTATATCGCCTGAAATAAAAGGATAAAAATGTTAGGATTAGAAATTTTATGCTTTTTGGATAATAAAATAGTTAAATACACGAAGAAAGCAAGAAATTAGGAAAGGTCAATGCGACTTTAACAAAAAACTTGTTGAAAAAATTCGATGCCACAAAAAAATTCGTAAATTAGGGAACAAGCTCTAAATCAAGCTGCTTGCCAACAACAGCCATACTATGCGTATGTCGCTAAAAACGGAAAACGTGGAATACATTTGTTTAGAAGAATAAATTTGCCGGGCTCGAACGTCCATCACTGTGTTATAAGCAAACATTCCAATCGCGCTGTAATCTTCTAATTGCCACTGCATTCTAATAATTTAGAGTGCTCCGGCGCTCGGAAACAAAGCTCCATCATCGGTTTGGTGAATTATTAATATCCTTTAGGCCGCCACCCCAAGCATCAAGCCTCCGATTCAATCGTCGCATGCCTGTCAGCATCATTTCATCGAGATGATTCACGTTTACTTCTCATCTCAGCAGGTACACACTTTGCACTCATCAACTGACAGGGGTGTATTTTTGGGGAACATTGGTTTTTATTTTTGCCTAAAAAGTACTCTTTAAACAACCGTTAATAGTGTACTTAAGAACACAAACAATTTCAGCTGCTGTAACCAGGGCTGGTACAATCACATTGACTCAATTCACATTTATTTGACAGTACCGTCTCAGCCAAGCAGAATTTGAAAAAGTTAAATAAGGGACGATCGAAGAACTAGGTATTATTTGCAACTTTCCTAAATAAAGTTGGGCTGTATCTTTTGTATTTACGGTGCTGCAATGCTAGTAGCTCATTAGTAGCCAAGTGAACGCATTGTAACTACAAAAGAAAAACAAAAACTAAACTTCATTCAGCAAAATTGTAGATAATAACTAGTTCTACAAACGTTCTAAACATATTTGTGTCAAATTTTGCTTGGCTGAGACGGTATTGTTGAATGAATGTGAGCTAAGTCAAAGTGATCGTGCCATCCCTGACTACTACTACTACTAAAACGTATCCTGCTATCATCCTCGTCATCCAGATAAATATTGAATACTAACTAACCGAATCAACGGGAAACGAGATGGGTCAACAACCGGTGTGCGTCGTTGTGGTTCCAAGCACACGATAATTGATTACTCAACCGTTTGCCCTATGCGCTTCTGGTCCCATTACTCGCGTCAAGTGTTTGTTCATGTTTGATTAAATTGGCGGTTATGTTTGCGAAACAGTTGTGGAACATTGCGGTGTTTATTTTTTTGTTCAACAGGTCAATTAATGGCGGCAACGAATATTTGTAAATTGTTCCTACAATTTAACGTTGAAGCGCTATTTTAAATGATTCTATCTTTAATTGATTCATTGGCTAATTAAAAAAACTAGATAGAAACCACCAATTTATTCAAAACTTCATATTTTAATAGATACGTAAATTTTCATTGGATTTGGTGGAGGCGCATTGTTTTCTACCTAGCAGTGATGTTGTAGCCAGGTGCAAGTTCGCAAGCTAATAATGCCAACAATTGCGGAACTAACCAGAGGTCATAGATCATGGACTGAAATAAATCATGGGAAATTCAACAGGGAATACGATAAATTAGTATTTAAACTTTGCCGCATAGAATTAAGGAATGCAAACTATAGGAGTCTAACCCGAATGAGAACGGACGGGGTTACGTAATTGGTTATGAGTGATAGTAGGGTCTTGACGCACCAGTTGAGTATTGACGTATTAAAGAAATTGATTATAAATTGTATGTTGTTTGTAAAATGTGATTAGTACTAAAGTTTTTATGTTTGTAGAGGTCTGATGATGGTCGAAGAAAAAGAGTAGGCAAAAACGTCACACCAAAATTATTGGAATTTTAATTTTTACCAAAAAAGATCAACAAGTGTTGACATTATGCAGTGAAATAGTTAGTTGTTTTGTAAATTCATATTAATTTTTGCCATCATAGCAATACCAAGCGATTTTTGAGCGCCTTAGTGGAATACGAAGATTAAAATTAAAGAAAACTTTTTTAATTCTACAACATTAACAATGGAATCAATTGGGAAAAAAGTTTTCTTTAATTTCAATTTTACTTTTAACGGTAAATAACTTTTCACTAAGACAACGAACATATCACTAGTCACTAGATCCTAATAAGTAGGCTCATTGTTTTGGTGCTATGACAATATATCGCAGCTTGCGAACGTATCCTATCCAAATGTATCCGGTCCTATATTTGCGAGCTGCAGATATCGTGTTCTACTCTGCTTGTTTATTTATCTCTGGACTTAGACCACCAAGGCATCGTATCGAACGTGGAATGGCGAGTTATACTTGTTTGTACGCTTGAATAAACGGTATTTGTATAGACATAAAACTTCAAGTTGAAATAAAACACAAGATGAATGGTGTTAATTTCCATGAATTTTGTTTTATACGAGAGATAATTCTTTGCATTTTTTGCATGATTTTTGACACATGGTTACTTCGGCTGGTTCGGAGGAACTCCAATTTTCGATCACTATCTGCAGTAACGGAGACAGTATTTCAGTGATAACAAGACAAATGTTGTCTTTCAAGCCGTCAATCACCTGCGGTTTATCGGCGTGGACTAAAAACTTCACATAGCCTCACACAAAATAGGAAAACAGTGTTAAACCGCACTGTCTTGGAGGTCAATTCACGGGTCCATTGCATGTTGCTCCGTCTTGTTGAAACTCCAGCTGTTCCACAATAATGGCATTCAATTGTGGTACAAAAAGTCGTTTTTGCAGCAGTTTTCCACTTTGTAAAACTGGCATCGGCACCGTTAACATGCTTAAAAATCAGCAGGTTTGTGCTCCAGATACGACTGCCTGGTTGACGTAGAACCAGGGATGAAAAAACTCGCATATAACAATCAACATAACATAAGAAAAATCAAATCCAGATTTAGTGGCATCACTGCTTTTTGGCACTGTTTCCGCAAAACACAATAATTTGATGGGTTCCTTCAGCTGTCAGTTATTTATTAATTTTAATAACAATATTTTGTATAATTATTTTAACCGAGATTTTAACTTTCAATTCCCAGGAAAGTGAGCGTGAATTTTAGTTTTTTTTTTACTTGAATTCGTTTTCAACCGTCACTGTGATACACGTCAAATACGCCCGGTGAAAAATAAACGCTCAGCGAGTTAACATTTCCAAACGGCTATTCGCAGTCACATTCCGTAGCCCATGAACCGTGGCAATCTCCTTGCTCAGGATCATCATCCATTCGGACGTCGAGCAAACCCAACTTAACTGACAGCCTTCGTAGCACTCCTCCTTTCGTACGCACCCATGCTTGCCGAGCACGACCATCTAGTCCCACAGCTACCTTCTCAACTCGTCTCTTTATCCATTTATTCCTTACTGCTCCTTCCATTACGACCACCAAATCACCTTCTTTGACAACCTTCACATTCACCTTCAGGTATCCGGGAAATACTCCGTCAACTATCTGCTCCAGAATTCGTCCACTAGATGCTGTTAACTTCCAACTACTTCTGAGATTCGTTCGATAGTCCGTTGGAATGAATAATTCCTCAAAAGAAAATGATTTGTGGTTAACGCCTCCTGGTCTACCGCTTCCCCTCGATGATTTCATCGGCTGGTTTTCGTGGTGTGTCGATAGTCGTCCCGTTCGCCGCTTTAACGAAGCGGACCACCTACTCCCATACTCCACCCATATAAGGAGCCTCGGGTGGATGAACGTTCAGCGAATTTCAGTGTTGGTAAACACCAATGCAAGGGTTTTATTTCAGTGCATAATCTGTTTTTGTTATTGGCACCGTGGTCGTTTGTTCATTCAAAATTCAGCCGGTGAACCTCTCCGAGAAACAAAACGTCAAACTGTTAGCACAAAGGACTCGGTGGACATATTGTGCGCTCCCTCCATATGGACAGTGCAAGTGCTGAGGCACGTCCCTAGACCAAGACCAACCCGTAATAGTAAAGCCTACGAAAGTAAAGGGTCGCACAAAAGATGTAACTCGAACCTTAGGTAAGGGAGTCATCTTTCGTACACGGCAATGTCCGCCTTATCTCGTTTATTATTTGTCTTTCTTTTGTGGCGTGGCAGAATCGCCGGTGGAACTTATCTGCCAGCAAAAAAGTGATCCACGATCGCTGTGGTACAATCATTGGATGCTTAACCGCATACGCCTCACACGTCTCTGCATCAATCATCCCTCGCATTCGCATAACGCTGCACTGATCCAAAAACGGCTAGAGTTTAAAGAAGTGACTGGTTTTCGATACCGCAGATCGTTGTAACTGCAATGTTCCGTCGATCCCACTAAGCTACTCTACTTTTTCAGGATACCACTCCTGCTGCGCCTGCTTTCACAGTATAATCTCGGCATTGCCAGTTCTTCTTGCTCCAGGATTCCAAACTCCAGCTCCTTAACACTTTGTAGGGTAGTTTGCCAATTGTTGCCTACCACCCAATTGTTGCCCACTTCTTGGTTTTTGAATAATATCTGAAAATATTAATATTATCGCAGCACTCCAAACGGTCAAAACACAAATATATGTCATTACCTTGAAATATGTGTAAACATGATTGGTAGCAAACAAATATTTGGCATAGAAAAATTACCTCACAAAATCCGACTCTTAGTAAAGCCAAAATACGCCGAAAGCTTACAGTTTGGTTTAAGAAACCACTTATCAAATTTAAGCTTTTAGATCTCAACAAAAGGGAAATTTTTCTCGTATTACTTTCTATCCCTTTCAAAATAGTTGCATTCTTAATGTTTGATTAAATAATTAACAATATGTTCCTATTTTTGTGTTCTAATGCATATTGGTTAATAATTGGAAAAATATTATGATTTTGTCCATTCCCTGCACACCATTCTCAAATGCCGCTAAGCAAGCCCTTGCATCACCATTCTTACTTAAACCTATTCTTATTTAAATTTAACCATTATTTAGATGTCTGATTAAAAGAATATCAATAGTTATCGATTTCCCTGAAGACTAAAATCCATAAAAGCCTAATGATATTACCGACGTGTTACAATTTTCGTGAATAGGAGATAATTTTCGCATCCGTAATCCACAATCGATTAGCGGAAAAATGTGAGCGGAGGTTTTCATAAGAAATTCTTAAGAAACAAAAATTATAACGTAAAATAATGCCTCAGTTTCTATTAAAGGAAGAGGAAAAAGTGTAGTGGGCGAAGGAACTTAAAAGTCGAGGTTTCCCTTGTATGCTCAAATGTAAAAAAAATCAAAAGCTTTTTTTAAAAAAGCAAAATATCAACCTAAAACGCATACAGAAGAAATTTTAAGGACATGTTTCTAATGAGTTCTCCTTTATATGTCAATATTCTGTGCTTGGTAATGCTCTTAATTTCGGTTTTTATTTGCCGTGCAACAATTGGGTAGAACGTGTGCAATATTAGGCAAATCACGTTAATCAAGTGGGCAACAATTGGGTCTGTATGCTTTTGGACAAAAACTCAAATTCCATAATATATGAAATATTTCGGACCATGAAACCAAATCAAATGTTTTACTAAAAGTTCATTTTGCTTACAGGGAAATTTTTATATAAATAACGTAATAATTTTGCCCGCAAGATAAGAAAAACCGAAAGTACCTGTGTTAGGTGCGCAACTATTGGCAAATTACCCTACTATCCACTTTTTTATCTCTGAGCTGCAACCACCTGACATTTTGAAAGAAGAATGACGCGTTATAGTTGTTTTCTCTCTTGCATAAAATGCCAAAATTTCAATGCAATTTTTCTTAACGATTAGCTAGCCAAGTGTATTTGTGTCGTCGTGATAAGCGTAAGAGAGGAGACACGAAGAGAATGTGCATCATTTGCAGACCACAAACTAGCTAGCTCGTTTATACATATGTCGTCTATGTGAGAATCTTTTTAATACTTTTTAATAGAAATAAATGATCTATAAGCGTTTGAAACCTGTTCGTTCTGTTTTACGATTTTGATTTTGTTTTCTCACCTTCACCTACGTCAAAAATATATAGGATAGACGCTCTATTAGCAGCGCAACTACGCACTATAGAGTAGGGCGGGGCATAAGTGCGACGTTTGAAGTTGTCATCAATTTTCGTGAGATATAAAGAAGAATGACAACATAATATATTTTATAGTGATGCAGTAACTCAATGTCTTCACATTCAACTATAAATCATCTGCGGTAATAGTGTTTTGCAAAATAAATTCTTCTTTCTTCTAATCAAGTGCAGATTCGCACTTTTACCCCACTAGCAGGGCAAAAGTGCGAATACCGCGGGGCAAAAGTTCGAAGCTAGAATCCATGAAATTAGTCCAGCAGAAGCTAACAAAACCATATTATCTCCAATCTCTGTTATGTTTCGGTAAGGAATATTCTCAATTTGTACCTTTTCTATTTTGCGCTGGTGTATTGCAGCGTCCGTTTTATCGAAACTTTTCCAAACGTTTGTTTTTTGTTTCATCAGCGGAAACACATTGTTTTTCTTCGGCCAACATCTGTAGATCACACAGTTTTCTGCGGATCTTTCATTTCTAGTAACTGTAATATAGTGCCTAAAGCTGTATATAATTAGCTATACATTTTTGCCTCGTCCATGAATCGCACTTTTGCCCCGTCCGTGAATCGAACTTTTGCCCCGCTAGGCGCTTGACGGGGTTAGATTAAATTACGGAGAAGCGAAATATATTTTGTAAATTATTTTCGCCGTATTTTCAAAACAGATATGTGAGTGATGTAAAACGCTGCTACAAATTATCAACAAGTAATATCCTCCTGTTGATATCGTATTTGCCGTATAAAGAAAAATTACATCAAAACCACCCTAAAATAACATTTGCACATAATTCAGCAACTACGGTTCGTAAGCAACCAAAGTTTACGTTAGATTCAAGCTGTCAAAGTAGTTACCCATCCATACCAATGGTGAAAATTTACTCGGAATCTGCACCGATAAATCATTGAATCGCACTTTTACCCGCATCGCACTTTTACCCCTCCTTACTCTATTATTTCTTTTTTCTTGTTCATTGCGGTACATGCTTCAATTAATGCTTGAGGGATATTGATTTATCAAACATATTTGTCACAAGGCAATACAATTGCATTCATTGTACGAGGAGCTTTATAAAGAAAAAAAAAGAATTTTTCGATTCAAATGTGCTGTACCAATAGTAGCACTAATGTTCCTTTAATTGGTTTGTGTGTTCCTTTAATAGTGTTATTTCATATACGTAGCTAGGTTGCTAGGTAAAAAAACATTGTAGCGCAACTATAGAAATAAGCGTCTTTCATCTGCGCCTATAGTAGTGTTATATTTTAGAAAAACAGTATTTTAGTAAATAAAATGCATTAATTTTAAATGGTCTAGTGTAACCAATACTCTCAACAACTTGTATTATATAATGAACGCAATCGTTTTATTTAAAATACTACGGTGACGAAAATATGCATTAATAATGAATAGTAGCGCAACTATATTGGTGCTACCACAACAATTGAATCAACTACCATAAATAACCATTCATTTTCCATAAATCCAGTACGGCATATTGAAAAGTTTACTTGCTCAGGTTACATATGTTCAAAAAATAAGCTACTAGCCGACAGACATCGCAGCAAACTGTAGAAATACTACCTAATGAAGCGAGTTCATCAGAGAGTGCATCAATTTTGTTTATGGAATTATTTTAATTGATGATATATATTTTATTCGATGTAGGGATCACAAAGAATACCGTAAAAGCAGGAGCTGGCGGGTTGTTTCTATGGCCACGCACTCGGCGGTATTCATAATTAATTTGAGAGAATTGAGATTAAACTGCTTAACTCATTATGTTGCAACAAGTGAGCCATAAACATAAAATTAAGTGTTTTATGCACAGTTCGCTTAAATCAATGAAAACACCGCCGAGTGCGTGGTCATAGAAACCGTCGGACGACCTCTGCTTTCACAATATTCGATATGAAACCAATTTTGAGTTTAATAGCTGAATAAACTGAATAAAATAAAAGCGTAACAAAGAGTTTTCTTCATGAAAACAACAGTCCTTGGATGAAGAATGCAAAATGAAAAATATCTGCCATTAATCCAACAAGTGGCAACGCCGTGCTTATAATAGTTTTGTTCTCTCTACAGTTTGCTGCTAAGAAACTATAAAATTGTACTTTACCTCCAACTTCGACACTTAAGTGGAGAGAAGCCATATAACACTATCAGCAGAAATATGAAATTTTCCACATAAAAATGATATTTATGTCTCTTGCAGTCGGATATCACAAAGATAAAATAATACTTCAAGTATGATATGCTCTCTTAGATACGGATTCAATGATTTGGAATGCCAAGCGAAGCTGTTTAGAGAGTTTTCTCTCAGACCTGGCACTTATTCATCCTAAATTTGGAATACTAAACCTTTCATCGGTACACCAAAGTGCCACCATTGGGAAAAAATAACAACCATATTGCCACATTGGTAAACATTGGCACACGCAAAGCGGGTTAACGGAAAAGGACTCATTCGTGACGGTCGAAATGATCTGAGAGCTGGTTTCCAATTGCCTAAATATGAAATTGATACAAGTAGGTAGCACGAAAAAGCGACAACCCACGCTTTCTTCGAATAGGAAAAACAATTACCATATATATACATCAATAGTGATGTGTGAAATATTATCTTTTTATACCAAATAAGGCGGTTTTGTACCCGACGGTTAGATTTTATTCCAACGTCATTTATTTTTACGGAACCATCTGCTGCCAAAAGACGTTGTCAGCATATCAGATTGGACGATTATGATTGCTATTATCAAAAAAAAAAACAGTGTTGCAGAATGATGAGAATAGCAGTGTTGCTAACAAAAGCCATACGATTGAAGACTTGATTTCACTAAATAGCATGCCAAAATTTACGTCTCAAGTAAATAAGTTAGGTTTTTTTGCATTCTTATTGATGTTTTATTATACGTTTTGACAATTAAACTGTTATAAGTTTGTTATAGAACTCAACGCTCTTTTACAACCGTAGTTTTATGAATATTAAATCTTGGAATACCTCAAGGGAGTAGATCATGATTTTTTCCATTTATCAAGTACATTGACAATATAAGTCAAAAATTGAGTATCACTGCTCAGTTCGTTTTGTTCACTACACAGTTAAAAATGAGAGTTGATTAAAAGTTTGCCATCGTTAAAAAAAGTTAAGCTAAGATTTGAATTCAAATTCATGACATTAAATATTGGAATAAATCAAATTCATAGAATTTCGCAAATTATATTTAATCAAAATGTCTTTGTTCAACCGTATGATAAGAAAAATAAATTCACTCTTCAGCACCAGAATAAAAATATAAGTTGCATGGTTATTGATTTAAAATCTCCAGTTTTTTATTTCATTGTGTTGTGTTTTTTTTTCAGATTGTGGAACACAATCCACATTGTGGAACAATAATATATAAGCTCTTCAATACACCAAAGTACCCTCCAACGATAGAAAATAACACAGTCGTCTGAGGCAGGTCTGCGATGACCCAAACTACTTTCGTCCTAGGAAAACAATTACTATGTATGACTATGGTGATACGAGAAAAGGTTCCTGTTTTTCAAGCCAAAAGTGGTATTCGTTTCCGACGATTTGATTTTATTCTAGCATCATCAAAGCATTACGGAGCTATTTGCTGACACACGACATTGCCAGCAGTAGATGACATCAACATCCAGCGTCTACGGTTTGCAACGGTTTTAAGTGCAGATGCGAATTGTTTCCATAACCATTTGAGGTAAACAGCGGATTAAGATGTTTGTCATTTATTATAAAATAGGAAAAATTTCGAGCCACTTTTAAGTGGCAATTCTTAGGGTTCACCACAAAAATAAGATAAAATTTTCATATCCCAGGCTTCTGAGTATGATTAAACAGTCCTTGGCAGGAAAATCCTTACGATTGCAAATTATATATGATATAAAAGAGCTCAGTAGCAGATGTTGTGTATTAGCCTATTATTCATATTATCACAGATAAAAAATCAGTTTATTTTGAAATACTCTTACTTGAGTATGGACGCCGTGGCGGTGTCATCTTTTAATATCAACAGATGAAATTAACTCTAGAATTTTGAAAAAGAAAACCTCTAAAAGATTTATCGCTCTAAGTGCTAAAACAAATAGTAATGAGTGGTACGTGAGTGAAAAATGTGAACATCGACGCACAGCATTAATCTTCGCATCCTTCGTAGATTTTAGCTCTATCTCGTTAACAACGTGAGCTACGGATGCGAAGAAGCATGACCAACTCGAGCCTTTTCCATCGTTTTATGTACCACATCACATGATATTGCGGGATACGTTAAAGCAAACGGTAAGTGTGAAATGCTTTTCTGCAAAATTAACCCTTAAATACACTGAAAAAATTCATTTATAAAGAAAACTTGCTTATCTAAAGGCGGTAAACATAATTTACTCTGAGGATGTTTTTCACTATGTTGTTTTAAAGCAACATTGCGCATTTAAGGGTTAATACAGCAATCCCCCGAATAAGGCGGTAGGTGGTGCTACACGCTCAACGCATTTTATAAGTTTCCTTTCAATCAATTCAGTTAATTTTTGATAATTAATTAGCTCACGATGGGCTCCAACAATATACCAAAAAATCAGTTTTTAGTTTTGTTGATCGACAGACAGCTGAAAAATCACTGTAGGCGTACAGCACCACCCATCGCCTTATTCAGGGGATTCCTGTAACCTTCCATGCTTAAGTTTTTTTGAAGCGTGCTAGCAGCAAATAAAAGTTAATGGAATAGAATAGTGGGGATAATAAAGTTCTCGAGAAAATAATCTCGACAATCCATCATTCAGCAAAAAGACAATTTAACTGCAAATTATGCATAATGAAAACTAAGGAGCAATTTGGGACGAAACTATCATGTTTCGTAATAATTCAGTATTAGCGCTTAAACTTTCGGTCAGTTTATTTTAAAACGAATATTTAAAAAAAATGTTACCATATTCTAACAACAAAGAAGAGCAACTGAACTGAACGAGGCAACGTAATTTTCCTCATTTACCATATGACTACGTAAAAAAGTCATAATCCTACCTATAACAACTACATCAATTCGGAAGATTATTATTTTCGAGGGATACATTATGTTTGTAGTAATTAGGCGAAATGCGAGTCGGGCCGTTTGTTCTATCGTTAGTGTAATAACTGTGCCAATAAACGTGTTTGGCACACACCAGAAACAAAAGCTAATGGCATAAATGATTTATTTTCTTTTATAGCTGCCATCGTAAAAGTATGAAAGTAATGATGTATTTAAAAAAATGATAATTATACCCAAGCAATTGTTTGCAGATTTGATCAACCGTTGCTTTCACGCTCTCCGATTCAAATGAAACTTGGCATATAAACCGGATATTAGCAAGAATTGCTCTATAACCTTTATAAAAATATAAAGTCTCATGTGCATGTATCTTTTGCTATATTTTTATGACAAAGGTTTTATAAAGATGTATCAAGGCGTGTATTTCTTAGGTATCAAGATATTTAATCTAAAAATAGAATCTCGTTTATTTCGACTGAAAAACTGATATTGTTTTCATTTTTTATGGCAAAAGCCAAATAATACATTGAGCTGAATTGCACTCTCACAGTGGTGTTATTTGGCAACTGTCCATAATATAATGCTGGATGAAAAATGTATACTTATATTTGTTGGTTTCTAATTATAATAGAACAAGGAAGCAAACAGGATGCACTGCGCAAAAAACTACTTTTATTGTGCTAAGAGATAGAGACATATTTTGTTTGGCAAAATTGCAGGAAATGTAGGAAACAAGCGTCTTTGCAGAAGAAATGAAATTTACTTCATTACCGGGTTACAGAATATTTTCTTTGGAAGTTCAGTAAAAATTAGTTTTTCATACTTAGGTACCTTTCGTTAGTTGCATTTTATGAAAATATTTAGTTCTAGGCAATTAGCAAAGCACTCAAGCACACGTTTTTGCAGAATAAAGGTATTCACTCTAGGCTATTTCATTACAAAGTTGTATTGCGGAGTTTCCACCTATTTAGAGTCCCACGCGAAAATTATTAGCGTGGTTATTTTCTGCGTTTATCACACATGTTTGCAATTTAGCAATTTGAACCATCAGTTTTTCGTTATTGTCGCCCCACTGCACCCCTCCTTGCTTGACAAGCATAGTTTCAGTGTATTTAGTAAGTACAGGATAATTATTATTAAAAAACGTATTTGCGTAGGACTCGTAAAATTGCTGCAAGGTACAATAAGATGTGAATAAATAAACATGTAAGACACACGCTGTATTACTCTGAATTCCTTATTGGTGTTTGATTGTAGTGGTGAGATCTGGTGTATAAAACTGCATTGCGAGCTTGCCGCGCTCTCTTTCATTGTTGTAACGCCTAGCTGGAAACATCTTCAAAGGTGAGTTGACATCGATAGCAATTACATAAGTTGGGCCTTCGAGCCGGATGCGTCGTGCACGCAAAGAAGCAACCAAAACGGTTATTGTGTGAGTCTGTATTCGATGAGATTTTTAGAATATTCGCCTAAGATGGAACGACAAGAAGGTCGTTAAATTGAGCCAACTGAAAACGCGTGACACGTGGGTCATCGCTTTCTAGTTAGAACGACACGAGAGTCGTTCAATTCATACATTCGTAGTGAGATATGATCCAATAAGAATATAAACGCGAACGTACATAATTCTAACACGTGGGTTAGAATTATGGATGACACGAGGTTCGTCTATATTTCAATTGAAGTAACACGCGGGTTGCTAAATGACAACATAAGTTTGTATGTATCATCAGAAAACAAAACTGACGCGTGGGTCAGTGCTTGTGTTGGATTTTTCTCAACTTACTAGTGCTTTTGACAAAACATTTACATAAGACTGATAACAGAAGACCAGTTAGGGGTCAGTTCCGGCGTAGTGGTTAGCATTCACGCCTTTCACGCCGAGGACCCGGGCTCGAATCCCAATCCCGCAGAAGTCACGAATGACCCAAAACGGGTTAAAGTGACTATAACCTAACAAAAGAAAACCAGTGTGTTAGTAAAATTAATATGCTAGCTAACCATCCGGTTATTATAGTTCAGTCGGAACAGGACAGATATGCGATGCAAAATGATCATGCAGTCGACCGAATCAATGCAATAATCGCGAATATCGAGTTCTATAAGAACGATGTTTTGAAAACCAGAAGAGAAATATTGAAAGAGTGCTACCAAAACTTTGATTCAGCACAGAGTTATTTAGAACAATGGATTCCCGATCAATCAATCAAGCGAGATCCGATTGAGATGCAATACGTTAGTGGACTTGCACTGTTTGAAAAAACCATTGCCAATAAGAAAACTACGTCAGAATCAACAGGTAGAGTCAATGTACGCTTTCCTTCAGTCGGCTTGCCAGCTCTTATAACGGTGGCAGTGAAAATTGGCTTGAATGGTACGACAAGTTTAACGCAATGATTCACAATCGCTCCTCATTGGCTGTCATCCAGAAATTTGAATATTTAAAATTATCTCTTAGAGGATTTGCTATTGCTTACGAGCTTCTTACTAAATACTATAACAACCCCAAGTTACTAATCCAAAAACACACACAAGAACTTTTTGAATTAAAAGGAATGGAGGAGGAATCTGCATCTGCTTTACGATATGTTTTTGATTCAGCTAGAAAACGTCTGAGATGCTTGCAAATATTATATTAACCAGTATCATCGTGGAATGCTGTTCTTAGCAACTCAACGAGAATGGAAAGCCTCCATATCAGGAACCTCGCCTCCCGAATTTGATTAAAAGTCGTAAAACATCGGAATAGTTACAGCAACAGAAAAAATATCGCCAGAAGTAAGAAGTATGACCGTTAAGACTGATAACGCGTAAGGGTGCATTGCCTGTGGATCAAAATGGTGTAGGTTTAATCGCGGTGTTAAGAAATCTTATTAAGACGAGGAAACTTTGTCACTTGTTATAGCTTACTTCCCAAGCACAGATATCAAATTGGTATAGGTTTAGATCATCGTAAAGAATCTTGCAACCAATCCCGAAGCGACTTCATTATTTTCAATTTTTCAATAGTACGTACTTTGAAATCAATAGATTTCATTATTGGTGTGGATGCGTAGAAGCTTTACCGATCGATTGGCATAAAACTATTTAAAATCGACCTGGAAACAAGTGCTCAAAATCTTTCATTTTTTCGTGACACTCGCATTTTTCGATTTTTTGAAATGACACCCTATCCCAAACCTTGCCGTAAGACGTAGTCCTACGTCAAAAGTGACCCCGTCCGAACAGGTCGAGGATTCTCCTCGACCACGACGATTAAACCTAGACAGTTGGATGTCTTTGCTTGGGAAGTACACCAGCAACAAAATCTGCTTGTCCCCACAGGTCGAAGTTTTTTTTCTGTACAACGATTAAACCAAGACTAATTTGATGTCTGTGCTAGAAAGTTCAGCAGGTCGAATATGCTTTACGACCCAACGATTAAATCGAGACCAATTTGATATCTGTATTGGAAAAGTGTGCTACAATTGTACTGTTCGGCTGAACATGATTCTATATGTTCACATCTTGTTTGGCATTTCATTAGAAGAGTGATGAAAAAAGAATGTAATGTGTTGTAGCAAGGATGTAATTCGCATGATCGCTGGAAACATACCTCGTATCCGAGGCGCTTTTCTACAGTTTTCTGTCATTTACTGAGAATAATTACGTGCATCAAACGGACTCCACGTTATCGCCTTTTTGTTACATTGCACCATTCTAGCGTATTCGAATAAAAGGGTGTACCGCATTAGGCATCCGGATGTTAAGTATAAAGCATGTTAGGCATGTCAACTCAAATCGACTTTTCCCATACACTTCAAGAAGATTCTGTCCGTTGAAGTTAAATAAAGAAAATAAAATAAAATAATGGACGATAAGCATATGAACGTCAAACATAATGGATATAAGGCATAATGGACGATATGCATAATGTGCAGAAGGCATAATGTATGGTAGGCTTAATGAACCTTCCCAAACAGCAATTTAAGTTTTAATACGTTCCTCTAGCCGCTTAGTTGGTTTCGAGGTACGATGCTGGTCTAACAAGCCAGTCGTCGTATGTTCGAAACTCGGCTAGGCTCGGTGCTGCTAGATAGTCAGTAGGCTGCGAAGTCTGATAAATAATAAAATAAATAATAAATTTTAAGCAGCTTCCGTTGTTGTGCATCATATGCGCATTAAATTTTATCGTGAATATTGGTATAAGAGGTAGATAAAATCAACGCGCCATTGGAATTTTGCAATTTTCAAAAAAAAGTTGTTTAAACAAAATAAATATATTCAATTAGTCAATCTCAATTGCTAGCTAAATTATTCTAGTAACTTCCTGTGATATTAAAACCGATTGAAATTTACTTTCATTTTGCAACTCACACTTTGCATTGATGAATTTTTGTTTGCCGGCTAAAACTAAATACTAGAATATCGCAGTATGGCTTCGCATAAAAAAAGCGTTTTCGGTGTTGAATTCTAGTATTCTTCAGAGGAGGAGCAATAAATCTGTTTGATCATAGTGTTACCATTTAAATAGCACTTTTAAACTATTAGATAGCTCTATAAAACTAATGACAAGCAACTGCAATAAGATCAATTTTGTGCTGGTGCGCTATTTTGTATTGCTACGCACCACTTATAGCAAATTTATAAGAGATATATAAAACTAAGCAGTTTTATCGTGGTAGTATAACAAATTTGCTTCATTAACAGTTTTATTATGGTTTTATAGCTAGCTATACAAATATTTTGACTCGTATTATCTTGGTATTGCGTAATACCATCATTACCAGAGATAATGATTAGTACAGCACTAAAACCTTTATAAAACTTAAATATAACCAAGCATGTTTTACACCAGTTATCCCAAGCAACAATGTGAGTTTTATTGTACTCTTATGGTGGTTTTCAAGACCATTTTTGGTCTTAAATGCCATCATAAGAGTGTAATCAAACACAAATTGTTACTAGGGATCTGTCGTTAGCTAGCAAGAGGCTCAATCGGCTCAGATTAAAAAGCTTTTATTGCATATACAGTAAGTCGGTGCGACAAGGAACGTCTCAGCAATTTGTTAGCCCTAAACCATTTCTGGGCATCCCCACATTCGCTGTAAAAAGCGAATTACTGAAAAGCTTGGATTGAACCAAGCACAGGGTTGTAGATAAGCTAAACGGTTTATCTACCCAAATTCAGCAATAACTAAAAAATACTCAACTTAATCCGTAGTGAACTACGTACAATCACGGGACTCCTAAAAGGACACTGTCCTGCTGTTTATCATTTAATGAATATCGGCAAGGTAATATCCGACACCTGCCGCTTTTGTGAACGTAAAAGCTCAGCGCATTTGCTCTGCAATTGCATAGCTCTTGCATTATCTAGACATAGCGTCTTCGGAATTTTCATTCCTAAACTACATATCAAGTATGCAGCCTAAATCCTAAAAAGGACATTGGCTTTATAAACTATGTAATATTGAATTGTCTAGCTGAACTCTATCAATGGGTATGAACAGTCCATAAACTGTGTCTAGCAATCGGGGAATGCCAAAAAAGTTGCAGACTGTCGCAGTGGCTTTCTAATTCAATACCCTTCTGGTACACAAAAAAATCGATGCGAGGTAGACTAGGAAAAACGAATAAACCTAAAGAGATCCAATAGCGGGTCGCCGGCAACAGTCGTGGCTTACAGCCGTTTTGCCCTGTTTATAGAGAAGCGAGGTTTTTTGGGAAAGAAGGAATGTCTGATGCGAGGAATGATTAATTGTGTGAACTGGAAAATTTCGGAAATGGAATAGATCAGCGGTACCCAAGCTTTTTTTGTTCGCGAACCCCCTAGCGGAATTCCCTATACTATTCTACAGCGAACTAAATTTTTGGCGAACCCCTGGGGGTTCGCGCACCCCCATTTGGAAAACGCTGGAATAGACCATAGGTAGTCTAATACTTAATTTTATTTCTATTCTCTAGATTCTACCATCCTACATACTTATTACACATTTCTCTGCGACGGTATTATTTTTGTATGATTGCTCTTTGTTTCTGATGCCGAGAAGATAGACTGCTATCTGCTCTGTTAGTGCGATAGAAACTGTCAGTGCTGTTGCCGACGTTGCCCCGGCAAGTCTCCTGTTTACCACCACGGGGTATTTTTTTATTTACTTGTATATGACACTACACGCGATCATGAAGTGTGAACCCCACCTGGCATTGCACAACCCGATATATTTTATACCCCCCTGGCATTGCGCCTATATCGAAATTTTCCAGTTCACTTAATTAATCATTCTTTGCATCAGACATTCCCCCCTTCTCAAAAAAGAGTTTACGTTCATGATCGCGTAGTGTCATTAACAAGTAAAAAAATCTATTATCCCTATTATCCATTATTACTATAATCTATTATACCTATCGTCCATTATGTCTAACGTTCATTATGCCTAATGTCCACATGCTTAACGTCCGTATGCCTAATGTCGGGCACTCAATTTGGCATAGTTTCCTGTCAGTAGTCAGTACTGAGACAACCTAATACAAACTAATACAAACAATCAGAGTAACGTAGTCCAACGTCAACCCTGCGGTCCTGTCTTGTACACACTTCGAAAAAATCTTCTAATTTTACGTCTTCTGACATAAATCACATAAATGGAACATCGCAAATCATATAAAATTACGTGTTATTACACTTAAAGGCTCAGTTATTACGTTTGGTTTGATGTAAAAATATGTCTTTAAGAACGGTTTTGGCTATTTACGTTTTATTTAATGGAAAAATATATCGGATTTCAGTTTACGTCGAATGTGAGATTCATTTTTGCATTCTGTGTACACTCTGGTTATTTAATATTTGTAATTTAAATTATTACCCAGTGATACCATAAATATCTTGCGTATGCATTTAATTTCATTTTCCTTTTTAACGAAAATTGGTGTTTGTTGGCACACAAAATAAAATCACCGTAACAGTTAACCAACATTTAATTTATTTGTCTTATATTTAATAAATTCAAAACGAAACAAAAGTTACTGTCTAGTGCCATTTAGTGAAAAATAAAAACGCAAATAGAGCCGAACCCTTAGCCCACGTTTCAGAGTACCCCTATTTATATCTTCAAAACTGTACGCGCGCCGTAAAGACGAAATTTATGATGGGATTCCCATTGCCGCCGACGTAAATTTGCAGAAACGTGCAAACCGAAACGGTATAATTAAGATAAATAACATTCATAAATCAATGCTGAGTTTCGCAATAGGGATACGTTCGCATTCTACCCATCGGTGATAAAATTTCTCGAGGTCGCAATCGGGCAAAGCCCTTTTTTTCGTTCAGGGCCATGAACACTCGCTACAGGACATCATCGTTGCACAATGGTGCGAGGCGAAACCTGCATCGGTTCGTAAATGTCGTAAACTAAAACAGCGGCTTCGATTTTCTATACCAACCTGCAGCCAGCTAAAGTTTAACTGTAGGTAGCGCCTAGTCACGACAAGCCGTTCAAATTTAATGCTCTAGTTGCCAAGCGCACTGGAAACGGATTAAAAATGCACCCTTTTCCGCACCCTGACCTAAACATATAGAAAAACGTATGCGCCCATGGAACGGCGTCGACGCCGGCAGGCTGCCATGTATTAGGCGACGCACTGTCTGGCAGCAAACTTTGCGGGTTACTGGATTGAATAAAATTAAACAATTGCGTATGGTATGCTTCAATCGCAAGCCACTGAAAAACAATCCGAATGGTATTCTCGGCACCACATGGCAGTGGAATAACAATCAGATGGAATCAAGAAACATTTAGCAGGAAAATTTGCTTCCTTCCTAGCGATAATTCCTGCCAGTCGTAGCGAAATAATGAGCTCAGATTGAAAAAGAGAAAAACATTCCAGACACTCATGCTTCAGATGGCTGTTTACAGCAAGCGAGGATCGCTTCTAGGATATGGCGCGTGAAACAAATCGCATTAGATGTTAGCTGTTTGCCATAATATGTTTCCCTGCAGGATGGTGGCTTTGCTACATACTCATTTCACCACAGAGAGCCCCATTTGCCACCAGTTTAGTAGTACGTATGGATGGATAGACAGTCAGTCAGGGCGATGATGATGCTGTCGACGAGGATGCCATTTCGGATCTACAGGAGTTCAAAGAGCGACGAACATCTGCAGCTCGCCAGCCAGCGTGCACATGACAAACAGTTTACCGACAGTGATGACACTGCTAATTATAAGAACTGCGCGGCGAATGAGGTTGTATTTGCTGTTCATAGAATGTAGTTGGATTTAGTCAATTAGGAGCGGTAACGGTGGCATTTCTGCAAACTACAGTGCTCGATCTAAGACGATATGAAGAGACTTCGCCCTTAGTGTATCGTGTACTCATAATCCCATTCCACCGCACCGCAAAGAGCTGAGTAATTACAAACAGAGTGGGTTTCGTTATGAGTGACAAAATTATCTAGTAAGCGAACGAAGCAGCCGCCGATTATAGGGTGATACGAATTAAATTCATACCAGACGCTGTATTTGAAAAATCGTTATTTCAGTAATCAAGCGCTTAATAAGATTTGAATTTGGCCATCCTTTGTACTAGCAGCACAACCTCAATCGTTATCGTTGCTCTGCTCAGAAATATCAAGTCCTGTTCTTCAACGTTAAAATCCTGTCAGAATAAACAACAAATTGAACGCTAACGTTAAAACACCTTGACGCTTGTCGAATAGCATGAAGAAGCTTTCATCAACTGTTTCATATCACCCTGTAGCTGATGGAACGTTCGTCGCCATCGTTTTGAGTGACACGATGGAGACGGAAGGTAAGTGGTTCTTCAGTACATTGCAAATGACAAATATCGTAGCTCTACTAACACCAGAAATAGACGCAGTATGGATGGCGCTGATAGCAACAACTTCATCTCACAACTGCTTGAAATTTACTCAATCGGAACAAAACCAAATGAAAGTAACGGATGGATTGCGTCTATTTCCAGAGACAGACTCGTTCCCGTAAACAGACGCGCCCTAGTCCTCTTACTCCAGATCCCGGAGAAACCGAGAGTGATGAGTCTCGGTCGGTTAAAAATAACTTGCAATATTGCTCACCTAACCTGTTCGTTCCCTCCCGCGCGTGTTAGCCTCGGTCGATATTTTTCGCCACTGTGAAAAACTTCGGTCGTGCAGCTTGCTAGCAGGTTAGCTAGCTAGCTAGCTAGCTAGCAAGGACAGCTTCTGCAACGACTATGTCACATAACGTAACTCGTGACACTTGACACAGATTAAAACAGGACAGGTACAGTCAAAGCTTGGTCACCGGAAATCTCATGCTTTTATTTCTACCGCACACGAGGGCGATTCAACTTGACACCACCCTGCCAGTAACTGAAACAATAACATTCAGATGGATGGACAATGAAATAAAGTATCCATAAAAGAAAATGAGAATTTTACTAGCTACAGGAAGACAGTGTAGCAGTTGAAATTGGAAACCGGTCGTCTGGACATCAACATGTATTAACCCAATTGAAGAAATGCTTCAAACTTACTTTTAAATGGGGAAGGAATATGCTGAAACTCAACTTAGGATTTTTTCACAAACATAATCAGCGAAAGCGACTGTTCAATTATAGTTATTGCTGCAATGCGTTTATAGGACGATTTTTTAAAGTGTGCTCTTCATAAGCAAATGGCATCGCAGGCAATCAACTGCAACAGAAAACCTATAAAACCAGCTTTCTGAAGAAGCACCACCTAAAGAGTAGTCGTCGTCGTCGTAAATTTGTTGACGGTCTCGTTGAAAAAAAAAGGATTAAATTAATTCATGACAGGGAATCATCAACAGAGAAGAAAAACATTTTTTGCGTTCTCACAGCGAGCGATGACTACGACGTAGGCAGGCAAGGAATGACGACCTTATGAACCAGTCAACTTCAAATGCTCCTGCTGCTGCAGCTACTGGTACTGCTGCAAGTGAGTGATGAGAAGTGGAATTTCAATTTTCGCGTTTATGTACCTATTTCGTGATGGTAAACGGCTATGCACGGGATGGGCGGGAGCCCAACTATGGGCTGGTGGAAGCTATTTCACATACGCTAAACTTTATTTGCAACTGCCAAGCTCATGGAAGGAAAATAACAGCATGACAAAGGAGAAGTTTTTTGTGAATTCATACGGACATTCTTACATGACAGTTATTATTGTTATGATGCTTTTATGTGCTGTTTTGATATTTTGGCAGCAGTTGTGTTCTGTTTCATGATGGAAGGTAATTAAAAGGATCTGGATCTGAATTATTTTGCATTCAAAACGCATAATTTTAGTATTTGACAAACCAATCTATAGAGAAGCGATGCAACTGAAATCACTTTATCAGAATTAAAAAACAATCCATCCAATCAGTTATTAAACTCATCTCACAACCACTGTTTTAAATATCTACTCAATAACAAAATGTGTTATCAATGTATCTCCATATCTATTCAATAACAAAATATAGCATTATAACACAGTTTGACATTGTTTTTAAATTATTTTGCTCTTCGCTCCTGCTCGGGATGAATGAAGGAGTACAAGCTGATGCAATCTACACGGAACCGAAAGCAGTGTTTGGTCGGGTTAGTCACAGTAGCCTGGCAATGTTTGAGAAGCTGGGAATTTCCCCTCCCCCCTATAAGTAGTTTACTCGTACTTAATAAACCATATGCTGAGGGTGAAGATCCAGTCCGAGTTTTTCGACATATTCTGCAACATCTCTGACGTACCACAGAGGAGCAACCTTGGGCCACTACTCTTTTTTTTATACATCAACTGTCAGCTCTCCTACTAGTTGGTTGTCAATCTTTTTACGCTGATAATACAAAAATCTATAAGGTAATTAGAATGGACTAGGACTGCATTAAACTGAAATACACAGAACTGCATATAGATGGTTGAGTAATATGCTTAATATCAGTATCTCGAAGTGCTTAGCCATCCGCTAATCCTAACACTTTTAGACACACCACAGCAAAGTATTTGTTATAATGTGTCTATCATATTCGTGATCATAGCGTCATTCTGGATAGCGCATAAAACATTCGTATTCGCTAAACTGACATAATCTTCGGAGCTAATAAGCGCTTTAAAATCGCCATGGAGCTCCGTGACCCGTACAACATTCGATCACTGTACTATTGGTATACTGGTACGGTCTATCTTGAAATTCATTGCCGTGATCTAGTGTCCTTACCAACAAATACAGTTTCTTATGCTATGCCCTACGCAGTCTTCTATGGCGTGTCCTCAGAAACCTAGCGCCGTATGAGACACGCTGCCTGCTCTGCCCCCGAATTATGCCAAACACTGCAACAACTCATCTTGTTCTGATAGAGCATAACTTTTCTTTTTTTTTCTTCACGCACTGGATTCTAGAGACAATTTGCTCCGTACGCCAAAAAGAATATCGTACAGGCAACTATACGGATTGAAACGATTTGCACATTGGGAGCGTGCATTCTGTAATGCACCGGCAGAAAAAGAAAGAAGAAACAAAATTGATGCTCATCCAGATACAGAGCAATGCAGCAAAGTATTGAAAATGAAAACATTCTCCTGGCGTTTTGGAGAAGCGTTCTCCGAGAAAGTAATATCTGAGGGAAATAGATAGATAGATAGATAGATAGATAGATACATAGAGAGAAAGAGAGAGAGAGAGAATTCCTCTTCTGCTTTTGCAGTAAAAAAGCTGAGAATTGATATTATTTTCAGAGCACGACATAAGCCTGCGAAAAAGCTACAAGGTATTTCACTAGCACAGGCATCAGTTTGATTTGCAGTTATCTTTTATCATTTTCAGTGCGTTTGCAGATAAACGTGTGCGTGAGGAAAAATAAATTAGTAATTTCTCGCTTTGGAAAATTTAGTTGAAATCTTCTACGGGGGTGTTTTCTCAATGATTTCTCGTTTTCCCAAACATGAATAACATAACTACACATGATCTGGCTGCCTTGGCGCAATTTTTGTGCTTTAACGTTACAGCTCAAGAAATTGTATGGTTCATTATCAATATAACTGATGATGAAAGTAGGCTTGATGAAGAATAAAATGATATTTCTCACATTTGAAAATTTTTGGAATCAGCGCAATGTTTATAGGTGGTGGTGGTGGTAAGCACGACGTGTGGAAAACAGTGTAACAGCTGATTTGATACCGAACGCTAGAGTAAGGCTGCTGCGATGGACGGTATCCCGGCTGAACTTTTAGAAGCGGGGAGCGACCGGCTGTACGAAGCAATCCGCTGGATTATTTTCAGGATCTAGCAGGAAGAGCAGATGCTGGAGGTGCGGTTGGATGGCCTCATTTGTCCTATTTTTAAGAAAGGACGTCGACTCGAGTGTAAAAACTATCGAGGCATTACACAGTGTTGCGAAATTCGCAATCGTGTGGTCTAATTTTCTCACCCACGCGTTCTTCTCCAACGAACACACTGGCTTGAGCATCTCACTTGGACTTTCTTATTTTGTCATGCCCTGCGGCGAGTTTTTGCGAATGTGTATTCGGCTATCAGCTACGGTCGTCGCCTTCGGTCATCTTTGTACACCGCGCAGTTGATACCGAACGCTCACGGAGGCCTGCACTCTAACCTGCGTGTGAAGTGATGGCGTAAGATGAAGAAGAAATAACAAAGTAAAGCAAAATCTGCAGCCATACATCCTGCGGGCTGTTGACCGCTCACGAGCTTTTTGGTTCATGAGCAAGCTGCGCAGAATGACGCTACTAGGCTATATGCTTGCGAGTGTATCGGAAGCAGAATGTATCCACATATCAACAGCGGCTGTTGATCGTACGCTTGCGTCAGTGTAAAAGTAAGCATTGGTCGCCATGCTTCTCACACTCGCCCACGTACGGGTCGGCACCATTTGCTTCTCGTTCGATTTGCGACAGTGGCATTATATTGCTCTAGTCTGCTCATCTGCGTCTGTTACTAGACAAGTTCCACGCGCACAATTTGCATAATCATCATCTGTTTCTGGACTTTAAGGCAACGTACGACTCAGTCAAACGGAATGAGTTGTAGCAGATAATGCTGCAATATGGCTCACCGATGAAACTAGTGACGCTAATTCGTGCGATGCTGGATGGGTCAAAATGATGCGTCCGAATAGCGGGTGATATCAACGGGATCAACCGTAGAGTAGTGGAAAAGATGTTTAGGCCTTTTAAATGGGAAACAGTGAGATTGAGACTGACAATTAACATCCCAAACATGAAGTATATGCTTGCAGGTAGGGAACGTGGGAGTCCAAATGGCGTTGGTGTCGTGGTGGAGCTGCGAATCGGGCTTTCTACTGGCACAAAACTGACGCCCAACAGAACACTAATTCTATCGGTCGCCCTGTACGAACATCAATCATGGTCACCAAACGAAGCTGATGACGCTTGGAGTTTTGAGCGTAGAATTCTGGGATCAATACTTGGTGGAAAATGGAGTGTGGCGCAGACGCATGAACCACGAGCTGTCTTGAGTATACCTGCAAATATACTGATATTGTGAGGGACAATGTGACAGGGCTGGACACGTGGCCAAAATGCCCTACGAAAGAGTAGCTAAAACTATTTTCAACCAGGAAGACACCGTAGACTGCGAGGCAGTCTACGCAACTACTGTTCGAGGAGACAGGAGAACGGCAGTCCAGGACCCACAGTACTGGAGGACCATAATTTGTTCGGTGCAAAATCGTGTAGAAGCGAAAGTGAGAATCCGAACCCGGTATTCCCTGATTTTAACTCCAGTAAATGTATTCGATTTTGGCAATCTGAAATAGTGCTAATGGTTTTGTTTGTTTAGAAAGAATACAATATTATTCTAACGTTGTTTTTAAGCCTTTTAAAATGTTTTTCAACTAAGACCGAGGGATAATTTCGATATTATTTGCATGAATCATGGTACCTTAGAGTGCACCAGAAGTGCACCTAATTTATTATCATAGATTTTTACAATGTAAGACTTGTAATCCTAAATAGAATCCGAATCCCAAATAGGCTACTGTCTATGGGATGTCAATGCATCTATACCGTGCGAATTCACCACATTAACATAAAGCTCAAAAAAGGTAGAAGTTATGGGTCGCGAAACATGATTACCAGGCAACATCAAGAGGATTTTCAAATTGAATTTTTCTTCTTTGATTTTCGTACCATTAAGCTACATGAGGTTGTATTATGAGATACACGAAATAAAAAATCTGACCTTCTCGTCTGTTCAAGATTCGGAATCTTAAATACAGTGAAGCTGGTTTCATAGGAAAAGAAACACATCTTCCTGCTCAGCCTGTTAACCTGAAAAAGATGATCAATTTCCGGTTCTCAGTGAGGTCATCAGCTGGCTTCCATTTTACGACCGAACCCTCGTAGTGTTCCGCTACAATTGTAAGTCACTATTTCGACGGCACATTGGGATACTATTTCGTCAGATCTCATAGTTCCGGATCATTGATAATACCTCTATCCGCCACCCACGCCAGAGGGTCACCGAGTTTTGAGGAGGGTACGGCGTTATCAACTTTGGCAATCTTGTTTTCGTTTCAAGTGCAGTAGTTTATATTGCTAGGTGGTGGGGCGAAGGGCAACAGCTGAACCGATAAAGGTGAAAGTTGCTAAGGAACAGGGCGAATCGCTCGCCATCAGTTTTATATTTCATTATGGTTTCCGCAGTTGGTGTTCCACCATCAAAGGAAACATAGCAAAAATGTTTTGTATAACACCAGACTAGAGATATAGATTATCTTTGCATTCGGTTGAATCGGTGCAAGTATGAATTGTGACCGGAAATTGCCGGAGGGAAATTTTTGAGCAATGTGTAAAGTTTCTACATTACAATAACCGTTATAGTAGATAAAACATTATTCCATGCAGCGGAAATAGAGTTTATACGAATTTATACGATATTTATTCAAAACTGTGTTTTCTAGAATTTAATATTTTGTGTAAAAAATCCTCACACGAATATATTTCATGATTTAATGTTAAACTTAGCTAGGAAAAGCTATATCGTTAATACGATCGTTGCTTATATCACTGGGAAACAGGAATATGTGACATTGCAAAGTAGCAATCTCACACTTCATAGTACAGAAGCTCATAAAGAAAAACAGACTGAATCGTATACTTACAATCTTAGAACTTATAATACAATCAGTAAATCGGTAAACCCTTAACAAATTACGTTCCGATTTGAGCATTTCCTTCCCGTCGATTTCATTCATCGAAACGTCAGTTTATTTTTGCATGACTGTAAATCTTTCAAACCGAAAGGACATCCAGTCTCAACAAATGCGGGCGCAAATTTAATAACACTCGAATGACAAGGAAACATTACCCGGATTTCCTGGGTTTCCCTGCAGCGAAAACCGGAAAAATATCTCGCACCCGTTCACAGTAAATCTTTTCCCTATTTGCTTGAGACTCCAACTCCATCCGCCGGCCGTTCCGCCACGGTTTCCGCCCGAGCTATTTATCACGGCAGTCGAAGAAAATCTGCAATGCGATTTCTTTCCTTTCGTTTTTGCATTCGTCGCAAACGTCCACGTCGTTTACGTTTCATATTCTTTTTTATAATTTCCATTGTATAAATTTCAGCATCGATCAAGCTTTTCAACATAAATTCAAAAAGTTCGGTGCCCTTTTTACCAGAAATGGCTTTTAATTGATGGTACTTAATCTTAATGACGCCATGGAAAAGGCAGCGAAATAGTGGAAACTTGAAATCAACCCGCATAGGCTAATGTACCGCACTCCTGACGCACCTCAACTCCAAACCATTGGAAACCTCTTGCAATTCACAGCTAAGCGCACAGCTTTAACCCTAATACATTTTGATTAGATTGTATTAAGTGATAAGTGAAGGAAGAATCCGAGCGTACGTAGGGCAGAAGGGTTCGCGAATGTGGCTTTACATTCCTTCTTGCGGTCAAAAGGACGAGGCGGATTTCGTGCAGGATATTAGGGCATAGTGCTGCCAAGTAGGGTTTAAAATGTGGTTACGTTGTGGTTAAGAAAACAGACTCTCGCTCATTTCGATCGTACCGACTTGGATGTACATTAACAGAACAGAAACAGAACTCTATACAACATTTTGATTTCCACGTAAATTACAGCATGTGCACAATTTCAGCTCAATAGGACTTGATTTACCAGCACTGTAAAGCCGTAAGAGTAAACTTTTTTTTAAGAATGGCATTAACCCTTTTTTTAAACCTGATTTCTCTTTACAACCAGTTAGTTATTTTATTTTTGAGTAGTCTAACCTAAAATGTATAATTTATGGAGAAGATTAATTTTCTTAGAATTATTACATAATGTATTCTAAATATATTAGTAATTTTGGCAACCCTATGGTTAGCACAATTTATTCGCTAACACATGGTAGCAGGAGTCAAGTTAAATTATACTTCTAGCCGCTATGAATATTTCTAGCCGCACATGCAAATTTAATGCAAACGAGAAGTAACATTCATCAGACTGCCCTGTCCTGCTTCGTCTTTAGGTCTTACAGTCACCTCATGCAAGTTGATATCGACTGCAATTTTTCGACTTGGAAGAGAATACATATATTGCAGCTGTTCATTATATGTAGTATTATGAAAATTAATTTACCTACGTGTCAAGCAAGCGTGTGTGAAGGAAAAATTTTCCAACTCATTTGATTTTAATTGTCTCGGTAAGGTGTATATACAATGTTGTTGAAAATCGATAAAATAAAATTCATCTTGTGGATAAAAATAAGCCCAGTAAATATTTACTCATTAGAACTTGAATGATTGATATCTTTAAGGAAAATTTCATCTCAGAGATAAGCATTTTAATTAAAATTTAGAGAGAAAAGTCTTCAAGGTAGATTTACGTTACTTCACATTCCAAGCAGCAATTGAGGTTTTTTTACGTTCCTCTAGTGGTTTTCATGACCAATATCATAAAACCGAAAATAAAACTTTGAGCTCCACTAGAACTCTTTGATGATCGTTATAAATTGCCTTCCGATCAAGCGGCCTGATCTTCAGAAGGTTTTTATAACCCCTCTAAGAATCAAGTTATAAGCTCAAGTGGCCGTATCACGCTCTGTTGAAAGCAACAATAAAACCGGTTAAGCTTTCGCTGCTTGACAGCTGTTCGCGACAGCGAAAAATACGCTAAAATCCGCCAACCGTATGAAACACGTGCTTTCGAAGATTCGAGAAGCATCTCCAAACTGCCTGCATCTGCTAGCAACGTACATCGAACATTCTAGGCACTTCTTTCCTATGTCAGCAATGTATTTCATCGAACCTTCCCGAAGTTGCCCGAGATGACCAGAATGTCGCGCCGTGTAGTATAAATACGGGCGTTTAACAGAATGCAAAATATAAGTATTTCAACCGTCTTAGAGACAACATCGATTTAACCACCGTGATAGTAACAACAAGTGATAAGAACTAAGTGAAAGTGCCACATTGTGCAAAAGTATAGTTAAATAAAAGTAGTATTAAGTAACAGTGATCTTTCCCCGACATCCGAAAGAATTCCAGTTTGGCGTCGTCCCTAGTCGGTAAACCGTTCCGGCTAGGATTCAGTGTTTTGCGTGACCCTTCCACCCTCTCCGGCGTCGCCTCTGGACTCTACCCTTCGCAGTGGTGTGGCACAAATCCATCCAGCTGTTGTTACCGTGACTTTTGTTCCAACGGCGGTAAGAAGGCACCGCTCACCCATCCGCCTTCACATGTTGGCATTGGTGCCAACAACAGCCATCGCCATAATTTAATAAAGCTTTTCATTTTTCGCCTCTAGGGAAAGCTAAATAAGTTCGTCAGCATTATCAACGTGAAAATACATGCGTGAGCAGTAAAGTTATAGTTTTGCCGTCAGATTATTCTTATCGATTTGGTTTAGGAATAGCGACCATAATAAAATACCCCATAAAATATTTCATAAATTTTAAGCAATTTCGTAGGTTTGCAGCATGTGCGCATTTAATTTCATCGTATATATTGATATAATAGGTGGATAAAATCATCGTGCCTCTAAAATTTTACAATTTTCGAAAACTGGTTGCTTTAACAAAATAAATATATTCAGTTTGTCAATCTAAATTTCTAGCAAAACCATTTTAGTTGCTTCCTGTGGCTGGAAATCCGATTGATAATAACTTTCTTTCTGCAAAACACTTTGCTTTCATGAATTTGTGTTTGCGAGCTAAAACAATATACTAGACTATGGCAATATGGCCTCGCATAAAAAAATGAATTTGGTGTTGAACTCCGGTATTCTTCATAATAGCAGCAAAAAAATGTTTGGTCAGGGTGCTACCGATTTAATAGCTCTATAAGACTAACAGATTTATTGCGGTTTGACAAGCAACCGCGATAAGATCAATTTTGATTGGTGCGCCATTTTGTATTGCTACGCCACACTTATGGTAAGTTTACCATAAGTCATGGAGCAGCCAACAAGTTTTAACGTGGTAATATAAGCAACCACAATAAATTTGCTTTAACAGTTTTATTATGGTTTTATAGCTAGCTATAAGTGTGTTTGGACTCGTATCCTTTTGGTATTGCACAATACCACAATAAAACTACCAGAGGTAATCAATAATACTGCAATAAAACCTTTATAAAATTCATGTGAAACCAAGTGGCTTTATAATTGTTACTAGGGTGAGGACAACTGCAGATTAACCTAAAATAAATTTCAGTAATATTTTAAGAGTTAAGTGTTTTTCACAGTAGTTTAGTCCAGTAAATGATTGACAACGCCTATTCCTACGCCTTTGTGGAACCAGCGAACGACCTTAGTGGAGATCAGGTAACCAAGCCCGATGGAAACCAAGGTCGTATGATGACAGGAATGGAGGCACCCGTATGAATGCCGAGTGTTGGCACGAGGTATAACCTGCCAGTCTACAGCGTCTGACACTGCTCTTAACGACTTGACGTTAACTAACCTAGTGAGTACCTGCACTTCGGTTTCGGAGCGGCTCATAACAGCGTCTGATCCGGAGCAGACGGCTAACTTAAGAAACGGCACTAAAATTAAATTGTCAATCATCCGATAGCATTGCCCTCATCTTTGCGTTGCGCAAAGGTATCCAAAAGTACACATAGAAATCATCTGACTAACGAACAACGAACCAAATAGACCACATTCTCATCGAGTGCCGGTTTATCTCGAACATCGCCAATATACGCTTTTTACGCAGTGCGGATATCGACTCGGATCATAACCTAATAGCAGTACGTATGTGGCGGTTAGGAGGATTGGGTTATAAATCAATGCGTCGAACACTAAGTATATGGTAGGACCTTATTCTAAGTGATCAATCAAAGAAACCCAAAAGACCCAGCGCCGATTAGGCAGTGAGAGAAAGCCGAAGGGTCCTGGTGAAGGCCAGTAGGGCAATGCGGCGAAGAAGACGGATGTTTTCCAGGTCTCCCGGTCCAGATTCAGCCTCCAGGTCTTCAAGGTCCTGGAGCTTCTGCACCGGAATGATTGTCGGTGGCCAAAACTCCAGAAAGCTACCCGAGAGTGGTGAACGAAACAGAGATGCGTCGTTTAGGAGAAGGTGAGGAAAAAGAAGGAGGATCAATTTGTCAATAAGATCTTGTTTTGGCAGGCCATCTATAGGAGATGCAAGATGAGTCAACCTACATCACGACGACATATATCTACCGGGGCGTGTGCCTCTAGAAGCTGTCCTTCCTGTGCTTTCTTGGACGGCATCCTGCCACTACGCGCGAAAATAGTGTAACGTTTGTACCAAAAGACATCCACTCATGGAATTCATCGGAACTTCACCATTTTGAGAAATTTCGAGCCATCACGAAGGTCAAACTTCGTGAAATACCTAAGGAAAATAAGCTTTCTTTGAGGAAACAGTTTTGATATTTTAAAAGCAGTTGGTCTCATCATTGCCTGAAACCTTATGAGTGGTGTCAGGTGTATTCGGATTCGGTACGAAAGCAACAATAAAGCAACGAAATGAAAATCCAATCATACTATTGCAGATTATTTTCTTAAAGTTTGAAAAACATTCGACTTAAAATGAATTTTTAGCAACTATTTTTGTGTCTCACTTTTTTCGAGAACAATCTTTACCTTCCTCTGAGAAGCCAGGTGCTTAGACTATGGATGGAAAGGATGCGCTCTGGTGAGATAAGCCGCAACCGCAGCACTAGATGAATAAATCCCGAGCGCCCGAAAATAAACTAAACTATGGAAAAACTTGGAGTTTTGCCACGAGGGAGAATTTGGCCAGGTATAGACATCCACGAATTGAACATGACCATAACAGAAAGAGACAGTACGGAAGTACGGAGTACCCACAAATGATAAGAGCGACCCGTTTCTCGATCTTTTAAAAATCCAATGCGAAATCGGACAGGTAAAGATTGATAAAGCCGCCGGGAAGGACCGACTCCCGGCAGAACTCTATCAACATGGCCAGGAACCACTAGGAGCGCCACTTCATTGAATAATTTCTAAGATTTTAGAGGAGGAAAAACTATAAGCGATCGACTTGATTGTTGTAATTACCGCGGCATTACAATGGTCAATGCCACCGACATGGTGCTCTTCCAGATCTTGCTAAGTAGTCAAACCTCAATAGCAAGCGGGTTTTTATGACAATGCCAGGAGAGCTTTATTGAGGTCCATGCTATTACGGATCATATTTCAACAATCCGACGAATTCTTCAGAAATATTGGAAGAAAAACATGCATGCGCACGACATTTTCGTGGATTTCAAAGCGACATACTATACAGTCGTACGAGAATAGTTATGGTGGATAATGCACGAGAAGGGTTTTCCGGAGTAACTGATGCTGATCAAAGCTAAGCTATAGTGACTGATGTTAGTAGCTAGTTCGAGAATGTAACTATGCAGAAAATGGTTGTACCTTCCTAATATTCCTCTGTTCTAACATGAATTGATATACTCAGGCTACCACTCCAAGTACAATGATTCCGTTAACACATGTATGAATTTATTTCGTAATTATTATTTCCTAACAGTCCACAGTACCGAATGTTTAGAAAAAAATGTGCTCGAGCAAAAAACTGAGAATCAAGCAATCATATCGTACTTACATTACGAAGCGACTGTAAGTTTCTGCATACCGAATAAAATTATAGCCAAATACAATTTGTCCTAAATTTGAATGTTGGAGTTTTTCCATACCTGAACAAACCTATCGTGTAACGCGCTCCGTGCACTGTTCGTGTGCACGCCAGGGGAAACGCCTCATCGAGAAAGTTACAAAAACCACATCACACGAGAGCGTGGCAGAAAATGTCTTGTTTTATTCAGCCGTGCTAGGAGGCATGGCATCCCAAGTTCACCTCAATTTGCAAATTGGAACAACACAAAACAGGAAAACCGAAGCACATGACGTGTGCAGCTACTTCATCTGGATGGCTGACTCGGAAACAGATAATAATCGGCACACCTAAAAACTGCACATGCACAAGCCAGAAAATGTTCCAAGATAACTTTAACCGCACATACCCATTAGATGGATAATTATTTCTTGCGCTAACATATTACACGAACTTGGTTGATAGTGCTACATAGATACTAACGGTGTATCTGGTTCCCGTCGCTTGTGCCATGGAGGCAGCTATATGTACACAGTAGCTAGTTACAGCTGCTGCTCTACATACCTAATGCTTTTTTTAACGTTGTGAAGTCAAATTCTCGCCGAAATGAGAAACTTGCAAGGCTTTGTAGTTATATTTTGTAGGATTGCTGAAGATGTTTCTTTCCCCGGTTAAAATAATTGGGACTACCTCTAATTTAAAAATTGTTAAAATGCAAAAACCCTTTTAAAAGCTCCTAATTTACGAAATAAATCGAACCGATCAATTTTACTACATTCAGGGAACTGCACGAAACTTAAATGGTTACTCACCTGAACTATTTTGGTCATTTCTTGGATGTCTATGACACCGTTTCCGTCCACGTCGTACATTCTAAACGCCCACTTTAGCTTCTCTTCCGGTGTGCCGCTAGATGTCACGTCGATGGCTAACAGAAATTCCTGAAAAAACATAAAAAAGCGAGAACGTGAGATGAGATGACATCGTTAGACAGGTGTGTCTTTTCCTGCAAGATCCTAGCCAGTAGAAAACCCATACCAAAGCAAACCGACGTCAATTACCAGTCCTTCTAAGTCGAGAAACTGATAGCGATGGAGTCAATTGAAGGAGAATAAAAGAACAATATTTTGCTATGGCGTACAAAAGGTACACGAGCGATACTATTCGGGAGCAATATCGAACCGTAATATCCAACCGGTAGCGATAACCGAGTTACGAAAACATCAGACGAGCAGTGGATTTCGTGAAATTATCCGGTAACATCAAACCAAGTATATCCGCTATTTATCAATCGCTTGATGGCGAGTGCTGATAACAGAATGTGCACCTGAGGTAGACAACAGAAGCATGGAGCAAGTAGCTCTTACGAAAGAAAAACGAACAGCAGTGATGAGGTCGATCCAGGGATATACAACTTTCATCACAGAAGTTGTAATTGAGTGCGCAAAGTGGAAAATTCCAACTTGTTTCAACTAGTGAATTTTATCCTGATTATATTATAAATGTAAACAAGATAACAACAACAATTCATTTAGGTCTGTCAAAGATTTGGAGTAATTGAAACATAGAAACCTATTCCGACATGAAACAAAAATATTACCAATCAAAACTATATGCAAATATGCATCTGCAAATACACGTAAAGTCTGCAAGGTATCTAAAAGCATTCGAAATCATCAGCATGAATATTCCGTTACCTTTGAGCGCACGTCGACCGTCCTTCTGCAGCCATAGTCACGAATAGAGAAATGATTCCCTGGCGACAGAGAAGTTGTTACGCCATCCGCACAACCGAAATCGAAAGAAAACTTTCACGTTTGCTACCCTACAGAACAGCAGTCGCTTCTGGGCTGGTCTTGCCCTGCAAAAACAGTCAAAACAATCAACCGTGAACTTTTCAGCCCCTGTAATCAGCACCATCGCGGGCATACATGGAACATGGGCGTATGTGGGTGGCTGGTTGCTAGCATGGCACAGGCTATGGTAGCAAGTTTTTTCTCGATTCGTTACTAATTGTGAGTTCAAAAGCATCGAATGCATGGCGTCGTTTCTTCCCCACCACGCGACGAGCACAAAAAGCGCGACTCAAAGGACAAAGTTAAATTTATTTTGTGGCCGGCTTAGGGAACTATCCCCATCAAGGTTGCGTCGACGTGGTTTTAACGCGATTTGCTTCCACAGCCGGATCGCTGAGAAAGTGAACCGGTTCGTCAGCCAGCCGTTGTGCAACGAGCAAGTTTTCCACCTCATCCTCATTAAAGTTTGGATCCATCAGGCAACGGATTTAGCAACTATTTAGCGCAATCAAACCACTAAATTATTTTTGTACAATTGAATTATATTTTTGCAAGTATGAAATCATGAAACGATATTTGGCACAATGGATTTAGTTTGACTGTTGTTATGCATTTTATGAGCTCAAAAATCATATACCGAAGCTCAAGATATTACGGTGAGGTCATTGAAAGGGAAAGGTGAATTTAGGCAGTTGAAGATAAACCACCATTGAATGAAGTCAAGTGCGACATTTGTGATCTTGCACACTCTTTGGAAAACGATGCAATCATTACTAATTAAATCAAAACAAACGAAGCTGATACGGCAGCAACAGCAAAAACTTGCTGCTCCTGCATACCTGCAGACTTTTCAGCAAATACAATCAAAAGAAAAACAAGGGACTGCGACTAAATGCAGAGTATTGGAACCAACTCTCTCTTGCTAGAGGACAACTTGCGCAACTTGCAACTTGCTAGAGGTAGATTTCCCGCTGACTCGTCCATTGCAGCATCATTATAGATTTCAACATAGCTTTGTGAGTGTAAGACTGACAAATTAAACAACATAAGGTAGATTGTTTTTCCAAACAAAATGTATTTTTTTCGGCTCGTGTTTTTTTTTTCATTTTTCAACTGACTACGTTATATAAAATAAATTTGTAGCGCATTTTAAATTCATCAACATTAATCACGAAATACTTTGCTTGGGGCTTCTTCTACTGGATAATATAAAAGCGCTTCGATGTAGGTTAAATGTGGTGTATTGGTTCCTTTTCGGAAAATCTTAGACTAGTAGTATTCATTTGGCGATTGGAGTGGCGTCCTTATACAGTCAGGATAGTCCCAAGAATCGTAACTTTTGCCTTCTTTAAAGATTCATAACTTTTGAACCACTTAACCGATCATGATTTTAATAGTAAATTAATGGTATTTTAATAAGATTTTCAGGACAAATATTGAAAGTAAGCACTAAGTTTTTTGTAGTTCCAACAACGTTGAAGATATTAGATTTTATGGTTAGGGTGAAGATATTTTATGGTTATGGTTTATGGGCATTCCACGTGAACGGATTTTAACCAGATTTTGTTAGATTGTTCGTTTCAAGTCAGCAAGACCAAACCCTATGTTTGGGGCCGGTTGGACCTCCCTCGATTAATGGAAGTACTTCCTTTTTTATAGAAAAAACGAATAGACCCTTTTTTGCAAATCCTCTTTTTTTCTTTTACTTATGTTACCGGAAATTTTATATAATCTTATCAAAAATTTCGAGAGAATTTAAATTTTCGTTTCTGAGATGTATTTTTATAAAGATTCCTTGGTCAAGGTGACAAAACAGGTACGTGATGCACTTCTTTCAATTCAAATAAACAGATATTTCTGTTAAGGTTATTTTGCTTTAAGGTTATTTTTTACCAAAGACATCCGTTTATTTCCAGTAATATGCCATGCGCCTCCATTGAATTACCAATCCTACCAATTGCTATTCTAAACAGTAAAATTTATTTTTTGTTTTTTTTTTTGGAAAGCTGAGAGTTTTTACTTAGCATCTGAAAAGTTCAAAAGTTTCAGTTGCTAAGTAAAAACTCTCAGCTTTCTAAAAAACAAAAAACAAATATCGCGGGACCGCTTTGTCAGCACATCATAAAAATACAAAAAACCCGAATTAATCCACCTAGCGGCGTGACCTAGCCTTTCTACTGCCACAATAATCATTATTTAATTTCTCAGGAACTTAATTGTAGATGTATAGATGTTATATTAGACTATATTTTTAAATATCCGTTCCGTATTCCTCAAAATCCTTATTTGCCAGTAAAATTCACAAAGTATTGTGTAGAATAATTATATTTTCTTTCCTTGGGTGCGTAAATACATGTAAGCGTCATTTATGTTACTTGATGAACACCTTATTTAGTTTTATAATATTTATAGAAAAATAATGTAAACACAAAAGATAATTTTTACAGACTTGAATGAATATGTATAGAAAATTAGAAATTAACCCTCTAACGGGTCTACAGATGGCCTTAACTTTCGGGCTTTCGGGCGAGCCACATACGAAACTTGTTTTGAATTGACAATATGAAGTATTTGTTCATAGCAGATTTTTTGATATTTTGACATTAATACCATGCATTCAAAAGTTAGCATCTTTGAATAACAAGAGTTCAGAAAAATTATTATTATATTTCGCTTTTGAAGAAAAAGGATATCTACAACAAAATGATTGATCTCATAATTTTACTATTGGTTTGCTTGGCTTCAATTTTGCAATATATCTGAATTAGAAAAAAATTACTGAATAGAGCATTAGATATGAAAACGAGAAATGGAACTATTTCTTAGCTAGCACTCCTTCAGATAATTATTTTTGCATGAAAATCAAAACTTAAGCTTCTTTTGAATGTACTTTCATGAAAAGATAGTCATTAGCTTGATCGCATCGTTTTTACAATGTTAGAGGGTTAGGAAAACAAGATGAGGTCGAAAAATAGTGCCAAAGCTGCGCCATAAACATGCTTGAGAATGGGAAATACGATCGATATGATTCCCAGTGCTTGTCTTTTTTTGATTTATTTATTAAAACATGATACATGACATAAGACATCTGTCCTTTAAAATATCACTAACGAAAACAAATCTTACAAAATTTCTACCGTGCAACGTTTGCTTCCTATTTTTCATATAACATTTCTAAGCTCTAGTATCTATTGATTGAAAAGAGCATCTATTGATGCGCAGAATTTGTTAGGAATTTGTACAAATTTATTTGGAAAAATCAATTCACTAGTATTTTTAATCCTATACACCACTAGACCTACATGCTTAAATTAACTGCTTTTCTTCGCTTTTTGCTTTTCTTGTACAATTGTGAGTAACAGCAAGTGAAGAAAATGACAATTGAAAATTGAAATCAAAGAAAAGAAAAAACTTTTCGATTGAATCCCACTATTTAATATTTATTTGCAACAGATACGTAGTTCACCTACGACGTGCATGCTTCATCAGTGTCTTATTTCAAAGCGTATACGTATCTGTCGCGAATAAATATTAAATAGTGGAATTTAGTCGGTAAAAGTTTTTTCTTTTCTTTAATTTCAGAGTTCGTATTCCACTAAGAGGCTTCAAAAACTTCAGACAATTGACATGTTTCTCACTTTTCTTGAATTTCATTGCAAATTTTAAAATTGCAAATTGTCATCACATACATACATACATACATACATACATACATACATACATACATACATACATACATACATACATACATACATACATACATACATACATACATACATACACACATACATCACACACATCTCATACATTGAATACAATCAACATTTGATTGATATGTTTTTTGATTTCACACGTTTCAACGGTTTAATATACGGTGCTTAAGTGTTAAAGTTTGAATAACTTTTGAATGAAGCGTCCGATTTTAAATAACTCGGTTTCGTTTGATAGATCTCAGCAGTAATTTTCAAATAATCATAAAATGTGTGATGTTTTTCATTAAATTAATGCTTATATGTTACATAAATATGTTTTAAATACTATTTTTTCACATTTCTTTATGAAACTTTCAAACTACAAGTCCAATCGTCATGAAATTTCGAAGTTAAGGGTTTGCAAGGCTCCTCTTTCATATGCAATCAATTTTGTTCAAATCGGTTAAGAGACCTATGAGATAATGAAGTCCCATATTTTTCGTATTTTTATACATAACTTTTGAACTAAAAGTCCGATCAGTATGAAATTCAATAGCGACCAATGGGACACCTAGACCTTTCATTTGACACTAAGAACATTAAAATCGGTCCAGCCATCTCCGAGAAAAGTGAGTGAGATTAAAAGCGTCACATACACACACACACACATACACACACACACACACACACACACACACACACACACATACATACACACACACAGAAAATGCTCAGTTTTCGAAACTGAGTCGAATGGTATATGACATTCGGCTCGCAGGACCTTCTTTCCATTTCCGGTTTTCCAAGTGATTTCTATACCTTTATACTATATATTTATATAGTAGAAAGGCAAAACTAAATATTCTGAGTGATATTGCTATTATAATGAGTTTCGAGCTTTAATCCATAAAAAGCTCATTAACCCCATACTTTTCCAGCAGAGATAAAAAGCTGAAACTTTACGACGATTAAACCTAGATCAGTTTGATATCTCTGCTTGGGAAATATGCTAGAAAAAGTGACAAAATCCTCTCATCCTAACAGCTCGATTATTCTTTACCAAACGTCTCTGCTTGGGAAGTACGCCAGAAAAGCGACAAAACGCCCTTGCCCCAATAGGTCAATGATGATTTTCGTACGACGATCAGACTAATTTAATATCTGTTTTAGGGAAGTGCAAAAGTGACAAAACTTCTTCGTCCCACGTCCCAGGTCGAATATTCCTTATGACGATAAAACCTAGACAAATTCGATGTCTTTGCTTGGGAAGTACGCCAGAAAAAGTGACAAAACTCCCTCGTCCCGACAGAAAAGAGAATGTTTTGGCACGAATGTGCTACTTATGAAATGGAATTGAATTGATAAAATGCCTACAATGTGGAGAAAGGGTTGGTAATAAAAACAATCCTTGATTTCAGTAAGATAACAGAATAGCAAAAATTTTGTTCTTGACTTGGTTACGAAAACTAGATCAGTCTGGATGCAACACAGCAGGTGCACGGTTTGACTGAAAATCAGAAGGTTGCAAAAGTCAAAAGATATTGGCGCCTGTCCAAGTAGAACAGGGATTGTGAAATTCTGTTTTCGGACGAAAAAATGTTTCTGCTACAAGATCACCAATGCAAAGCCTAGGTGCTACATTCGAAATTCGAACATCTGTTTTTATACGACAGACTTCGCAGTCAGCTTTTAGTACAGGATAATTGCAGGGTCAGTTGCTACGATCCTATTGACTCTAACAACCTCTTCCAGCCGAGATTCGAACATACGACGACTGGCTCATTAGGGCAGCGTCATTCCTCGAGGCTAATTGGGAGGCTACAGCATCACCACAACCAACAAAATGATCGGATATATGCAGCCTATCTTTCTGATATTCCTCGGGACAAACTGGCTATTCAAAGGATTCAGAATGTTTCCAAGGTGACGGTATGGGGATGTTTCTCCAAAAATTTGAAGGTTCCATTGCTGTTCACTAACACTAAATATTATATCGATAATGTTTTGAAAAGCCATTTTATACTCATCGTCAAAAAACACTACAGGAATGCACCATACTGCTTCCAACAAGATTCTGCACTGTCTCACCAAGTAAAAGTTACGCAGGTTGTGTACCGCATCTTTTACCCAAACTGGCGAATCGAACCGGTACCCACTTCTTCTACCCGGCCTTCTCTTTCGTAGTCCCGGTTAGTAAACGAGTTAGGTTAAATGTTTAGCTACAATAGACGGAGGAAGACGAACAATTTGGCACAAGATCTGGAAGGAGAAGTGGGTCTGGTAAAAATTGGCTCCGATTATAACCGGTTATAACCCAATTTGAGGTAATGCGGTACACAATTTCTTAAGCGATGCTTTAAGGACACTCTCTTACATAATTTTCTGCTCTTTCTCCTTCAAACCTTGTCCCGATCTGTTTGGACACTATCAACACCTTCATTTTATTACATTGTTCTATCGCCCTTCCGTCAGTTGTAAAAAACTACCGTAAAAAAAATTTAAAATTCACAATTTAATATTTATTTTCAAAAATTGAGAAAGTAAAAGTAAAGGGATTCATAAAGTAAACGTTTGGGCCACTTAGAATATAGTAACACTCATATTTTCCAATATTCTTCTTAAATTATAAATCAGGGCATAAAACAGAAATAAAAATAAACTAAAATATTTCAGCTACTGCTTGAACACCGATGAGCACTGTAAAATTTATTTTCATTTAATTTTCCCATTACCCGTGCTAAAAAACTGTTTGATGCTTTTGTACTCTGTTAGGCGTCTTCAAGATCATATATTCAGCAACAAAAAGAGATAAAAAGTTGTGCCTTGCTGAATGACTTTGCAGGAACGAAAGGCAAAATCTAGCGTTCTGCAAAGTTTACTGTCTTTTCAGCTAGCTGTGTCCAAGTTGCTCCAGGATCCTTTTCTGTTTATTTTGTTCTTGATAAAAAGAACACATACGTCAAAGGGTGCCGACAAAAAGGTGCACGTGCAATGCATAGCTTTCAGTTTGCGTTGCGAAAATGTAAGCGTTCACGAAAAATCTTCCACTCTTTGTGTACTATTGTCGTTTGCTTTAGGTGCCTGTTATTTTCACGAACTGAGGTGTGCTGGTGCTGAGGATTATACCTACTGGGAAAAATTTTACCTGCCGAACTAAGACACTGTTTTTATCGCATTATTTCAATTCAGCTTCGCTGTTGGTTAAGCGAAAGCCGGCTTTACCCCGGTGCATACTCACTCACGGGTTCTCAGTCGGTGCTGTAATATGTATTATTTTATTATTCATACTTTTTTGCGAAACCTGATTTATCGTGTCCTCAGAAGGTTGTGTGAAAAAAATGTAGCTACAGCTGCTATTGCTGCTGTGTTCCCAAGTGACTGACTAAAACGAACTGCTGTGTACAGTCTCTAGCAAGGGATTTACTGAGTTATGGAAAAACAAACTCAGTGCGAAAACATTGCAATGAATAAATTTAGGTATATACAATGAAGAGGCGATAAGACTTTTTTAGAAAACATTAAACAATAACTAGTTTTATAGTTCATCCACCGTGAAAATAATCCTTAGTTCGAGTATAATAATCGACTTAACCTTGTATAAAACCACGTGAGTTTTTTTGAAAAGAGATAAAAAGGTTTCCATGTTTTCTAAATTCAATCACCTCGATTTAACCTGTTTCCTATCCGAAAAAATGCGATACAATATGTCACCCGAACGACATTCTAGCAATAGCAAACGGAAAAAAATAGAAATAAAAGTGCGCACTTGAATAGATCCGGAAGCGCCGCAGAAAAGTGTTCAATTCACACGATCCGACAGGGCGTAAAATAGGATTCAACAGAACTAAAACCGCTCCCAAATGCACCGCACCGTACCATACCGGCTGTCCTCCTACTGTGCACAGTAGCAGTACCTTCTGCTCGTCACTCTCACTGGACTTTATTCAAGCGACAAATTTCATTGGATCCCTGTGCCGTTGGTTACAAGCTGCTTAGACTAGCACTTCAATTTGACTTTTTTATTGGAAGAAAATTCGTATCGTATCTCGTTGCGAGAATTTGACACGTTTCTTTTGACTATAGCTAAACTAAGGAGATTAGTAAACGTTTCGATGCAAAAATTATTTTTAAATATAGTTTGCATGATGTTTATTTTCTAACTGAACTGCAATTCTTCGGGGAAGGCTAAATGAACTGGGCAACAGCAATTTCGTTAGCATTCCGGTTGGACTCGTGCTAATGTACCTGGCTAATAAACTACTTATCGTATGTTCAGATCTCAGTTGGTAGAAACTGTCAGAGTTAGTAGGATCATATCATGGTACAATTGTACATGGATGACTGGGAAAATTTTAACAGGACCATCGATTTTTTTTTCTAGAAAACAAGAACGTTTTATAATCATAAATTTTCCTCTTATTTTAGTTTTACTGGAAAATGACGTTAATCACATTCACATATATTAAGGCTGTTTCGCTAAAAAAAAGTACTGCAATCCACATATTTATTTTCACATGAAGCTTAATTTTTCTTCATTTACGTTGATTTATCCATTCTCCGCAGCAAATAGGAGCAAACCAGATAAATAACAATAACGAAATGTTTAATAGCACTCATTATATTGAATTCCACTGTGCATGAAAACTTCCCTGCAGCCAGTCCGTGAATCGCAGTGGCATTTTCATTCAATTTGGCATACCACTCAGTCTTCTAAATAACTGCTGTAGGTTTGATGGGTGATCAAACGAAAGTTTCATTGAATTCCATCTTCGTTTTCAGTGTAGTGTGCACCAGGGCAACAGACAAAATGGTACCCAGATAGCAACACCGACCGGAGGAGAAGTCCATTCATCGGACGGTCAGCTGGGAGACTATGTTTTCTGGCAACTAATTGAATGACATTGCTCGTAAAATGAACGTGACATTTGGTTTTTGGCATTTAGATTGGAAAATTAAGTTTTGTCGTTTCAGCGACGGTTTCGTACGCTGCGCTTTGATCGCACTCTGGCCACGAGTGGCACCCTTAATTGCTTATTTCGACTGACATAAAATGGATTGGCAAGTAGTTTATATTGTGTGGTACCGGAAAAAAAAGAAAGCTTTGGTGTTTTTGATGAAGGAAATTATTGTTTAACGACGTCAGTAAGCTGCCCGAGCTAAACCGGAATATAATGGGTCGTTTCGACGAACCGGTGTATGATTAGCTTTAATACTTTTCTAGTGTTTGGCTATGAATATTTTAAAAGTATGGATAACAGAAACAAACCAGGGAATTTGTATCTTTTTATACGTGGAATTGAGTACTTTGCTTGTTATTCAATTTATGTTATTCAATTTTATTCGGATGTTTCACAAGATTTGTCATTCGCTTTGTGGCAGCGGAAGTGATTAGACGAATTTTTGTTTCAACGTAAGTTTTTCCACTCTCTAGTTTTTAGTATTTTCCAAGTGCGCATGGTTTATCGGACGTTGGATTGCCGTTTTATGATGCACTATATTCGACCTGGCGTATCAGTGTTCGCGTAGTCCATAAAATTTTTAACCATATTTTACTTCAGAGCTAGAAACACGTGAATTTGTTTCGCCTAACCTAGAATGTGAAGAACAGAAAAAAGTGAATAAAATTTCAACTCCCGAGGACTGACAAATCAACGTTTCAGTGCAGTTTCCTTTCGTGTACATGACGTCCCTCAGGGGAGCATAATTCAGAGAATGGCCTCGAGTAGTGCAGGGATTTATTTCTTCCCACTGCTGGTTCAGAATAGCAGAACCGTGAATAAATTTGCGCGTTACGTTACTGTGCATAGTGCAAACGCAAATCTGACAAAAGTGAATATTTTCTTGATCACCAAATCTACTAGAGCTAGTGCACCACGTCGAAAATATTCGCAAAAACTTTCGGGCAAGAACGTATACTGTGATAGTACCATCTTAATCCCAAGTCAACCAGTTCCCATTGGTGCCGAATCGCAAAAACACAATCATTAACTTGCGGAATAGTTGCGTATTTTTTAAGGATTTTTTAAGGGCAAATGCGTAATTTTTTAAGGGTAGTGTCTTTGAAAAAGTAATAAAATATAAAACATATGAAAAGTTAATAAAATTTAGTGCATCTTTTTATACGATTAGTGTGACCGTGAGTTCACCTTTGGGGTGATACAAAGTTTTATTTTTATAAATACAGGTCGGACTCGATTATCCGGGTGAAAAAAAACTGTTTTTGTTAAACAGTTTTTTTAAACAGGTTTTTTAAAATCTATTTACGCTGAAAACGTACGTCCAAACAATTTTTGTCTTCACAAAAGTTGTAGAACAAACTAAAATGAGCAGCTTTGTTGAAAATAGTATCTACTTATCTCTGACTGTTTGCGAGATGTGAAGATTTGATTATAAAGAGTATTTTCAAATCAATTCTGCTCAAATGTTCAATATAATTAAATATACAATTTCTCTAAAGACTGTTTATCACTAATTTGCGTATTCAAATAGTTATGAAATATTCAAAGAAAAAAATTATCTATTCAACAACAAAAAATCAATTTGGGGCCACTTCGGGTAAACTAAACCAATTTTAGAGGAAAGCACTTTATTTTGTCCACAACAAGCGAAAACTTCTATCGACAGCCCGCTAAAGCAATCTCGGGAAAAATCCATTGTATAGTGTGTTTTTTCGAAAATCTATAAACGTGACATTTCTTTGCGGTTACAGCGATAACGTGAGTGGTAAGTTAGTTCTGGCAGTAAAAAATTTAGTTGACTAGGTTATTAAATTTCAAGCTAAGGCTACGGACTCACGTTGTCATTTACGTTAGAGCTCTATCACTGGATCTTTGAAACGTCGCAAATCGCTGATAAACGAAGCACCTCCATTGAAATCAGCGGAGAAGGGAACGCTTGGTTATCGTTAAATTGCTGTGTTACAAAATCGTTTAAAAGTTATCCTAGAAGCAGATAACAGAAAATTAAATGGGAAAAAGACGTTACATTCGTGACTATCGTCGATTTTAACAATATCAAAGGCATTCAATGTTGTATAGCACAGCAGCATGATTGCCCCAGAAATAAGCGTTTTCTTATTTTTGTCTCCAAAATTTTGCATCTTCATTATAGGTGAATTAATAAACTATGTATGTATCATCAACAATTCATTCGCAAACAGTAGGAAAACAGTGAAAAACCAAGCTAATAGGGTAATGGAACCAGTTTTCGTCACTCTAGGGGTTCACAAGTGTTTTAATAATATTTGAAATACCATAATTCGCATAACATATTCAATAATTTAAACATTATTATGTACTGAACCAATACAATGTAACTCCAAACCCTTAATGGTTATATAACTCAAATTAGCATTATTTTTAGTTGGTGTCGTCATATTGAAATGATTTAAACGTGATGCAATTTTCGCCATTGGCAAATTTCAATGGACCGTTCTTATGCGTTCCTAAGAGAACCGGTGTAGCGGTTGTTTATCAACGGAAATACATTCTGTTTTCACTATTTAACTGAAAATTAATACTATTTTTCGGAAAAAATATAAATATTAATAAATTTTTAGTTTAGAATGAGATACAAACGATGCTTCTGGGGGTGGCGAAAACTGGAGCAAAGAAATGGCGAAAACCGGATCTTGGGGGTCGAAAACTGGTGCCTCAACATACATCACAAATTTTACATTTACAATGACTTTTTCAAATATTTGGGCATAAGTTTTATGTTGAAAACGTAGCCAAAATTATTTCTGTTTAATGTAGGCTAAACAATTCTTATGGAACTATACTGAGAATATAATTTCGTATTTTTTTTTTAAAACATTAATAAAACTATATTCGTAGCTGATACAAATAATTTCATACCATTTAAAAACTTTTGTAGATTTATTGTCTGCAAATGTTGTTATTACGAATGGTTCGTATTTTTTTACGAGAGCACATTCGTAGCTGTCTTGCATCAAGACCCAGTTGATGCGCGGTTGTTGTCTGGCATCATTATCGACGAAAACGGAATGCGAAGATTGTATGAAGAGAAAATAGACTTGTGCAATTATGATCTTCTTGGTATGCAGTAGTTATGGTTCTGTGGTTTGCGGCGTCGTCGGCTGTCCGTAAAGAAGTATGACAAACGAGTTCAGTTCGATACCCGATAAAACCAGCTTTTTTCAGAGATAATACAGATTTCGCTATTTTTCGATAGGTGTCGGTAATGTAGCGTACTGACATCTATCGGGAAATAGTGAAATCTGGTATTATTTTTATCGACAGCCTTTTCGTGCATTCGTAAAATCTACGAACCATTTTGTAAAATGCAATAACTCGCACGAATATAGCTTTGTAACTATGTACAAAACATTCAGGATTGATTTTACGAATCTACTTCGTGGTAGAAAACAACGAAAGAATTCGTAAAGCAAACGCTCGTTTTCGTACTATAAACCAAGTTTTATTATCAGTGTATATGACAATGATCGCTGTTTGCTGTCTGAAAAAGTTGCGATTTCTGGTGTCGTTACCCTATCAAGCACAACTACTTTAGAGCTTCCAAATGATCGCAAGTTTACGAGTCCACAAGTATTCGACGTCAGTACTAAATGCTCATTTGCCAGTGAGTTTGTTACAAATTGTTGTAAAAAAGTTGCACTTCCATGCAATTCCATATGCTGCGAATTTACTCTCAGACTATTCTCCTTCTCATTAGTCAAAAATAACATAGGAGTGGTGTCGTCCGATTTTACCCCATTTCATATCGTCACTAGAAAGGCCTGCTACATCACCAAAATTCAATGGGTGCGCGACATTAGTCATACTGATGATAGGCGTACAAACATTAGATATAATGGACGTTCGACATAATTGACAAAATTTCGCTTTCCTATGAATACACGCTTAAGTCAATCATCGCTCCATCATAATGGAATGAGAATCGGGCCCCACATTTATCATAGTCATTTGGTATAAGGTTGTTTAACATAACGTTGTTTGTTATAAAACAATGACATAACCATAATGAAGCATTTGACCTAAGGACCATAATCTCGACACAATACAATGAGAACAGGGGCCGCTCTTTTAACATAAATTCATTTGGCATAACGTCGTTTACTATGAAAACATTGGCAAAAACATAAGGGACGATTTGGCATAATTTTGTAAAAAATATTTTAAGACTTTTCATAGATGATTCAGGGTAAGACAGTCCCAAGCCGCGAGCGTTGCTGGCGACCCATCGTCAGTAATAGCCCCTCGCAGAAATCATATCTTTCTAGGTTCATACGGTTTCCTAGGTCTACCGTCTCTGGTTAGTTTTCCCTAGCCTTCGCATCGACTCACTGGGCTGGAACGGAAAGTCGAATGAAAAATAGCTGAAATCCAAATGACCGAAATTGTGTTTGGCCGAACCCCTACTTGGCTGAATCTCGCCGAAAGCTATTTTTTGTCGAATAATATTGATAAAAATAATGTTGTTAAGGCCAATGTTAAGCAGTTTTAGCACCTTAGTCTCAGAAAAACAAAACATATTGCGCTTAAGTTGGTTTGTAGTTATTTATAGTACTTCTTTCTTTCTCTTAAGCGCCTATGAGACCTATTTACTGTGTAGGTAGCAAACGTTGTCTAGATGATTAAAACGTGAAACGGCCTCAGAATTCGACTATAAGTCGGCCATTAGATCTATTCTGCCATTTGTTAATTCCTCCATTTATATTTCGGCCATTCGTGATTCGACTATTTGTTTCCAGGAACCATGGACAAATAAAGCAAAAATATTAGGAATAGACACTATATCGAGTAAGTTGATATATGACGAAACGCAGCAGTCTCCAAGATCTGCTATTCTTTTCAATGGGAAAATCAAAATGTTACCCATTACAGAATTTATTAAGCGTGATATAGTAGCGGCAATACTGGAAATTCCAACAACACGTGGAAAAGCAGAGATCTACGTGGCATCAGCGTATTTTCCTGGGGACGTCGAAGATGTACCACCGCCAGAAGTCTCTGCGTTTGTGACATTTTGCAAATCTAAAAACAAAGCGTTCATCATAGGATGCGATGCGAATGCGCATCATACAATATGGAATAGTAACGACATCAACAAAAGAGGTGAGTGCCTGCTAGAATACTTAAATAGTAACAATATAAATATCTGTAATAACGGTACTGATTACACTTTCATGAACTCTATCCGAGAAGAAGTTCTAGATTTAACACTATCTAGTAACACACTCTCGGAAAAACTACATAATTGGCATGTTTCTACAGAAATATCGCTATCTGATCATAAACACATTCTCTTTGAATATAAAGTGAATGAAATTATCAAAGAAACTTTCAGAGATCCCAGGAAAACAAACTGGGAGCTTTATTATTCCAAACTAATAGAGGGGGGTAGTTTCCCTGATAAAAGTATTAATACACACAGGGAGCTTGAAAATACGTCTGTTGAAGTAACTAACAGAATAATCAGAGCGTACAACGGCAGTTGTCCAATCAAGGTACGATCGACAAACAGAGACGTTCCATGGTGGAATACAAGATTAGAAAGTCTGAGAAAACAAGCTCGCAAAATGTTCAACCGAGCAAAGCGTACCTTACAATGGGGTGAATACAGGAAATCACTCACTTTGTATAATAACGAAATAAGAAAATCCAAACGTAAAAACTGGAGGCATTTATGCGAAAATATAGAAAGTACTCCTATGGTTTCTAGATTACAAAAAGTTCTGTCAACGGATCATACCAATGGTTTGGGCACTTTGAAAAACGACAACGGATGTTTCACTTCCAATGCTACCGAAACTTTAAATCTGTTGATGCAAGTACACTTTCCAGGATCTCTGCCAACCTTGAGTGGAGATACTGCTTCCTCGGACTCATGCACTGGGTCAGAAAATACCAGTATTACAGCTTCCAATGGACAAAATGAAATTGCAAGTTCAACTGGGCAAAACGTGACCAGAGAATGCTCGCAAGATCTACCAAGTAGTATATTCACTCAAGCAAAGGTTGAATGGGCAATAGATTCGTTTGAGCCATACAAAACTCCAGGAAATGATGAAATTCGTCCAGTAATGATTCAGAAAAGCAATGGAAGTCTTACTGCTTGTCTAACTGAAATGTTTAGAGCCAGTTTGCGCCTAAATTATATTCCAAAAAGTTGGCGGAAAATTCGTGTTGCTTTTATTCCTAAGGCGAACAAAAAGGATAAGAAAAACCCAAAATCTTTCAGACCAATTAGCCTCTCGTCAATTATGCTAAAATTGATGGAGAAACTAATTGACGACTATATTAAATCAAAATACTTAGAACTAATCCCTCTAAATAAAAATCAGTTTGCATACCAGCATGGAAAATCAACAATAACAGCGCTTCATACACTGGTAACAAAAATTGAAAAGACTTTTGAGGCCAAGGAGGTTTTGCTAGCTGCCTTCCTGGACATTGAAGGAGCATTTGATAATGCATCTCACACTTCAATGAAAAATGCTATGGAAAAACGACATTTTGACAAAGCTATTGTAGGTTGGATTTTTGAAATGTTACAAAATAGAGAAATAACTAGTAGCCACGGAATGTCAACAGTCACGGTAAAGACTGTAAAGGGCTGCCCACAAGGAGGAGTTCTTTCGCCTCTGCTATGGTCACTTGTTGTTGACGAATTATTATCACATCTTGAAACGTTAGGATTTGAAATAATTGGGTTCGCTGATGACATTGTGATCATAGTTCGTGGGAAATACGAACACGTCATTAGGGATAGATTGCAACACGCTCTCGATGTCACAACAGCGTGGTGTAGGGACGAGGGGCTGTCTATAAACCCTCACAAAACCACCGTGATTTCTTTTACGCGAAGAAGGAAAACAAAAATTCCCGACTTGTACCTGGAAGGTATCAAACTAGATATTTCTCCAAAAGTCAAATATTTAGGAGTAACTCTTGATAGCAAACTAAATTGGAATTTACATTTAGATGAAGTAATAAATAAGGCTATGAATGCTTTATGGATAAGCAGGAAAACGTTTGGAAATAAATGGGGATTGAGACCTAAAATGATTCATTGGATCTATACGGCAATAGTAAGACCCAGAATAACATATGCAGCCTTAGTATGGTGGCCGAAAACTAAAATTAAACATGCACAGAAGAGACTGGAGAAGTTGCAAAGATTTGCTACAATCTCCATTTCTGGAGCAACCGGTAGTACACCATCAAAAGCACTAGATGCTATTTTAAGTTTACTGCCACTACACCTATTCGTGCAATTGGAAGCTGAGAAAAATGCACTAAGGCTAAGAAGAACAAAGAAGCTTCTTGATGGAGACCTTAGGGGCCACCTCAGTATTTTAAGAGATTTCAAAATTAGTCCTATATTAACCCAGGAAGACTGGATGGATAGGCAACATAACTTTGAACGACTATTCCAAGTGACCGAGACAAGTCGCACGGAGTGGGAATCAGGTGGGCCTAATATTCAACCAGGATCCATCATCTTTTACACTGACGGTTCTAAATTAAACAACAGAGTCGGAGCAGGGGTAACGGGCCCCGGAGTCAACATATCAATATCTATGGGTCAATGGCCAACTGTATTTCAGGCAGAAATACAGGCAATAATTGAATGTGCTACAGTTTGTCTGCGACGAAATTATAGACATGCAAATATATGTATATTTTCTGACAGCCAGGCTGCATTAAAAGCACTAAAGTCAGTATCGTGTTCATCGAAGCTGGTTTGGGAATGCATTCAATTGCTACAGCAGGTGGCTAAAAAAAGTACAGTAAGTCTTTTTTGGGTACCTGGGCACTGTGGAATTGAAGGTAATGAAAAAGCGGATCAATTGGCAAAAGCTGGATCGATTAAACCTTTCATTGGACCAGAACCATTCTGTGGGGCCTCAACGTGTACCCTCAGAATGGAATTGAGTAACTGGGAAAAATCAATGATAAATGACATATGGAAGAATAATTTAACAGCTCGCCAATCAAAGCGATTTATATCACTTGACAAAACAGTAGCTCAGAGACTTCTTAGTCTATCTAAAAAAGATTTACGTACTTTCTGTGGCCTGGTAACGGGTCACTGCTCAAGTAACTATCACTTAAAACAGCTAGGCAAATTGGAAGATGACTCTTGTCGTTTTTGCAACCTAGATAGCGAAGATGCGGAACATCTGCTTTGTAACTGCGTAGCACTTTATCATAGAAGGAGCAAATTCTTTGGGGAGGGTTTAATACAACCCTCAGTTGTGTGGACAAGTTCCCCAAATAAAGCAATTAACTTTATTCGTTGTATTATACCTTATTGGGACAATGCCATTAGTCAACAAGTGGAAACCACTCCTATTAATAGTAGTGATACGACACCTTGACGTGGCTTACAGTAAATAGGGGCCCGCCACAATAGATCAAATTACTGGTCGCAGTGGAGAATGTACCCAAAGGAAAAAAAAAAAAAAATTTGTTTCGGCCATTTGTAGGTAATTCGTCTCACCCGACATGCAATATATTTTTTAAATTGATTCGATTGGACCTCTTGCAAGCTATCGTCCATTATGCTTAAAGTATTTATGTCTAACGTCCATTATGTCCAATGTCCGTATGCCAAATAGGGAATACCAGATTTCAATTCCTCAATTCAATTCAATTCGGATTTTTTTTTGTATGGGGATCCGCAGCTTTGAAATCATTCAATCAAGTTTTTGTTACTATTTGGGACAATATCGCTCAGAAAACTGTACGTGCATATTTAACATTTATTGGGATACTTAATTTGATTTACAAAATTTTCCTAATGATATTCTTCAAGTTATAACAAGTTATACATGTTTTCAATTTATTTAGAAATAAGTGCGACAGTTCACTAAACTCAAATAGTTCTTCCACTATCGAAAAAGTCCGATTCCGCGATTGCACTATGGTCGAAAAAGCCAAAATTCCAGACAAAAATCAATATCTCGAAAACCATTGGTTCTACATATTTCATGTCTTCAGAAGATTTCGTTTATAAAAAAAGACCTATCTTTTGATATAATTAGTCATTAGGGTGGTCCACTTCTACTCGTTATAAAATTTTTAACTTTTTTGTTTTGCGATATACAGCAATACTTTCTACTACAAAGTTGTAAATAATTTATGTTGCAGAAACTTTGCTGAAGAAACCAAATTTGTATCTCATCTGTGTATCACTATACAACGAATTTTCTAGATTAAGTCAGGGTGGATCTTGAAAAAGCAGTTTTTTTGCTCTAACTTTTTTATTTCAAAACCAATTTGAAAACTTTGTTCGGATGACTTTTAGAACGTAAAATGATGCATTTTTTAAAAGTTCTAGATAGTTGCTATCTGTTGTCTGAAGGAAGATATAGAAGTTTTCGATTCAAAATATTATAGTTTTCCACGGCGTCTCACACTTCCGTTGGCACATATTTTCGAAAACGGAATGAATGGTCTAAAAGTACGTACCTGGATCTACAAAATTCATGTAATGACATTTTTCCACACTTCTCCTGTTCTGAGAAAAACGCATTTGAAAAGTTAGTATTTTTCCATATTCAGCCCGCTGTGGTCCAACGGTTCACCAATATCTACGATCGGGCCTGGGGAAAAGTTGGGTTCGAATTCTGTTATAATTGACTCCCATTATAGCTTGTTTTGTTCCATGGACCCGTAAGCGTTGCTTACGTTGATGGGAAACATATCTCCCGAAACCGGTCGGTTTAAAAGGTAAACTATTCGTTAGTAAGAACTATTAGTGTTATGTCCCGTTCACTAAATATTGAGTTATCGGTTCTTACGTTGGCATGAAAATAGTTTTTGTAGTGAGATTGTTCTGAAGTTTTACTGAATTTCCTTCTGCCAGGTTTAGGTTGAATTTAAAAAGCAAGCAGTTTAAAAAACTAAGTTTTGAGATCTAAACTATCAGTCAAGAGCAAGAATATTGACTGGCAGGTTAGTCGAGCAATCATTCAGTACTGCAATTCATAAATGAATTGTTTTGAAGAGTACAAAACTGAGAAAAACAAATACTGTCCACAGTTCAGTAGTCATGTTCATAGGCTGACAGATAAAAGAATACTATCAGGGATAAAACTGTATGCGCTGGATGCATTTTACATTCCCCTTCATGCAGGACTGTTAATTTTTTCGAGCATTGGCAAGAACAAGAGCTTTGGAAAGTTAATTTCGCTGTCTATTAGTTTAACCACAAATGTCGCCATTTGATGCATTTTGCATTGGCGTCTGCTTACGGGATGTTACCAAAGGAGATGTTGCATAGCTAGTCCAATAACTTTGCACACGTTTGATGAATAGGTTTCAACTAATCCATCTGGGCAAGCATATCAATTAGCAGTTCTCCAGCAACGAATGCACCTGCGCGCTATACAAGTATTTTAGACAATGGAATCCTGGAAGTCTTGTCCAATCTTAGAGATGAAACCAAGCTACCGAGATGCCTTAGAAATAAGCAGCTGTGTATGTTGATTTTGTCAAGGCTTTTAACAAGGTTCCACACACTCTGGCGGTTGAGAAGTTTAGGAGAATGGGACTACCTGAGTGGCTGACAGATTGGATTCTGTCGTATCTGACGGGGCGTAGCTCAACGGTGAGAGTTGGCGGGACGTGCTCTACTCCGTTCCAGATTCATTCTGGTGTACCTCAAGGTAGTGTTTTGGGATCTCTGCTATTCGTTCTTTTCATCAACGACCTTTGTGGAAAATTGAAATCCCCGAAACTATTGTACGCTTACGACCTCAAATTTTACCGTGTAATCACAACACTAACAGACTGCTGTGCACTTCAAATAGATATTGATGCGCTTATTGAATGGTGCAGGTTGAATGGGATGAAAGCTAACTTGTTGACGTTGCATAATCTCATTCACGCAGGTACGAGCGCCGATTGTTTTTGGTTACATTATGGAGACAACAAGCTTAGAACGTAAGGGCGAAGTGAAAGATTTGGGGATTCTCATCGACAGCAAACTGAAATTTATGGAACATATCTCTGCCGTTAGCCATATAGCCTCAGAACACTTTACTGCTCGCTCGTACGCAGTGTTCTCGAATATGGGGTGCAAGTTTGGACACCATATCACGCTGTTCACGTCAACAAACTCGAACGTGTACAAAGGCAGTTCATCCGATACGCTTTGCGGAATCGTAATTGGAGAGACTAAATAAACCTGCCACCTTATGTAAACCGGTGCATACTGATCAACCTACCGACACTGGAAAGTAGACGAGTACTCCTCCAACGTATGTTAATATTCGACGTGTTAGCAGATCGCATTGACAGTCCAGCTATTCTTGAGAAATTAAGATTCAGTGCACCGTTACGAGTGATGCGCCAAGCTGAGTTCTTTCGACGATCGACTCACCGCACGGCTTACGGAAATAACAACCCACTGGAAGTTTGTTGTAGTCGTTTCAACGAAGTTTATCATTTGTATGATTTTGGTATGTAAAAAAAATGTGTTTAGATTAAGGATTAGCAGTAATTAGTGCTAAGTAACATATCTGTGCGATTATAACAAAGATATAACAAAACAGCAAACATAACAGCAAAAATTAAAGCAAAGGGCCCATGTTGCTGCCTTGCGGAACTCCAGATTTATTGGTACACAGATGAAATACTACCCGAGTTTAGCACGTATAACTCTACCGTTGTGATATAATTTCAGTCCAAGTCGAGACAGTTTCCGCAAAAGTATCATATCAAGAAGATCCATTGACGCAACTTAACTGACATATTTAAATGTTGCTTAATCAATACACTTTCTGACTTTTAATTTGTACAGTTTTGAAATATTTCATTTCAGTTTAAAAGCAGCTATTGCCTTAAGAATACACTCAAGTCGCTTTTTACGCGAAGGATACGTCCCGCTCCCGCGTAAATTCCGAAATTCACGACAAAAAACCGCGTAAATTCCAAAATTCGCGTAAGAAAACCAAAATTTTGCGTAAAAAAAACTTTGTGGATTTCAACACTACGCAAAAAATAGACTAATTGAGCACAACCGCGTGAATTCCAAAAACCGCATGAATTCCGAATTCCGAAATTCACGAAAAAAAAAGTTCGCGTAAAAAACGCTTAAGTTCCGAAATTCGGGTAAAAATAGTTGCGTAACAAACAAACCGCGTAAAAAGCGACTTTAGTGTATAACATTAATTGTTAATTGATACATTTAAGGCCAAACAAAAAGAAATTTTGAAAATAATATATTTCAGTACCACAGATCGCTACTGCCCATGAAAATGCAATTCAAATAACTTTAAACTTACGAGAAAAAATTGAATTTTAGATATCTGCTTGTTAGGACTTGTAGATTTTTTCACGTTAGAAAGAAAAGTAGGTGGACCCAAATGACTTCCTTGAGGCACATAAAACACCTTCGATTGCATAGCACTAACTTGGAAGCAGCCCATGAGTAAAAAAAGCAAAGCCTACGTGCCTCCATTATCGAAACTTGACATTTTGTTTTTTATACGACAGACATTGTAGCCAGCTGCTAGAGTATAGGACAATCGCAAGGTTAGTGCTACGAGCTATTTCACGAGTAGTCCGTTAGAAATGCATCCAGCTTAATAAAGATCTACCAAATTCTACCAAAAATAGATAATTGCACGTAAAGTATCACTTTTATAAATATTCGTATTCCGGTTATTAAGCGCAATATGCTCTTCAATCTTTATGTAGCCTGCAGCAAATAACTAGTCTGTTTTGTAATAGCAATTCGATGATTAATTTTATCGCTGGCAGAAGAGAAATCAGTATAGATGGTTTCGACTTGGTAATGTTGCTTTCTCACCAAATGTATCTTGTTCACAAAAGTATTTCAGATATGAACGAAAGACATCATAATTTGTACACCAACAAGCAGAAGGTGCATTGGAGAATTTTGTTATATGCCCAATCGTAAATCCACATGTTTGAAAAAGAACAATGTGACTTTGTTCTGCAAATCCTCCAAAAGGACAGTTCAGGCGGGCGGGAGCAAAATTGTGCCCTTTCTCAGCAGGTGAGAAAAGCAAAACATGCAACATGGTGCCATGGTTAATCACGTAATGGAACTATCCAGTACGTTAGAAAGGCATTTTCTCGCATGAAAGCAACAAAACTTTGCTGCAACCGGCACAGGATTTTCCGTTTTTCACTGATAATAATTCTCTGATGAAACACACTTTCGGGCATGACAACGAAGGTCAGAAAGGTGGAAAAGAAGTTTGGATAATTGAAATGAATATTTTCACAGACGAACTTGAGCCGCATTTCAACTTCAGCCGTACCCGTTTGGTAACTCATTTGCTACACTATCGCAGTGGATGGACTCGGCTAAACGGCCACTACTCCTGCCAGCAGAAGAGTGCAATGCCGGTCATATAACTATTTTTAATGCGGGCAGTGGCGTTTTTCATTGGGAAGGTCATACCCTTGGGTCATACTGTGTAGGAGCTGAATAGACACAAGGGACAAAAAAAGCTGTACCGTACGAAGTAAGCACCATACATACATACATAGACATAAGCGAATGTGCAATTTGAATTTCCCTTCGAATAGTTGCGTCAAGGTTCATTTCTATCGCGCACCAGTTTCGTTGCTCCGGAGGCTGGATGCCAGCTAGTTGCTTGAATCTGCATTATCCTAGCTCCTGGTATCACTGGCATTATATCTCTACGCTGGCTGTACCTACAAACTGTATGAAGCAGGCTGTAGGACCAAGCTGCTCAGCAGCATTTGTAATGAAGAAATGTTTCTGAACGTCGATTTGTGGAATTGGTTGGGCGGGCAAACTAAGCGCAATTCTCCGTCAAATCCGAGCATACTCATTCCGCTCGATCTGCTTCTCGAATCATGCGAGTGAGTACACTCTTTGCTAAAGAAGTATGTTTCGTTTGTGCGTCAGTCATCAAAGAGAATGTCAAATTATTACATTGACGTCAGTTTATTAGCTAAAATCAGATGCGTTGGGTAAACATTTTTTACAGTGAAATATTCAGTCACTCGGTAATATTAAACATAGTTTAGATCTGTGTGTTCCATAGCTCATAATTTAAAAACAACTTGATAAATATAACTTTTACTTACTAACTTCTGTTGGCCGCATTAATTGCGTACCTCGTAAAATCTTGATTTTCTCATACTTATATTAGAGACAATAATACACTAGTTATTGCATGCTATTAGACATCGTCTGCGTTTAATAGACCTGTCAGTTAAGTCTGTAAGGTGTCAACGGGAATGTGGGCTGCCAAAGAGGTTGATGATTGATGACAACGGCTTGGCCACTGTCAGGAAATATTATATCGCGGTATGATTTTGATCGCGTTCATTTTCACTCGTCGCTTCATATTGATTCCGAGCAGCAAAATGTATTTTGGGTTGTAGAAATATGAGCGCAGTAATTTCTTAATTATAAATAATACGATACTGTATGATTAATGTTGACAACAAATGGGCGGCCTAGAACGAAACACAATCTTAATTTATTAGATTTGTTCTCTGAATAAAACAACCTTTATTGTCTAGCCAACTATTGTCATAGGCAAGTTGGGTCTAGCAGCGAACGAAATTAAACGCTGTGAAAAAACTCATTAAAATTGCAGCTGGCTAATTCCTCATTATTTCGCACAGTTTTACTAACAATAAACAATTCAAACTTTCACAGCATTTTAAGCAGATGGTTTCTAACTCTCGAGATACTTCAAACCGTACACTTTTCACCGTTTCTGCAGTTTACGACCGTGGTCCTGGCGGAAAGATTAGCCGGATATAATTTCGTCCGGAAAGTTGCCATTTGCTGACTGGTTCGGACTGACACCGCGGTTGGTGGCAAAAACTCTTTGCCACTATCTCTATGTTCAAAGACCGAACGGCAGAGCTGGATGTAAGTGGTGAGTAAAAGGATATTATATTTTATGACCACAACCGAAGCAGCTGTACTGTGCCAGACATGGCGCCTCTAACAGACTTTATTTACCTACCAGGAACCCTCGCTTGACTAACCGAAACGCATGGGGTTAAGATTTCCGTTTGGCTTCCCACTTTTTCTTCTTACAGTCCGTGTGGGATCAGGGATCAAACGAATGAAAACATTTCTCTATTAATTTCCGGCCAACCTTTTAAGAAATAAACCTTTTGCGCGATTATATTGGAAAAAGTGGTATTTCAAACCAGGAATCTCAGAATGAAGCATATACTAGGTAACTTACTAGGGACATTGAACTACACGAAGGAATACAAAAAATTTCTTTCGCATAATATTAGCATTATATTTGTTTGTTTACTTTAGTTTTCTTAGTTATGAATATTTGGATCTAACTGTAGAGAAAACTCAACCATTAATCAAATTTTCCTTAAAATCTGCATTTTAATAACCAGCAATAAAGAAGCAAACGGAAAATAAAAATTCTAGAAGGAAGGAGAACTTTTGCATAATTCCGAATTTCTAATGCAAATTAACGCTTGTCGGGTTTAGTGTGTCGCTGTAATAAAAAATGGGCCCTATGCAAATCTCTCTAAAAGCTCACCACGAATAGAGCGACATACGGAACGACACTGTTTGCTATAACTGCTTTGCTTGTATTAATTAGTACCCGGAAACCCTCTTACGGCGACGGGAGTCGCACGGCGAATAAAATTGTTCCATGGGATGGCACAGGATGCGAAGAAACCATTAAAAGAGTGCGGGAGTTGGAGTCTCTAATAATTCTTTTAGTAATGACTATGATGTACGAATACCATCTCTTCCATCTTCAGTACTTTAACCTTGGAACGGTAACAGAATCGGATGAAAACGGATCATCAACACAAAATAAAAAATATAAATATTGTTAATTTAGTTTGCTTTAGTTGTCAGTACGAGAAAGATGCCCTCATGCGCCGTATTTCTATTAAAAACTCAGGCAAGTGACGTAAATAAAACTTTAAATTGAGCATTTGCATTTTCAGTTTAGTGGCGGATATAAGAATGTAAGTTAGGAGCCAGGCAAACATTGTGCAACGCAAGATATAATTTGAATATATATTGTAAATTTATGCTCCGTAGAAAGTGGTAAGTTGTGTCTAGAACATGAACGCATTATTATTAATGCTGGATTAAGCAAAGTTACAAAGATAATGAGTGAGATCAAAATGAGAAACAGCAGCCGAATGCATAGGTGAAGCGTCAACATTTTTATGAACATTGACAAAAAATGCGTTTTTAGGCTGTTAGTCACCAGAAATGTTAAAATGTGGATATGAAGTAGTTGAACAAGAAAGATCTTAGAATTTAATTAAATTTTCTATGAAATTATGAACGACAAACTGTTGATATTCGGCAGGGCAGTCTTCGGAGAAATTTATCAAGACTGAAGTTTGATGTTTTCCCGACGTTTCGACACTTTGTTGGTGTCTTTTTCAAAGTGTCGAAACGTCGGGAAAACATCAAACTTCAGTCTTGATAAATTTCTCCGAAGACTGCCCTGCCGCATATTAACAGTTACAATTGAATCCAGTCGATAAAAAACACAACATGAACGACAAATATATTAAAAAAATATGAAGTCAATAAATTTCGCATAAAACTCCAATGAATGATTTTTCCGATCCTTTATGACATTGCTTATTTAAAAGATTTAAACAGCACTTGAATCGGCAAAGAGAAATCTGGAATAAAAAGATCCGTTTCCTCACAGCAAAAAATAGAACACCATGCGTAACCATTGGATGATCGCAACTTGAAGTTAGTCATGGCTTACTATGGCAAAAAAATAACTGTTTTGTGTTAGTAGTTAGAAACACGGTTTTTCAGCAAAGTAGTAGAAAATGTACAAACAAGCAAATTTTCTGGCGAAATAACATTTCTATCTCTAGCCAATGCAGAATTTTATAGCATTTTTTTAAAAGTTCTTTAAAAATTAGTTTTTCATACTTAACTTTTGTTGGTTTCAGTTTTACAAAAACTGATTATAGGCAATTATCGAAACACTTAGAACACATGTTTTTGCAAAAGAATGCAAATCTCTAGGATCTTTTCATAGAAAGTTATTGCTAATTTAGGCTTTATTTTTCCGTAACTTCACGAGCCAATAGGGTAGAATTGGGCAAGTAAAGACATGAAATTTGTAAATGAAATCTGGTTTTCTGAAGAAACCTGTGTTTTGAATGCTTCGATAATTGCCTAGAACAATAAAATGCAACCAGCAAAAGTTAAGTATAAAAAGCTAATTTTCAAAGAATTTTCTAAAAATATGCGCTATGGCTCTGCACCCGATAGAGATAGAAATATCATTGCCTTCACATTTTCTACAACTTTTCCGAAGATTGAGAGTTGTGGGTTCAAGTCCCACCTGTCCAGTCAATTATTTTTCACAGTTTGCATATTATATCCCTCTTAGAAGAAAAATAACACCATGACAATAACATCATTTTGCTCGCACGATACAAGAGAAAATCGTTTTTGCATCGTACCGATAGTGAAGATGACTCAACTATTCTCGGGTAAATCTTCAAATAGACATAAGTAACAATGAGAGATTCTCTTCGCGTCTCCTCTCTTCCGTCTTTCACGGCTACATAAATGCATAGAAAAGGAAATTTTCAAAACATTTAGCTAACTAATGCCTCCGGCAACCGTTTTATGCCAAGCTGATGTGTGAAAAAACGCATTAGGATCGCCGTAAAAAGCGGAAGAGAGGAGACGCGAAGAGAATCTCTCATTATCGCTTAGGTCTATTTGAAAATTTACCCGAGAATTTATTTTGATTTGGCAGGAAGTAGTGTTGATAAAACCATACCAGCAAAAACTCATTCAGATATCATGTGTATGGAATTTTAACCATGATTATAAACGCCAAACTCACAAATGGGTTCCTCTCGGAATGTTTCTATTGCTATGCAATGTGAACCGAATTCAGCTGTGAGAGAATTGTGTTTATTTCTTTTAAGTTAACATTTCAGTTAACAACGGAAGGTTTATCTACCATAAGACAACTTTAGCAGCGAAAAATACCGTATGCTTTCCTCTGAATTGCCATGGTTGACATATTTGCGACATTTGCGTTTTTCTTTCGCGAAAATCGACAAGACAACGCACAACAAAAATCACAAAAATGTCATTCAAATATGTGTTTTAGTTTAACTTTGCGATGTATTTGGCGAATCATTCACGCTCTCACAGCTACGAATCACAAAATACTTAAGAAATAATAACCCCAAATGATGTAGCTAAAGATTATTTTTCTTCATGACAATATTTCATGCTTTATGATAATGCTTCATCACAACCAAATCTAAATAGAACTAAAAATGTGATGAAACAAAATTATTTAGTAACTTTAAAGTTAACATGAAACTGAGGATTAAAGAATTAAAACGAGTTCAGTACTTGTTTTAAAAAGAAGAAGTATGGATTATTTTTATTTGTAGAACAAAAATATGGGAGAAAAACGGGAAGAAGTGATCAATGTTACCCCTTTTTACGGAACCTTTTTCTCAGAAACTATACAACGTTTAGGAACAAAATTTTTTTTATTATTTTGCTGGTAGTTGCTTGGCATAGACTTTTATGACTTTTGAACTATGGACAAACACAGTTTAAGAAAAAAGAAGAAAAAGAAAAAAGAAAATTTGTCTTCTTTTACTGGCTGTGTTTCGTTTACAAAACTCAAAAGTTATAAAAGTCTTTGGCAAGCTACTACCAGCAAAACAAAACAAAAGTTTGTTCCAATACATTGTGTAGTTTCTGAGAAAAAGTACATATAGTTCCATCCCTATCGATAGGCTGAAGAACAACAAACCAGCAGGAAAGAATGGCATTGAAGCAAAACTTATCGAAATGGGCTCGAAAAAGTCGGCCAGCTGTTTGCATCAATTGATTATCAAGATTTGAGATAGGTTATTTGTCCTATCTACTATAAAGGCGATAAGCTGGATTGTGAGAATTACCGAATGATCACTATCCTGAATGGCGCCTACAAAGTTCACTCCCAAGTCATTTTCCATTGACTATCGCCAATAGCCTAGCAATTCGAGGGAAGTTATTTGGCCTACAACGGCCCAAATCTTCACCCTGCTGCAGATGCTCCAGAAATGCCGTGAATTCAGAATATCCACGCATCACCTGTTCATTACCCAAGTAGCACTCTTTTGTTATTTCTGGTTGCTGCAACCTATTTATGACTGAAATTAGTCGTTAATCGGTTACCACAACTAGTTTATAACAACCGTGCTAGTAGGGTAATTTTAATGCTGGATATGATAGTGTATTGTCGGCTTACAGGCGTAGGCGATAGAAAATTCTGGACGAAAATGGTTTTCCGGGTAGCCTTACTAGACTTATCATGGCTATGATGGATAGGATCCAGTCCTGTTTGAAAATCTCGGATAGATTGCCGGACCCGTTCGAATCTCGCAGGGGATTTCGGTAAGGAGATGGTCTTTTGTGCCTGCTATTCAACACTGGGTTTGAAGGTGTTATAAGACAAGCGGCGATCGAAATGCGGGGCACGCTTTTTAATAAATCTGCTTTGCCGACAACGTGGATGCTGACGACAGAACATTTGAGGCGACGGAAGTCAGCACACTAGACTAAAACGAGAAGATATTTACGAATCCGAATTTGTTAAGAGATATTTACGACAATTTTCGTACATTGATATACGACTTGGTGCTGGCTGGGCCTTTACTATCAAATTCGAGATTCTAAAACAGCAATCCAGTATATTCAGAATAGCCAATCAGTATCATGTGAGCAGTTTGAAATAATTGTGAATTGTCAGCTCAAACGAAACATTATTTTTTCATCGATCAACAAGGATTTATGCCAAGACGGTCTGTTTGAACTAATCTTGTGGGTTTCACGTCGTTTAATAAAATCAAACGCTACCTTCGAATCAGTATAAATTAAATCATATTGAGCCTTCTGTTGAGTGTATTTGGAATGCATGACGACGAATACTTTGAAACGAACAAATCATCGAATACTTTTACGAAAACTTTCCCTGCTTAGTACACCCCGAGATTTTATTACGTGGTTAAGTTCTTACTTAACTCGAACGCGTGCAACCTAATTCATATCTTTCCTCGCCATTTTCAAACAAATTCAGCGTACCGTAAGGCAGTAATATTGTCCCTTTGCTTCTCTAGGTGTACTTTGTTGACATGGCTTTACTTTTAGGTGACGGATTTCATTGTACGATCCATCGAATACTGTTGTAATTTGCAAAGCCGCAGGGCCAACTGGTGTCGCAAAAACTGATTCACCGTCAATAAATTAATACCCTTGAAATTAAGCATAAAATATCAGACGCATGGGATGATTCACGAATGTTTCTTGGCAAGGTTACAAATTACACAACGAAAAGGAAGATTGTATGACTCAAACGCGGTTAAATTACTCCGGAAGAAAACAGAGCACAAAACAGGCCAAAACGGTAAATGGCACTAAACAAATTGCAACGTTTATGGCTTGTGAAATACCCCAGTGCTGACTCACCACTAATTGTACGGAATTGCATTTATCCAACTACTCCAAGTTCGGTCAGTGATTCCGTTATTTCGAATCGAATGAAAAAGTGTGAATTTACCGACTCCCACTCGGTGGATTTTCACGCTACAATGGGGAGGTTCCTTTTTTTTCTTGCAGCATCAGTTAACAGCGCCATTCGACCGGTCAAATGCATTGTGAAACGAAAATAGAGCACAGTAGAGCCAAGAAATGCAATAAAATGGAAAATGTGTGAAGGCAGGATCCAGCAGGTAACGGATATACAAACGATTTTCCGTCTGCATCATGTCACGTTCAGCACCAGTTGGATTGAAGAATACCGAAAAGAATCCAGCCGAAAGAAAAAGCGAATCCACAGCAATTGACTAGTTCTTTTTTCTGTTTCGCAATAAAAATCTACTGCTTCCATTACGAGACAATTACAGCGACCGACCGGCCATCACTAGCCGGAGAATTTATCAGGCTCGGTCTAGTTTCTGTTCTGCTGCGAATCGCAGGACGATACCTACTTTAGATTGCACACCCACCCACCACCGTTCTTGGTTTGTCTTGCTTACCTTAAAATCAATATAGCCGTTTTTGTCCATGTCGAACGTCCGGAAGACGTGATCGCAGAACTCTTCGGCATTTCCAGACGGGAAGAACATTTTGTACATATCTACGAATTTCGCTGGGGTTAGTTTGCCGTTGGGACAATCTTGCTGTAAAGGAAAGAGGAAAGAAAAACGTATTAGCTTTTATGTAATACATATTATTTCGTTTGACGTATAATTGACGTTTTAACATGATGATATTATATCTTACTTATACCATACATTATACATACTTTTCAAAACTCATTATAATTAGCAGCAGTAAGCAGAACTATCTGTTCTGCTAATTAAATTAATTTTATTTCATGAACGGACAGGCAGTGTTAATCAGTTTCAGATCCGAAAATATTTATGCATAAATTCATCACTATTCTGGAAGAGGTGTAATTGCAGTTTAATTGCAGCGATAATCATAAATTTCATCCAAATTGCCAGAGACATCTTGCATCTGCAAGAATCAACAGGCATGGCTCCAAAACAATACTCGAATGCTAATAATGATTAACAGCTACATTAAAAAATTGAAGCATTTCTGTAATAAGAACAAGCATATCCATTAACGCTAGAGCAATAACGTTAATACCATTAATAGGAATAATGCAAAAAAAAATGCCTAGAACATGATACTGATTCTCACAACCAGCAGCACTGCGAAAAGTCCTGCTCCTGACAAACTTTTATTCATCTGATTTTCCGAAGGTCGTAACAAAGTTGTTAGTTTAAAAAGCATTTTACTAATGTAACTAATGCGAATTATTTAAAGAGCATCACGAACGAAATCATAAAATAGTTATCAGTCAGTGCGCCGACATCATTACCAACAGAACCGAAAACCCACTTGTCTGCGTGTGATTTTCCAGAACAGAGCCCGGAAATGCAGTGATGTATGTACGTACAGCTTTTCCATCACGACACCAGGCGACTGTCAGCAACAGCGTCGAGTGGTTTTCGCGACACGAATAGCATGGACGTAAAAAGGACAAATGACAAGCCCGGGTAGTGTACAGCGGGAAGCTGAATGGACGGACAACCGTTTGTGGGCTGCGCCTGTTCTGGCTGTGACATGATGAGAACCGAAGGCAGACCGGAAAAAGAGCGAGGAAACACATTTACCCATAAACTGTCTGCTTTAGGTGAAAGTATTTCACGTTCACGTGAGCGTTTCGCGTACGGTGAACTCTGCCTGCGCCTGTTGCCCATTCGTGCAGCGAGTGAAAGTTGGGGCATGAATCTATTATTTATATGATGAAATTATTTTGAATCATCGGGGATAGTTTGCTGGTCTCGGCAAGCGCTCGACGTTCAACGGTTAAGCTTGGGTGTAAATTTATTCGCCTCTAAGGTAAAACTTTGTCTTGAGTGCTAGATACAACACTCTCCGTATAACGACGGTTAGTGTATCAGGAGGAAATAATGGACCATCCTGTGTTCCGCGCGCTGCAGGTTCTAAAATGAAATTCTTCCCATCATTGTTGAAATAACTTGCTGAACGCAGCTTCGTTAGGAAGAGTTGCGCCTTTAACACCTTTGCAGATTTATGGACGTCGCAATCTTAAATCAAAATAATAGCTATGATTAAAACCCACAATTGATAAGGAAAAAGCGATACCAAAAACAATTTTCGAATAACACTGCAGTTGCGACCTTTTGAAACTTTTTGCATGACATAAAGCCTGTTAGTTCTACATTCACTATATCCGTGATGTGACTTACTAATATCGGAAAAATTTCGGGATTTTTAATTAAAATCACCTAAGAATTAAGTCGATAAGGAACAGTAACCTTGCATAAAAATATTCTTTAACCTGTTTTTAATTAATTTTCAAAACTTATCTGACACAAAGTAGTGATAAAATAACTAGTTTAGCTTTCTTTAACTGCCCCAATAAGCGTTTTCAATTTTATGTAGCAAATTCTAACCCCATAAAATTTCCTTCGAACCAGGGATTCTCGTTATCTCACGAACCGTCTTTTTATGGCAAATAAAACATGCGTGCTCGCTGCTTTTTGCAGCTTTATAGTTTCTTTCCGTAGGTTTCGGCGCAGTTAAGGATCCTAATTCGGATACACAAATCGTTTTACGATTTTTGCGTTCCTGTGTCGCTTGATCGTCCGTTTTGAACCAATGAACGCTTTACGATAAATGCTGGTTTGCTGACGGAAATTGGCGTGCTTCGTTCCATGAGGTTTGACGGTTAAGTCGTGAAGAAGCAGAGCTCGTAAAAAAGTTCTTCTTTTCACGGTATTGCACAACACATACACACACACACCATTGAAAGCTTCGTTCGTAATTAATTTAGTATCGATTTTGCTCTAATTGCATTTCCCGTGCGATACACGTGTGATACCCGGCACCTTAGTTTATCGAACCTAGCACGTCCTTAAAACTGTGCCGGCTCATTAGTTTCCTTCATTTGTGGCCGACATTTCTCGAACTTTGCGAAACTTTCCGAGGTAATTCTGCGAGGATTGTGTGTACCAACGCCGACGCTGACTTGAATTAAAACAACGATGATGAAGCTATTTGATCGAGATGTTTTCGAGCAAAGCACCTCTTGAGGTGTGTTCCAGTCATGAGGCACAAAAACTTTTTCTTTTCTTGCGAGAGCTGGCTAAATAGAAGAAATCATACCGATTAGCTTCTGAGTCATGTACACAGTCGAATATGCTAAAGTTCCTTTGTTAAGCGTCGTAGTAGAATCCGACAATAGAGAAAAGACGAAAGTTTTTCGTTTGATTGTACCAATTCCGAATGAAACACATTTCCCCTGCGATTTGGAGGCTTCAGCAGTGTCTGTTTTCGAAAGCTTTAAAATAAGATAGTTTTATTAGAATTAAACGAAAAAGATTCATCTTTTCTCTATATTGCTGGTGGAAGCACAATTGTCCCCTGTTACATTTTGTCATTTTTGATATTATGACGTTTAATGTTATACCTCGATACGTACTTTTGATATATTAAATTAAAATATATTATTTATACCAGAAAAACTCGAATAATTTTAAAGACATTTTTTTCTACTACATAAATGGACACAAATTTTTCCGACTGTATATATCGTTTCTTGTAAAATATTTTAAAATACAAAATTGATATAAGTTTTTAAGCATTTTCTCAAAGAGGAACAAATAATGACAGATAAACTAAACAATTTTAGCAAAAACAGTTTCCCAACTTTGAGCGCGTGTCTGTTCATAAAAAGCATATTCAGTTATACTTGAATCGAAAACTCCAGTTTAAGTTATTTTTCCCTCATTTCATTTAACGACATTCAACGACCGTGGACTACGATCAATACACTCTAAAAAATCGACACGTCGCATCCACGTAAGAAATCATGTAAACTTCTGTACAGCAACTTACATGAACTTCATGTACTAGTTAATGGGAAAGTTGATAAAATTTACCGGGATCGCACGTAAACTGGTTAGTATGAGTGCGAGTTACCAATAATTCATGTAATTGTTACATGAAAAGTGTGATGGATGAGAATTACCTATGTTTTCACGTAAACTTAACGTGCCGATTTTTTTTGAGTGTAGTGATCCCTCAAGAATTCAGATGGAGTGCAAGAACGTTGTTTACGTTTGCACATTCACACTTTTGTTGGCCTCTTCTAGATGTTTAAAATGACATGTCGTCGCTCTACTTATACTCTATTTCGTAAGTTACGGCACGACATCGGCACAGTTCAACAATGTTCGGTACAATTCGGCACGCTTAGCATAAAACCGGGTGTGCCGAGTGACCGACCCCTTGATTTTTGCCCATTTTTGAGTTATTTATTAATTCAAAACCTAATAATTTTGGTATCAAATGAAATGTATTTTAATACTTTTTTAACGACGTGTGGCGGTCGGCTTACTTTTTCTGTTGGGGAAGAATAAATGCTTAATGCGAAAAATGTAGACTCTGGCAAACTGAAAAATTCTTGATATTAGGTCAAAAATAGGGCTGTCGGTATTGGGCGCTTTTGGTGAAAACCGGTATTTCGGTATTGGCGTAGAAAATACCGGCAATACCGGTAAAAAACCGGTATTGGTAGATTATTCGAAATCAAGAGAAATGTTTTTCGATGTTTTTCAGTAAATCTTTTCTTTTTGAAACTTTAGCTTCAGTATTGTTGCTTAGCAAAGTAGAATTTAAGCAGATATAATACTCTTAGCGATTTAGTTCCCTTACTAGAACGAATTTTATTGCCAACACTTCCAACAATTGAAAAAACTTCCGCTATCATCGATGTCTGGCGAATGGCTCTAAGCACATCAGGAATTTTCCTTCCATTTCTTCAAATTTATAGTAGGGAAACGCTCCTTTAATTATTTACTAAATATCTTGGCAAGATGCTTAAAAAGTGCAAAGATCCCCATATTCTGATCAGAATCCGGCATCGGCGAAACAAATATATGAAGCTAACTTACCTTCGCTTCATACTGAAGCGACTTGTTTCATTTGTTGAACAGAATGTTTCAAGCAAGTTTCAGCTGAAGCTACTGACTATGTCAAATGACGACGATTGACAGTCAGGCACCATTTGTCGATGTTGTGTAGATTAATCATAATATGCGTTAAATTGTAGGAAATGTTACTCAAAATCAATTCAATTGCATTCAAAGTCTAGGCTGATCTTTTTCTGACTATTTGATAGAGAAATACAAATGAAACTTTAAAACCGGTCGTCATGATGAAGTGAAAATCGTTTCAATGACGCTGATTGAAGCCAGTTTTGAAACGAAGCGGCACTGCTTCTGTTGAAACTGAAGCTTGATTACTTCATTGTTGAATAACAATTTACTATTGTAAGTGACGTTTCTGGGCCTAGATCTTGTTTCCTAAATTCGTTATTTGAGAGCTTCGAATAATTTGGTGGGTTTTGAATATCAAGTTGTTCAAAAATATATTGAAACGCGACGTCTGGCTCATACAATAAAACATTTTTACAGCAAAGTTACTCTACTGTACCTTAAACGGGTTCAAGAGCTATAATTATTTGACCCACAATTTCACTCTCTTCATTGCTAGTAGTCGAAGAATCTCGTCGGCATTAACACCAAGTTGTTTTTCTAAGAGTATATTTTCTTTTATCAAATTTAGTTCTTATTCGAATAAGGAATTGGAAAAAACAAGCAGATTAGAAAATACCGGAAACTCCGGTTTTTTGCTTTTCCAAAACCGGTATTTCGGTATCCAAAAATTGGCCGGTATTACCGGTTTCGGTACTACCGGTACTACCGGTTAGACAGCCCTACCCAAAAATATAGACTTAGCGAAGGTGAGCGTCGAACTCTCTAGTCGAGTGTGTTGTTTAACCAATTACGCCACAAAGCTGTCTTATACTCTGTGGTCTAATATTAAAATTTTGTTACGCTTGCCTCATTCTATCATTCATTCGTATATGGAGACGTTTGTTACGCGGTTTATTTTTTAACCGACTATTTTTACGCGAATTTCGGAATTTACGCGGGTTTTTACGCGAATTTCGGAATTACAGATAGATCGACATATACATAGCTATTCGGTACAGATTGATCGACATATAGCTATTCGGTTTGTGCTTAGCAACGTATTTTAGTGTATTTTAATAGGCTTTTGAAGAAACATATTGGATTGAAGCTCAAAATCTTTAATAATTACAGGGACATTGGAAACACTATTTTTTTGTGGTTTGAAGACCAAGTAGACCCCGCGTTTTTATGTTCTTTGCCCTGTAATATTCCTGTACTTTAATAACCGGCTGCGAATTGTGTCGATAAAGAAGGGTCAAGTTCTTGCGGACGTTTATACCCATGGCTTTGCTATGCACTCTCTGCTGTACCTGTATACAAAATTGAAGCGTTCATTCGCGCTTGACAAATGTGGTATTGATCTTCTACACTCGTATCTTTCGGGAAGATCACAATATGTTGAGTTTAACGGTAGGGTAACCAACGTATGTTGGACCTCTCACCGTATTTTCAAAAGAGAATCGCACTTTTACCCCCATCGCATTTTTGCCCCTCCTTACTCTATAGACGCAGATGTACATTGCACATACTTCCCCGTGGAAAACGGTGCGCCATTTGCCCAGTAGAAGAGTTTCCTTTATTCCGGGTCCGTAGACCCCGGAACCAGTGCAAGGCCCAATTTTTGTACCATTTGTAAAGAAGCAGATGGTACCGGATGGGACAACGGGCCCTTCGTTGTTCCATATAGTGCGATCAATATCAATTACACTATATGAAACTTCCACGTTAGGTTGTGCCTGCATCCAGTTAGAGATTGTCGTTACTAAGAGTGATAATTTGAACTCCCTTAGTACGCGAAGGTGGTCATTTTGGTCCCCCTCAAGTATGTTAGGACACCTTTGCAACCTTAGTGCACCGAGTTCGGCTTGCTTCTTCACATGAAGATGTAAAGGCAGCAAGCATAGCATTGCCTCCATGGCTGCAGTTGGTATTGTGCGCATAGCGCTGGTCACTGACAAACATGGCTGGCGTTGAACTTTGTTTAGCTTGGCCTGCGCTGTCATTTCATTTACCTTTGGCTACCATACAAAAGCGGCATAGGTTAACCTAGGCCGTGCAATAGTAGTATATCACCAAAGGGCTAGTCGAGATTTTAGTTCCCAGGTTTTTGCCAAACAGTGAACTGCTTGCCTAGATGACTGAAGTTACTTTCATAACAGCATAGTCTAGGTGAGCAGTCCAATTCAGTTTATGATCCAAGATAATACCCAGATGCTGAAGCTTAGTCTGAAGCCATTCAGTGTAAGGGGAGTAAGAGTATGGCTCTTCCACCTAGTAAATGGTATCACAACTGTTTTGGTGGGGTTTAAATTAAGCCCCTCTCGTAAATACCACGATGTGTTTAGTGCTCCTTGCATACGATTAGACAGCACTGCGTCAAATTTACCTTTAACAATAAGTACTACGCCGTCGGCGCACAGTGGTACGGCTTCAAAAATAGGCGGACATCAGCTTTTGCGGCGAAACTATTCAGTATTCCGCATCAGTGTCTTCACAAAAGTTTCTTGGTTTTTAATTTATTTTTTTTTTGTTAGATAAAACAAAATTACATTAAGGGGGTGGGTCAATAAATAGAGAAATTAACTTTTTTATTTTAGGTCCAAAATGAACAGTGCCTAAGGAAAAGTGGTAGAGGATATTATTTGAAGAGTATTTGGTGAAGGAAAAAAGTTTCTATCCCTTAAGGGAAAATAGATATTGAGCTACACAATAACAAACCACCTTAATATCAGTTTTCCTATTTTTTCTTGCTTATTTCCGTTTCTACGTACTTTTGATGTTCAGCAAAGTTTAAGATATAGTAAAAATGCATCTTTTTGCTGAGGAGAACGTAGCTCTAACAGCTGTTACAGTTTTTATACAATTTTCTAGTCAATTTTATGGTGATTTATTTCAAAAAGGCGCAAGTACGCGCGGCCAACCTCAGCGACTTTAAGTGTTATGATGTAGTGGCTTTCATTTCATGTATATGACACGGTGGAACATTTGAGCAAACTGTGACTAAAAATATCGCGTTTTACGCCTGGAAAATTACATAAAATAACGTAATAGCCCAATACAAATGGTATAAACCCATTTGAAATAAAAATAAATTTAATAATATATATGATTTAAAAATTCAATGATGCTATACTTCAAAATATCTGTTCATGTCTTCATCGTTAGCTTCGGAGGAGTCAAGTACCGTTTCCCGAAAAATTTGGTGCATGCAATAACTTCAGTGCTGCTTCACTAATAGCGAATTTGTTTATTCAATCCGAATTTAAACCGGATGAATTTTTTGTGTTCATTTGCTCCTATCTGAAGACAAAATTAATGTAGTTCCAAACCGGATTGAATAGACAAATTCGCTATGAATGGCATTTTTTCGTTTTGTGTTCTTACCTACTGATGAAATTATCGGATCAGATGATAGCATTGAGGGGCTAAATATATCTTGATTTGTAGATACTCTGTGAACATAAGCGTATGCAATTCGGAACAAAATACAACATATATGATGACTAATATTTACCTTGAACATTTTGAAACAGCATTGAAGTTATTGCGTGAACCAGATTTTTCAGGAAACGGTACTCTTGACTCCTCCGAAGCTAACGATGAACAGTTGTTTAGAAATATAGCATCATTGAGTTTTTAAATCATATATTGTTAATTTTTTTTAAATTTTGAATGGGGTAAACCATTTGTATTGGTCTATTACGTTATTTTATTCATTAAACGTTATATTTTTCAAAAACGTTATTTTATTCGTTAATTTTTCAGGCGTAAAACGCGATATTTTTAGTCACAGTTTGCTCAAATGTTCCACCATGTTCCACCGTGATATATACTTGAAATGAAAGCCACTACATCACAACACTTAAAGTCGCTGAAGTTGGCTGCGCATACTTGCGCCTTTTTGAAATAAATCACCTTAAAATTGACTAGAAAATTATATAAAAACTGTAACAGCTCAAAATTCCATAAGGTTAGAGCTACGCTCTCTTCAGCAAAAAGATGTATTTTTACTATATCTGAAACTTTGCTGAACATCAAAAGTGTGTAGAAACGAAAACAAGCAAGAAAAATTGGGAAAACTGATATTAAGGGGGTTTGTTATTGTGTAGCTCAATATCTTTTTTCCCTTGAGGGATAGAAACTTTTTTCCTTCACCAAATACTCTTTAAATAATGTCCTCTACCACTTTTCCTTAGGCAGTTTATTTTGGAACTAAAATAAAAAAGTTAATTTCTCTATTTATTGACCCACCCCCTTAATGTAATTTTGTTTTATCTAACAAAAAAATAAATTAAAAATCAAGAAACTTTTGCGAAGACACTAATGCGGAAAACTTAATAGTTTCGCCGCAAAAGCTGATGACCGCCTATTTTTGAAGCCGTCCCACTGTGCGGCGTACGCAATGACCACATAATAATGCTGTGAACGCCTGTGCAAGAGTGCGTCGACCACCAGTGACCAAAGTAAGGGGGAGAGAATTCCTCCTTGAGGACATCCTTTGATCGCTGAGATCGTGATCGATGAAGCTGTGATTTCTCTGCCTGACAGCATTGCTTGAATCCAGCTCATTGTCGGCTAATCAGTTTCTTTATTAAGGAGAACCGTAATAATTGAAGCGAAGGTCGTGTTGTTGAAAGCGCCTTCAATGTCAAGAAAAGCACAAAGTGCCGTCTCTTGGTATTGCAGCGACTTTTCAATCAGCGTCACTAGGCAATGAACTGCGGTTTCCGTAGATTTACCGTAGGTAAGCATGCTGATTGCCATGCATAGACGAGCTCTTTAAGATCTCATTACGGATGTGATTAACCGAATCACGGAGTATCTCTAATGGCATTCGATTAAATAAGCATAAGCATAACATAAGTCCGGTCACCGGTAGATAATTGGGCGAAAATACCTGCCGGGTAAACTGAAACTTATTGGAACGAAACAAACACACAACGGCAATGTACCGCAATAGGAAAAATGTTCACCGAAGTTTAATAATAACAACGCGTGTTCCAAAATCGAATCCAAACTTTCGACAAATGGTAAATAATAATTGTAGCATGTAGTATAATAAATCCTCTAATGGCATCCGATTAAATGTGGCAAAACTCAGTTATAGTTTTTATAACAAAGAGAATGGTTTTCAACGAAGTCGCTAACATTGTGGTTGGGGACATAATTATCGCCTATTTAACAGCCGTCAAAAACATGGAGATACTCATGAACAGTTACATGGAGTGGGATGTCAAAGTATCAGTAGTATGTAAAAAGGTTTACGGGTCTATGTAATCATTAGTGGTAATGCAATCATTTTACTCCTCAAGCAATTCTCAGAAATCCATCATTTTGACTATGGAAATGTATTGTACGCAAATGTTTCTAACAAGAACTATAAAAGCAAAGCAAAACCTAGGTGCTACATTCCGTTAACGAAACTTGACCTTCTGTTTTTATACGACAGACTTCGCAGCCAGCTGTTAGAGTGCAGGACAATTGCAGGGTCAGTTGCTACGATCCTATTGACTCTAACAGCCTCTCCCAGTCGAGATTCGAACAAGAACTATAAAAGGCTCAAATTGGCGTTGAACTCAGTCACTTGTTACCATCAGAATGTTAACCGATTCGAAAGTACCGAACTCTGATAATAATTAGTAGATAGCTCTGATGTTGATTCTATACTATGACGAAACAAAAAATACTGCCCATACACTTTTGAAAAGATATTTTTCAAAAGATTGCTGATTTAATTAGTATTGTGTCCTATGATCCTGTCAAGTTCCATTGGGAAAGGGAAATTGTTACTTTTCAAACACGGCGACAATATCAAATTATAAAGATCAGATCAGTTTCATAAGGAAATGTAACAGATATTTAGCTACTGTTTAGCACTCTAACTTATTATTAATTTCTGATTCTTATCCACGGACCGTACATATCTACCACAGCTAAAGTACATCCTACGGAGGAAGCCCTATTCATTTGTTCACTTGCAGCTGGTCCTGTAGGTGAAAGGTTTCATTTTATCGCACACTCGAATCAAAGCTTCCGCTGTTCGCAGCCGAGTGTAGCTAAAAGCACAGCAAGGACGAAGAAACGGGCGATGGAGTATCACAATAAGAAGATAAGGGTGAACTTCACAAGCCACCGAAACCAGCCGGAGCCAGCGAGCGGAAGCGAATATGAAAATGAGTGGGACGATCCCAGGGGAATACATAGCAAGCCCCATTTCTATTCGCATGCCGATGACAACAAAAGCGCCCGGCACTCAGCGGAGGAAACCACAGAACGCTACCGCCTCCCGTCTCGTTTCCGGAGAAACAAAACCACCGGAGCAACTGCGCGGTGCTCTCTCGCAACTTGTTGAACCAGGACACATTGCTCGAGAGGTCGGGATTTTGCCTGTATTGTCAAAGAATAATGAAATTCTCATATTTGCATTTCGAAGGGGCGAAAATCGATTCTTCCCGAATTGATGAGTATTCGTGTTTCTTCGGTTCCCAATTGTTCCATGGTTTTTTGTGCAATGTTCTTGATTGTTTTTCAAGTACTTATATGAACAAAAAATGGGTTACAAATCATCCGTGAAAATATTCGGAAGATTGCGTAGCTTTCATAGATTGTTTTAATAAAATTTTTCACCACATTGCTTGAACATAATCAACTTGATGACCTCACTAGCTGCTTAATAATCAGGCGACCTTTTGGTATGCAGATGAGAAATGTCTACGCAATCAAATCAGCTGCCGGAAATTACTTCCTTTATAGCCGTCGAAGCAACGTTGGAACAACATTACGAGGGACAAGTACAATGACTTTAGTGATCATAGTTAGACGATACGAGACTCCTTAATCAAGACGTCCAACCAAAGGCACGTAGGAACAACAAGACAAACAGCTAGCCGAGACGATAGACTTCTGTGTGCCATATTCGCATGACTTTGACTATAGTAAACTAGTAGCCCACTGACAGACTGCAAGAAGCGAATCCTCGAATCATCTGTTCAAACACGCTTTGTTGTCTGTTTTGTTCTAGAAGACTGAATGTGTTGACCAAGCTGATACAAACTGAAAACAACCTAGAGTAGAGGCGGTAAACTAAAACAACAATAACAACAACCATGTTGAGTGTATGGCTTTGTTTAACAAATTAATCACACTTGTGATCAAACTACCATTAAGGATAAATGGCCATAAGATACAAATTAGAAGAGCCCGGAACGTACAGGGCAGTGTCTTGAAGGTAAAGTCCGGTAAAGCTGCACCGCATTGGAATTGCAAATTTTCTTCGAACAAAAAGTGGCGTTCTCAGCGGGACAGCCCATAAGTGGGGAAAAAGCTATTTGTTGAACACATGTTTGTTTCCCTAGCAAACACATTTGTACAATGTTTATCCCGATTCTGCTAAGGCAGAGCTGGACTTTTTTTTCGCAACCTACTCTGCAGCTGCAGCAATTTACCGTGCAGTGTTGTATGAATTAAGGAGTGTCACTTGCGAATTGTATTCAATGTTAGCAGATATACATGTCAAATCTGAGGCAGACACGCCAGTCAGTTGTTTTAGTTCGATGAAATTCGATATTTTTGTATCAGTTAATGTCAGTCAATCCTACGTACAGTTGAAGGTCTGGTAGAGTTTAGCTTGTGAGAATTTGTGGAGAAATTTTTAAAGGTCAAAAATAATTTATTTAAAAAGTGTTTAAATGCCGTTTTTCGTTAGTTACATATTTTTACCACCACCAACGATTGGTTGAGCACAATCTTAAACCACAGTGACGTGTAAAAACTTGCCGTAAGACGTAGTCCTACGTCAAAACAAAAATTCACTACATCGAGAGCAAAGCGCTACTCCAAATGACTGGAAATGATCAAACCAGAATCGAAAAAGACTAAGTCTGGTGAATACGGCGGGTGTGGTAGCAAGTCCCATTATATTTTGACCGTTAAAAAATGACTAAATTTCTGACACAAGGCAAAGAAATATACAGTTTTAGTTTTTCTTTGCGAGAAACATATTTTCTTGCAGTTGAAAAAAAGTACAATGCGTCTCCATCGTATTGTTGGAGCTTACTTTCTTTAAAAACACCATCTTTATCTCTTCTAAAATCTTAGCTGTAGCTTCTTACACTGTATAAATATCCAGAGTATAAGCATGAGTTTCCCGTAAGATCTGACAGCAAATGTGATAAGCTGTAAATTTAAAACAATTACGCATCAACATGCAAACAACCGCCATTTGTTCCTCGGCATTTTAGCGCTCGGGCTTCTGTTTCTCCGAAGAAAGCTCCTGGCTAAATGCAGCCAGACCATCCAATAGCGAAGATCATCCGTTTGCATACAAACATCGGGGCTCCGGATGGTACTTGGTGTAGAGTAATACTTGATGAAGACTTTGCCTTTAATTTGATTTACGCGTTCAATTATGCATTGCCACGGAAGATTATTCATGGAGTAGCAAATAACTCGATACCAGAAATTAATAGCACGCCTTCGCTCCCTGGAAAGAGACCAATGCTCCTGGCGGAATGATTTCACATTATCTTGCTCATTCGTGCTCTACTTCATCCTGCCATACCGGAGCGGAGGTCTGGGAGAAAGCGTACACAGGATGCTATACGTCACGGTTGGTTTCGCAAACTTCACAAGGAGCAGGCTAAAAACCGGTAGGACTTACATGTTGCGCTTCAAGGCACGGGTCGACTAGCACGACTATGCATTGATGTGTTTAATCAGGGATGCGAAGCCGAATGCCGACCAATTGCTCCACACACTCACACACACACTACAGCGTTGTTGACGATACCAAGAAGCTGTACCGGAAAATGCAATTAACAGAGGAACCACGATTCGTTAGAGGATACACAACCAGACGGACGACTTAGAATTATATTCAATTTAAGGTATTAATATAGAACAGCTAAATTTTACAGGGTGTCGACTCAAATCCAAAAATAAAATTCCCTGACTTTCCCTGATTTTCCCTGATGCTTCAAATATTTTTCCCTGACCCTCAAAACTCGAATGTCAAGCTTATTTGGGCGATTTCTGGCTTAAGTTTTTAACCCTTTAGCATGGCTTATGCGAGCTGCTGAAAACTAAAGCTAGATTTTTTCATGATTTAAGAACACATATCAAAGATTCTTAACCTATTTCTTACCAGCGTTTCGAAAACGCCCTCTTCTATCGAGTCTAGGGACAGTTATGTTTGAGGTATCAACTTGAATCCAAAGAAATAATCTAATCGACCTGTTTTTGCACAAAGCTTAGATGTTATATACAACAAAATTACAGCCGTGTAAACATAACAAATCTTGCTCATTTTCAGTCAGCTCAAACTAGTAACTTTGCCGCTGGAAGGTGGACACATGGCTGCGGGTTTTCAGTTAAACTTAAACAAAACTTTCCTGGAAGTTTTAGCTTGTTATCTTTGCTGCAAAAAGTATGTGGTTAAGGAGATGATTCCTCAAAGATTTTTGGTACAAAAATGTGCGTTTTGCTGGCTTCGAGGTACGGCAAAACTTTAGCTAGATATATTGTTAGAAAATGTCCAAATGGCAAATATTTTAACCCTCAATGGTGGACAGTATGCGAAGTTAAGACTATAAGACTAAAGCTGTGTGTCATGATTTCGGATTGCAACTATCGAGGCTTGAGAGCAACAATGACTCGAAGGTAGTTCGGTGGCCGGCCGTTCGGTCCGATGACCGTATATGGGTGTTGAGAATTAAGGCAAATTCTTCAACTACAGCTTAACCAACGTATAGTCACAATCATAAATTCGATGATACTAGGAACGAATTGAATCGCCCAGTTAGCTTCGAGGTACGATGCTGATCTAACAAGCCAGTTGTGTTCGAATCTCGGCTAGCCGGTTTTTGTTAGATAGAATCAGTAGGATTCGTAATTTTCCTGTACTCTAACAGCCGGCTGCGAAGTCTGTCGATAAAGAAGGATAATGTCTAGTGACGGTTAATGCTCAAGACTTTGCTTTGCTTTGCTAGGGACGAATTCTATGACAGGTTCGAAAGGATTTATGGGGTGCGCACGACTTGAAAATTCAAGACTCTAGCTCCCAGATCGATCCTGTTTAACGGTCAATACTTTTTGGAAGTCACAATATACAGTCTTTTCTTAGCGACTTTGACCACTATCTCGTCGTAAGATCCACGCAGATCCACTCCACGTTGCAGTGGAGTACACCAGAAAGCTTGATCAACGAATCGCAGAACAGCATGACGAAAGGGAATAAGACGTAAGTATGCTGTGGAGGATCCGCCATGGCGCCAACAACTACGAGGGAAGTGATAGGCACGACGTGGGGAAGACAATCACCCTTATTCTGCGAGTCACGTGACTCAATACGACAATTGTCACTCGCCGTGACTCGCCACGGCGAGTCGAATTGAGTGCTGTCACCTAGGTAACAACCCCGTGCCACCTAAGTGACAAACCGTGTAACCTAGGTGACAAAGCGAGTCACCTAGGTGACAATTGTCACCTCGTTCGCGATGACTCCAAATTAGTTACGTCACTCGCCTCGCAGAATAAGGGTGAGTGTAACAACTTGTTTGATGTCGAATGCCAGAAAATGACAGGTGAGAAGAACCAGGCCAAGAGTCGCATGCTCACTGCGGATCACGTCAGAACAGAGAAACATGTAAGCTTTCTGCGTAGTACGTAACCAGCTGAACCAGTCCCGAAGGTTGCCAACTCGCATAAACTCAAATTCTACAGAACGTTAATACTCCCGGTAACCCTTAACGGACATGAATCATGGACACTGAAGGAAGATGATCAATGCTTGGGGCGTCTGAGTGTAAAATTCTGCAATTGGTGAAAACGCTGTGGATCGCGTGTAAATAACAGTCTGTATCCCGGTTTGTGCTCTTGATATCTGCACCGTGAAGTGCTTGAGGCCTGCCATTACCGATTTCGAGCACTACAGCGAGTGAAGTCTGACAATTGTACGGCGCAAAACAAATAAGAAATTTACGGCAAACTGAAAGATAATCGAATCGCCACTAGACATGTAACAAGTTTTAATTCAACCGATCAATCTGCGTATATTTTACACGAAAATTGATTTGATTCCAAAGTTAATCAACAATATTGCCGGGTAAACAAAATTTCCCTGATTGAATTTCGAAATTCCCTGATATTCCCTGATTTCCCTGATCCAAAAATGAATTCCCTGATATTCCCTGATTTTCCAGGTTTTTCCAGGAAATCGACACCCTGTAAATATATGGTCTAGGGACGACAATCACTGGATTGTGATGAATTCACAGTAAAGTTTTCTACGCCTTAATTTACGGCAGGGATTTCATTTATAACTAAAGTTTTACTTATGTAACGTACAAGTTCGAGTTTCCAGTCAGTTTAAGGGCATACAAAAGTGTAATACAGTGAACTCTCGGAAAAGTTAACTCTCTGAAAAATTAATTGTTCAGAAAAGTTAAGCGAATATTAGCTCTCATGCAACACTCTAAAAAGTTAATTTTTGACTTAACTTTTCTGAAAGTTTGAATTTATTAGTTGTGCAAAGTGTTCATTCACACACGTGCGTTTTCCTTCTATCTTTATTTCTCATTTTTCGGTTTATTGTCGCCTTTTACAGCTTCATACAGAGTCTCATCATAAACTGGAATTAAACTAAACTCTTGTACCGGACAGTTGTACCAATAGTTCAATACGGGAACATAGTTACTTCGACAAAGTTAGGATGTTTGACGATGTTAACATACTGGAAAAGCGCAAACTCAGATTGAATTTTAAATGCAAAAGTAGGAACAGCAGGGAACAAAAAATAAACGGGAGCATTATCAAAACGTTGTCGTAGACTACGAAAAATCAAAAGGCAACTAGTATGTATAACCAATTATTTTAAGTTTACTGAAAGGAACTAAGTATTATTTCATAAAGATCTTGCTACATATTTCTTTACATTACAACTTCCAGATGCTTAAAAATGTGCATTTTGTATCCGAGAATATATTTTTCACGTTTGTATTTATCATTTTCAATGACTCTTAGGACTACTCAGAAAAGTTAATATTTCGGAAAAGTTAATCGACACATTCCCCAATCGATTAACTTTTCCGAGAGTCCACTGTAGTTTGGTTTATATATTCTAAATATTTAAATAAAAATTTAAGTTTAAATGCGAATTGCCATAAATTTTTGAAATATAATTTACGTTGTTTCTTGTAGCTTTTGGTGCGCTGGGCACGAGCAGAACACCGGTTGCTTTCCTTCAGCATTAAAAATGATTAAACCGTTCCGTGAGAAAGCAACAAAATAAAACACGTGATTTTCCATCTACAAAACTAATTTCAGCATGCAAAAGTTTTCTCATTGTTCCAAACCATAGCACATTTTGTCACTGCCATTGTATGAACCAGCTCCTGAAATTGCAAATCTTTTTTGCTAATGGTTATTACGGCTCGAAAGACGGTCTATTCAAGCGGATACGATAAGCACCGAACGTGCCTGCCATTTGTTGCTGTTTTTATAGTTGCTTTATGCTGCAACTGCTGCTGCTGCTGATACGGCAGGACTTAAGATAGCGTAAACAATAGGAGGGCTTTTTGTGGGATTGGTCTACCAACCGAAGACAATATGCTAAAACTATAGGTATAGATCCGTCAATAAAGCGAATTCTTATTGCTCGGCTCATGCTATGTTGCGCATATAGCCGTAAAAGTGACGTAATATAAACCTATGTCGATTCCATAGAACCACCCATAATGGCTTAACAGAATGTTAGTTTTTGTCGGAACGACACAAACCGGAATCTGACTGGAAAACTTCAACGTTTGTCGATGAATATCAATTTTCTGTTCAAATATCGTCTTGTCTTGCTTCAGAAAGTAACCGAAGCTCTGTGATAAAAGGATCTAATTTAGACACCCATTTACTGTCTAATCGGATTACAATATTGCTTCATAAAATGTCAACTGAGTGACGGTCTTTCGCTGGAATCATCAAGAGGAAGAGTTGCGAGAGAATCACCGAAACAAGAGCCGAAAAAGGCAAATATGTACCGGCCCAGATACAAACGCCTGGTTCCGGTGAAGTCGTCGAAAGCTGACACCTTAAGAGCAGCAGCCTAGCTAGCTACCAGAAGCCACACCCAATCTGGCGTCGAATCGAATACAGTTACTGCCATGTCACTCGGTAGTAAAAGGAATCAACAGGTGAAAGGCTCTATTTGATTCATGTTTGGAAGCCTATTTAATTGTTTTTACATCACACAAATGGATAAATAGTTCTCTGAACTAAAGATAGGGTTTGAATGTCGAAAGTATACGGTAAAATTTTCTATGGGACATAATTATATAACTAATACAGTTATGAGATCCGTTTGAGCGTGATTTCCTTCGGTTATAAGATTTCAAAAGAAAGATTAATAGTAAAAAGCATATAAAGCATAATAAAGTAGTGATCACCTATTGAATATTTTTTCTCTATTTAATCTGTAAAGTATTCCTGCACCGCCTAATTATTTCAATTATGATGTTTACAGAAAGCATTTTAATACTTGAAATCATCTGTTAACGTAAGCCCAGTTCGCGCCTGCTGGCAACTGTAAAACCTTGTTGGAATTTGTGTCGGCTGGTGTGCCTCAAGGTAAAAACCAATGGAATGCTCATAGATCAATAAATATCAAACAATCTGTAACTATTTCTAAGACATCAAGTAGAAGCATAGAATCAGTAACATAAACACCTCTGCTACTTGTACCAATGCGTTTTTGGCCGTTCAGTCATTAAATTATAAGAGTTGCTAAATTTTTCTTTTCACGCCAACGTTTCGATCTAGATTTGGATCTTCATCAGGGCTTCTAAAATATGTATTTTTATTAGCTATTGTTGTTTTGATTTGTTAGTCACTTAAAAAGTGTTGATCGTCTTTGTCTAAATTCTTTCAGCGTATATTGTTGTCTGGGTTTGGATTTTGGGTCAATTTGTTTTACTACATAATGTTTGAGTTAATAAGAATTTAGTTATAGCGAATTTGTTTATTCAATCCGGATTGGAACTAGATGAATTTTATTTGTCAGATAGGAGCAAATGAACACAAAAAATTGATCCAGTTCCAATCTGGATTGAATAAACAAATTCGCTATTAGTTACACAGATAACAACAGCTAATAAAAATATGCATTGTAGAAGCCCTGATGAAGAACCAAATCGGGATGGAAACGTTCGCGTAAAACGAAAAATATAGCATCTATTATAATTTAATGATAGAACGTCCAAAATCCCAATCATTCGATCCATATAATCAGTCGAAAAATACAGCAAAACTTTACTTTTTTTCATCCTCATCAATCATCATTATCGACAATCATCATCATCATAATTAATCATCCACATCATCAATTATTAATAATTAATGAATCATCAATTATTATTATAATTATCCATCCACATCATCAAAATCAATCATCAGTCATCATGATTACCGATCATCATCACCATCACCAAACATCATCATCATCATCATCATCAATCATTATCATCATTATCATTACCAATCATCATCATCATCATCACCAATCATCATCATCACCAATCACCAATCATCATTATCATCGCCAATCATCATCATCATCACCAATCATCATCATCACCTAGCATACTTAATTATTTATTAATCAGCATCGAGTCCATTCGATTATCTATGGGATTGATTTATTCGCAGTAATATTTTCCGATGAGGGAGGAGGATATAGGAAAATTTTATACAATCTATATTCGGACAAAAATAGACCCTAGTTTATCCGGAAAACTCAATTCTCCGGAACATAAAAAAATGAAGGCTCTGGGTAATCAAGCTACTGGATTCAACAGTTTTCACAACAGTGTCTTATTACTATTATTACAATTGAATTATTATTATCATACCTGCACTTCAATTTAACTCAATGCTGTCTCAAACCTTGCTCAATTCCGACTAAGTTTTATCAACTTTTATTTAATTAGGTACTGTGGCAAAGTTGATTTGTTTTAGATTATTTCGATTTTTTTTATGTGGATATTATCACTACGACCAGCATTTTGATCTATTGTGATCTTATCCAGGTGTTGTTCCGCACTTCGTTGTTATTGCAGTATCGCTATAGAGTGAGCGAACTGCTTATTATCCGTGCTTAAAGTGTCGGTGTGTTTTCACCCCTTTTTCCCTCTACGCTTCTTACTACTTTTCAACCAATCTAGCTCTAGAGCCAGGTAGTGCGGAGACTAGTTATAATTTGTCCTTGGACAAGAGGCTTCATTCGCACCTCGAGCAAGTATCATTCTTATAACCAGCCCCGGCTAAAGGCTTGATCATGGTCGGTAAAGCAGAGTTCAGCATAGAGTGAGGGTGTGTATGTGTGCATGTATGTGTTCCTTACTACTTATGCATTCCCAATCTCGTTCCTAGAACCAGGAAGCGAAACAAGCTATAATTTGCCCTTGAACAAGAGGCTTCATTCGCACCTCAAGCAAGTACCACTCTTACAACTTGCCCTGGCTAGAGGCTTTCATTGTTAGTAAATGCAGAATGCAGTAGGAAGGATGAGGAGGGGCCTGGGAATAAACCCATGCTAAAGTCTCTTAACATCGAATGGCCTGATTCTACTAAGATTCGAACCCACGACCACTCGCTTGTCAAGGCAGACTCGGTAACGTTGCGGCTACAGGGCCCCCCTTATTTCGATTTTATTGTTCTATCTTAATTTTTTATAAGTATAATAGTTGGTGCGGTAAAGTCTTTTTAATGGTCGAACTGCTACGAAATAAGGAGACATAAGAGATTTAACGGGAAACTAGCACTCATTAACTTTTCGTCGAAAAGCCCAATTTCGGAAGCAGTTTTTCGGCCCAAAGGCGGGATTCTGTTTATAAAAATGTAAATACTGCATTCTTCTTGCCAATCTGAACACAGCGAATATATTTTCATAAACAGATTTTTTGTTTCAAACAAAAAAACTGCTTTTGAAATTGGCAGAATCGATGACGACTTATTTCACCTTAATACAATTTGGGATATTTAATAATTTGGGAGGCGGAGAAGCTACTGGAGGAATAAATGGAAGGAGTTGCTTGGCCTATCGCGGTAAAACCCTGGTAAACGCCGCTGGCAAGGTGCTCTCCCAGATTCTATTAGGTCGACTATCACCGATAGCTCAAGGTTTCGTAGGGAATTAGTAGGCGGACTTCAGATATTTACCATCCGACAGATCTTGCAGAAACATCGGGAGTTCAGCATCTTTCTTTATTGAACAGCACACACGATACAGTCTATCGAAACCATCTATGGCACACAGTCGAACACAGTCTTCCGGACTGACACGACTGATCAGTGATATGTTTCGTGCGCATACTCTCGGATACTTATGGATACTCTCGGGTCCCTTCGAGACATCAAAGTGACTCTTCAGGTAATGAACTGATGATACCAGATCTACGAATTTATCCGTTGTTATGCGGATTAAGGAGTTTTCTTCAAACCTACGGATCAAATGCTCATATCTACAGATTTTCGTAAACTTTGCAGAAAAGGTTGGAACTTCCAACTTGGAAGTTTCATTTGGTTACATAAATCGCGACTACGTTACTTGCAGTGAATACTATCCCGAGAAGCATAACTTTATTTCTTCTAAGAGAAAGAATTTTCTTCGTTTCGTTTCTATTTCTTCGCACATTTTAACAGTTCCTAATATGAATCATGCAATAATTGCATAATTTGCAAAATAGAACTTCAAAATCAAGCGAATAACGTTGTTCGTTATAACCAACTAGCTGAGCTGGAATTCTTTCTCTATTCAAGCTTTCAGAAAGCGATGAAAAGATTATAAAAATACGTAGGAAAGACATCAAAGATACGGCGACAGAATAGCGAAAAGTTGACGAAAATGTGATGAAAAGATGAAGGAACAGTTATTAAAGAATGGCGAAAATACCATGAAAAGTCAATCAAAATACGTCAAAAATATGACGAAAATAACGTGGAATTACGATGAAAAGATGACGAAAAGACGCCAAAACTGCAACCAAAAACCGGAAGAAACATTTGAAAAGCGCCAAATAGACGATAAAACACGCAAAAAAGACGGCTTAAAGATGGCGAATGTATGTCAGAAAGATAATGAAAGAACGACGATAATACAAGAAAAAGACAACTATTTTGTTGCTTTACTACAAATCGGACGAGATATGATGAAAAGATGACAAAACAACGATGAAAAGACGCCAAAAAAGCAACAAAAACGGTAAGAATTTGCCGAAAACAAACCACAAAAAATACCAAAAACGATGAAAATATGATGGAAAGATGGCGAAAAGACCATGAAATAACAACAAAAATACGACAGGGTGATGACAAATAGGTGACGAATGCGAAGAAAAGGCAGCAAGGAGCTGACAAAAAAGATAAGGAAAGGGCGCCGAAAAGGCAATGATAATATGATGGATAGACAACGGAAAGATAATGAAAAGTCGATTGAAGAATGACGAAAAAACACCAAATAAATAACAAAAAGGCGAGGTAAGGACGAAAATACTATAAAAATGCATCAAAGGCACACAACTGCGATAACAAATGGCATAAAAAAGTCTATAAATAACGACGCCATCAAACTAAAAAACGCCACAGACGACGAATGCTAACATATCTCATATGTACGATTTTTGACATTGGCCGCAATTGATTTCGTATACGACATTTGTGATTTCATCTTTCAGTTTTGTAAATAACACATCTTTTACTTTATCAGTTGATCTGTGGGCTACATCGATATTGACTTGCTTCAAATACCTGCACAACCTTAACCGATAACATAAGAAATTGTTACAAATTGTTTGGTTGTTTCTTTGTTCGCTAGCGTGTTATACATTCTATGCAATCTTTGCTTTATAACCTCTTGTACAAAATATCTAGGATAATTATTTTTAAATAACCTAGACTTAATTATTTGTATTGTTTTTGGTCTGAAATTAGAATTTGTTAACTTTTAAGCCCTGTCAACCAAGGTAACTGCGACTAACTGAGTAATAATCCAAATATTCACTACAGTAGGATTTCGAATTTGGCAACAAATGCGTGTCGCCAATGTTGCCAAAATCTAGACCCTATTTTAATACAAAAAAATTGACTGTAAATGTGTTAGAAATCGATTGAATATTATTAAATAACAATTGCAACCATTTTATGTTTAAAAGGTCCACCAAGAGCTATCCGTCCGCTGCAAATGGCACAGGTTTGGCAACCTGCGGTAAGGCATAGTCCTAAGGAAATAACACAGCAAACACCAAGAGCTATCCGTCCGCTGCAAATGGCGCAGGTTTGGCAACCTGCGGTAAGGCGTAGTTCTACGGTAATAACCCAGCAAACACCAACTTGTATATCAATGCACGAAAATTATCGTTATTGACTTTTATTAAATTCAGTATCGTAAATATAGCCTAATGAAGTTTATGTTTTGTCGTATTTGACGATATGTACTAAGTGATTGACCTACGACTTCCAGTGCAGAATTGTATAGCATTATAAAACTAATCGCTTTGATTCGGATCTTATCGCATACGACTTATAAAGTTGAATTGTTAATGTATATTTTGTAGGCCATATACGGCCTCCAAATTAGTACGTATATGCTAGTTTTGTGCATCAGATACGATTTTTCAGGGTATATATAGGTACATATAACTCATTTGTTACTCTGATATGCATATGAAAATGTTTACTGGGAAATATATTATTTTACGAAACCTTCTATAACTGCAATTTTTTTTCATGAACACACTGACGGCAACATTTTTTCATTTTTTGTTGTCAAAAACCAGGCATGCCAAAATCGAGCCATGCCAAATTCGAAATCCCACTGTATTACGATCTTCGTGTCTTCGCAGAATGGTGTATAAAATTTTTAACTGTTTATCTCTAACTCGACGTTGAACAGCATTCTCTGGTGGAAACTATTAAAGACGGCAAGGATTTCCTCTATATGCTCAGCCTCGGCGCCTATTATTAAGTCATCTACATAGCGCATATATAAAACAGGGTTTACTACATGTTATTCTAGTTTTTCCAAGGCCACCTGACGTTCTATACGTTCCAGCACAATATTCGCCTACCCGAAACTACCCGCGAAAGAGGTGAGCCCATTGGCATTCTAAATTTTTGTCGGAAAATCCACTGCACTGGAAAAAGTTGATTCCAATACCATTACTAGCATTTCCATAAAAGTACGCTTTTCGATACAAGTGTGCTGTTCGATTTCATTCTATCGTTTATCAACCGATTCTAGCGCGAAGTCCACAGGCACGTTTGTGGAAAGAGAAACAACATCTAAGGAAAACAGAACGGTATCTGGCTGGAAATTATGTTCACGAAAATCAATTACAAATCCGAAGCAGTTTGTCATAGGATGCAGCATTTTTTCCACAATATGATTCAGGATATTAATTCGTAATATGTGTAGTTTGTTTAATATAATGTTTTAGTGTCCGCAGATGATGAGTGAAAGCCAGTAAGTAACTCGAAACGTACGGACAGACTGGCACTTGAATTTACCTTTATTTTCGCATGAAATCGCTGATCACAAGAAGCAAACAATTTGAACTCCTGCGTCAACTCAAGGGAACATTATTCTTAATATTTTAAGCAACCATACTATAACAGAAGGAAGTTCTTAAATATTGTTGACGCTTTGTATAATGTGACATAATTGGGGTGATGAAGTTAATACGATATATTAAAGGTCTCAGGTGACCACCTTGAGGAACAATAAATGACCGGATATATCATATTTGTTTATGTTTTATCTCCTGAATGTGTATTATTCTAGAAATGTAAAACTTGGTTTTTTGAAATACCAGATTTATCCGAAATTTTTAGATTTAGACCCATAGGAAGCTTCTATATAAAATCGACAGACTTTTCCCAAAAGTATCAAAAGCCAAAAGTCGAATCATGCTACGCTATCAGACGAGTATGAATAATTGACGCCTGCTTCGCAGTACAAAGCTGATAATTTTTTAAATTCCACAGACCACTAAGCTCATACATGATAAAAAGATATCCTCAACTATCATAGTTGTAAAGCTTTAGTCACTGTTAGGTAGACAATAGAATTTTTATTCTGTTAAAGTTGTCCATGTTAACATCATCATAATGACAAGACAACGCATCGTAAGCCAAATCCTCCCACTTTAGCGATATGGTTTCGTGTTACAACCCCACTGTTGTAGACACTAAATGTGTTTGCATTCCATATATCACGATTGCTGACATAATCAAAATCCCAACGCTGAGGAAAGTTTTTGATTTACCACTCAGCAATTAGGGATTTATGTAAGCCGGGCTCTGCTGATGCTTATGGTTCAGTTCAAGTGTGCAGGTATGGCGGTGGTCGGAAAGTTTCTGAGCAAAATCGCTCCGAGTCATCACCACTCACAACACTCACACACTACCCTTTAAATTCGCTATGGTCTCGTTAGCCGGTTAGTCGGTTCAAAAGGTGAAACTTTTCGCTGCTCAAGAGTAGTGCCGAAGGCCGCGGGCGGTGAAGAAATGTGTTGGTTTGGCAGCCAGACAAAACACGAAAATGGAAACTCACGACGCATTAACGGATTCATTAAATCATTTGAAATGATGATGCTGGCCATGTTTATTTAAACAAGGAGAAGGAGCGAGTTGTGCAAATAAAATGAGTGTTGAAAGTTTCAAACAAATTTTCCAACTAACTTACCTTGAACCCTTTATACCACTCTTTGATTGTGGACTCATCGTATCGAGTGTGTGATTTGAGGAAGTCCATGTCCTCTTTGGAGAGGCGATCCTTACTACCTAAACAGCCCATGTCCTGCAAAGTAAACAAACGAAACATATATTACACATTGCGTGACAGTTTTATAGTCTCTATATGATTCACTTTTAAAAATTCGAATCCCTTCTGCGAAGAAGCAAACTATATGAAATTCCAGGCAAGCATGCTATACCATTCAATTCTTTAGAATTTTCTTCCACTGCAATCTCGAGAGTTCATTCTACACTCTTAAATGATTCTACCTGTAAATTGGTCGGATTTAGTTAAAGTTAGGTTGAAACTACTCAAAATGCCTTTAAAGTGTACAAACTCAGATTTTGAGTAGTTTTTCAACCAAAAAATTGGTAGTAGGAACTTAAAATTGCGTTATTTGTCATAGAGAATAATTCAATTATCGGTAGCAAGTAGCCAAAATTGGTTGAAATTTTTACCCAAAGTTTGAGTTTGTACACTTTAAGGGCATTTTGAGTATTTTCAACCTAGCTTTAACTAAATCCTACCTATTTACAGGTAGAATCATTTAAGAGTGTATGGAAAACGATATATTGGAAGCGAAGCAAATTTACTTTACGAAACTTCATCTAACGGATCTCGCGCGCTTGTCTCGAGGGAGTTTTATGCGGCAACGGGAACGTCAAACGCATAACGTATTCCCGGAAGCCTACAGCTTTCAGAGGCACATACATATCGTACGGAAAACACAGAAACACTCTCCCATTGTTTGATTTCTGGGGTTTTCATTTCAGCAGGATGCTGCCACGGGTGGTAGCAGCTAAATGGGGAGCAGCGGGCCATCACGGGAAACGAAAATATGAATTTTCTTTTTGGGTGGCTTTTGTGTTAACTTTAACAAAATAAAATAGGACTATAACATAAGTTTTTAACTCGAAAATTGTTGATTAAATCAATTTGGTCGTAAGCTGGCGTCAGCTAAGTAAAGACGCTATTCCGTTTTTTCTCACTGTGTTTCTCTGTTGATCTCACTCGATGGACATCGAATGATGTGTCCCTATCGTTTGTCTTCTCAGTGGGTGTTTGACAAATATTGGAAAATAGTAATAGGATCATTTTCTCGGCAAGCGGCTGCAAATTACGTTTTACGTACGACGTGAGTTCATTCGAACGTCGACAAGTCCTTCGGTATGCTTCGCTTCGCTATCGGAATGTTAGCACGATGGTAGCCCAACTAACATAGTTGTGCTGTGGTAAAATGATCATATTACATTGCCAAATTAGATACGTGCGGATTTATATATGGATGAGCTAGCCCGTTGTAACTTGGATGATAAATTCATAATTAGATGTTTATCAGCACGCTTGCAAATCCGAAGCTTGATGTGCTTCACGACAGTCGAATAAAATATTAAATATCACTTTGCAAATCGTTTTTTACACCCGAAAAAAATCGGAGTGGATTAATCAAATTGCTTACTTTTAGGATAAAAATGAAAGTTGAGATTGTCATTCTACTTGGAATTAAATTTACATAAAGATCAAACACACTCTCCAAGGATTGGGTCTTCTCAGTCGACAAGAAAAAAAAACTTTTATCAAACCTTCCATTCGTTTCGGACATTCGCACCATTGTTTCTTGACAGCCCGTGGAGGTAAGCTGTTAGTAGAGAACCGAAAATATGAAAGGTGAAAAGGTAACATTGCCGTAGGCGTACGATGTGAATTGTCACTTAAAAATCTCAACAAAAACAATACAAACAATACAAAAATGAATACAGAAGCAGTCAAAATCATTTAAAAGTATACAAGAAGTAATATCGACATCTAGCACTGGAGGAGAAAACAGGTTTTAAAAATTTAATACTATCTTTTATAATATGTTTTAGAAACGAATAAAATCTTTTACCAAATGAAGAAACTATTTACCAACAATTGTGCTGGAGTCGGTCTACTATGGAGTGACCACTAAATAAATAAATAAATAAATTAGAAAGACTAAACGTGTCAGAGAACGTCCTGGTGTACATGTGCCAACTTATAAGCGGATTCATGCCCTTTTTAAAATGAATTTTAATGTTTAAAAAAGAACGTCGAGTCGTTTGTAAAAACTATCAAGGCAGAACATTGTAACGTGGTGTCCCGTATCCAGTTCTACACACTGAAACCGTTAACGGGTGCCTTCGTCGGCGAATACAAGCTGATTTTCTTTAGGATCGCTCTACGCAAAGTGGATGTTAACCATTCATCAGTTACTAAACATGTTCCAAAAATACAATTTGCAGGTTCATCATCAATTTGTTGACTTTAAAGTCGCGTACGATTCAGTCAAACGAAAAGAGTTGTGGCAAATAATGCTAGAATAGGATTTTTCGATGAAACTAGTTGAATCAGATACGATGCTGAATAAATCAAAATCATGCATCAAGATAGCGGGTGTGATGTTGGATAGACTGAAGTGAGAGGATGCACTCTCCAACCTGCAATTCACCATTGTCTTGGAAGGTGCAATACAAAAAGCAAACGTGTAAAGGAACGCAGATGATGTCGATATTATCGGAATCAACCACAGAGCCGGTCAAAGAAAAAGGCCCTTAGGCCTTCTAAATTGGAAGCAGCGAGTTTTGGGTTCAACATCAAAACTGTCAGTCATGATTCCTCGTAGGGAACATGGGAGTCTAAATTGCGTTGATGCATACCTAGATCATGAAATTCTCCTTTAAATGTAAATTTAATTTTTGGAGTTTCGTGCAAATAGTGTTATTTACTAAATTTGTGAAAATACAAACTTAAATTCATCTTTAGTTTAACGATTCAATCACAAACTTGTAAGCTGTGCAACCAGCTGGATTTTTATAATAGAGACATGTCTGTAAATGTAAATTATCAATCCAGTTGGACAATCCGCTATCGTAGATTAGTTATTTTTTAAAGTCAATAAGAATGATCTGCATGCAGAAATCGTGCACAATAGTCTAATGTTTGAAGCATTTATAGTTACCGCAATTATATTGTAGGCTTATGAAATAAAACAGCAAAATAATAGCTACTTAGTATACTGCCATTCCACGTTTATTAGATCAAATTTTTACGAAATTTTCTGTAGACTTGGTCAAAATATCATTTAACAGCAGTATAGTAAGTCACAGGTTTTATGAAAATTGTGTCAAATTTTAAAAATCAACTCCTAAAAATGAACTTTAATTCAAAGATTCTTCATTCAGTGAATGGCAAATCAAAGCTGCCAGCATTCGCGTTCATGTTCATGCCAAAAGCCAACCGAATGCAGCAATAAAGCGAAGCAAGTGTCCTTCACCTTAACACAAAGCAACATGTCATCGTCTCGCGCGCTCATGAATTGTTCCAATATCTTATCGCCGCGGGATGGCTCCAGTGTCGCCACTAGAAGCACTGCCAAACTAATCGTAAGGAGCCGTCGTTGCGGAGTTAATTTGCTAGCTCTAGCGGCTTTGAGAGCCATTCCGACTGTACGAAACGGGATGTGCTGAAAACGGATGTTTGTGCGTGTACGTGTGCGTGTTTATGCGTGAGTGCTAGCAATGTGAGTAGCAAGTGCTTGTCTGCAATGAAATAAGAGAGATTGTAATGGAAATTGAAATGATCGAACAAAGGCATATATTTTACAATCCGCAAGGAAAGATCGTGCTTCGCCAACAAGTGAAACTTCGCATCGCTTGTATCAGATGCCGGAAAGCACCGTCGCCTAACATCTGCTTGTTATGAACAAGATAAACCACTTGCGGGAGTTATAAATCCTTTTAGGATATTTTAGACGTCAAGCAATTTATAAAAATCCTCTCTCATAAATCAAAAGACTAGAAAAAGTAGCACCGAAAGACATTACGGATACGGAAGGCGGTGATAATAATAATCTTTCAAATCTGACACAATACTAGTAGTTATGATAGTGTACGGAGAAAGAAAATGCGGGAAAATAATAAAGGAAGAAAATTTCCTTGAGTTTAAACAAAAGTTTTCCGCATTTCGTGAAACGAAATTATTTATTGCGAACCTTTTCAATCAGTCACTCGTGGTATGCGAACAACTGTGCCTCAGTTATATTTCCAAATTCTAATCAGTAAATCACTTCAACACTCAAGTTTTCTGTATGTCCTACTACCGAGCTAACATTTGTTTTGACGTCGTACAAACTTCAAATCAAATTCAATTTTCAACAAGCCTCGATTGCAGTTAGTTTGGTTTTGAGCGCACATTCAGCCGTCTTCCATTCTACATCCTGCCTGCCGCTAGCAAGAGCTGCAGGCAGGAAGACGTTGCTACTGCTTTCGCGTGACAGAATGGCGTCGAAAAACTTCTTGATCGTACAATGATGGATATATGTATGAGTATGTACATAATTTAACGATGAAGCGACGACTTCGTATTGTCAAAATGCATATTCACATAACAGTAGGGGACCGGTGCTTCGCAATTTTCGCCAACTTGGCCCGGAACTCTAGGAGATTTGGCTGTACGTTTTGCTTCCGCAAATTTTCACTGCCTGGTGCAAGAAAAAAAATGAAAAAAAAAAATCACAACAGAAAGTTGTGCGGCAGCAGTTGGTGCAGTTGGATCACTTTGGGGCTTGCTTTGGGGCGAGCTGCTGAAGTAGCGCACCGAGCGAACCACCCTGCTGCTTGCACTTGCAGCTCGGAGCTAAGAACAACAAATTTATGTAATTTTGAATATGCATAAAACTTCTGCTTATGGTTTACTTTAACATTCCAAGCTCTGAGATGGGATTGAATCTTCAAGAACGAAGGGGAGGGGGGGGGGGGGTTGGTAAGGGTAAGATTTCACAATGTATTAAATGGCGTTGGAGAAAAGCAACTATCAGCGAATGAATAGAACGTTATTTCATCCAGCCAGTGCTTTTCAACAGATTTATATTGGAAATTTCAAACTTGTATTTTCATTGAAATACTCTGCTGGATACAGAATAAAGAATGAAATGCCTCTGGTGTTCGGTGTGCCTGCGCAATCGTAATATTCATGCAGCTTGTACTTCCATTTCATAACGGTGGAGGCGCATTATGATTTGCTATACAAAATTAATATGCAGCGGAGTCTCAAAAAAGTCATTCGTATTGGGATAATCCTAAAAGTTATTGAAAAATAATAAAAACAAAAGTGAAATGTATGTAAAAATTTCAATGGAAAAAATTACAATATTTTTATACATTAATATTAGTTCCTTTCATTATGTTTAAAATAGTCTGTTATATTAGTTTGATTCGGTTCACTCGTAGTCTACCTTTCACTAATGTTTGCGCTTATTTTCTATTCTTTTCTCTTCCCCCCTTTTTTATTTAAATTCGACCTGAGCTTGTGCGTTGCATTTTCAGCATGTTATCAAAAAACCCTGAAGTAACGATTTGACCCTATTAAAACATACTTACAACTTGCCACTTTCAAGAGACTGATACAAGGGTTTAATTGAAACTCTAATATGACTCTCGTGTTGTTAATTTTTTTATACCGGTAGTCTTTCCAATAGACGAAAAGGAACGGTACGAGGAAGTAATGAAGCAAAGGTGTTTATAGTATCCAAACAGAGTTGGATAAGACGAGAAAATAAAAAAAGCGGAAAATTGGGTAAAGAAGGGTCATTGAAGCAACGCTTATTAAGTTTGTATAACTTTCTTTTTTACCCAAGCTGAGGGATCCGCGGATCGAACCAAGCTATAATGGGGCCAATTATAACCAGATTTGACCTCAACTTTTCTCGCAGGCCCTGTGGATTGCAAATATTTGTGAACTTTTTAACCACGGCAGACTATATGAAAAAGTCACTCCTCAAGTAACAATTTGGGTTTTATTACACTTTTATAATAACGGCATTTAAGATCAAAATTGGTCATGAAAACCGCCATAAAAGTACAATAAAACTCATATTATATTGTTGCGCCTGTGCAGTTTCGTCATCAGGAAACTAAACCAATTAGATTAAACTTCTCAATCGGTGGTTGGTTCACTGCAATAGTGGGGGGGTAAGAGGCCACTGACGTGCCCAGGCTTGAGCACACCCAGCTTCTTTGTAAAATCTTAGGAACGATGATAAGTCTAGTTTCAAGTCCAATTAAAATTTATATCCAACTCTTATGCAATTTTCATTCTTACTTTAAATTCAGTTTTAAGTCCACCCAGATGACTAATGAGCATTAACCATAAGCAGTAAATCAACTGGTTATTGGCATACCTGGCGTTTTTTTACTGCACATTGCTGTATATCAGCTTTTTGACTGCATAGCTGTTTTAAAATGGCATCCAAACTTTCTATTCAAATTCTTCTTGTCAGTAATCTGCAGCAAATCCGGTTTGTCAGTACTACGAGAAGGTTAGCGGTAAAGTAGCCGTATAATTTGCAGCTTTTAAGTAGCATTTAAGGCGACTTAAATGCTTATTAGCCTGCATCTGAATAGCAATGCCTATTAGTTATAATGCTTATTGGTTATCTGGGTGATTTCATGACCATTGCCGGGTATAATTTCAATGCTAATTTCAAGACATATTAATTTTAAGTCCAACTTCAAGTATAATTAAAAGTCATATTTCAAATCCAACTTCAAGTCTAGCTTCAGGTCCAGTTTAAACCAATTCCTTTCGATTTTTAGGTCCAACTTTAAGTTAAGTGATGATGGAAAACTCAAAGAAGAGTCGTAAAATTATGGAATTGTTTGAAATATTTTTTCTTGTTTGTCAATTTTTTTAATTTTAATTTTAATTTTTAATGATCTTTAATGAAATCTTTTAATGATAAAACTTTCATAATAACATTATTTGTTGTTCGTGAGTTATGGCTAAAATACTAGGTTTCCTATGAAAATGTTTAAACCTTCTACAGAAAACGATACGTTAGGCAGGAAAAATGGAACATAAAACGACAGAAAAAAATTGAAAATGAAAGAAACGAAGGAGAAAACAAAGAAAATAAGGCAAAAAACGATTGGAATGGCGACCGGACAGAAAAAGATACAGAACGTACGAGAAAAGCAGAAAAAGAAGAATAAACTATAATGAAAAAGATGAAACGAGACTGGAGACTTTCTACTGGACAGAAAAGTAGGAAAAGAAAAAGAGAAAATACGGGAACATGAAAATGAAGAAACAAGAACAGAAGAGAAGAAACGGAACGGTAAAAGCAAAAAATAAAGAGAAAACAATATAAACGGAAAAGAGAACAGAAAAGACAGAAAAGAAGTAAAAGAGGGAACGGAATAGACGAAAACGCAAAACAGGATGAAACAAGAGTTGAAAAGCGAAAAGCTGTAAAGCGCAAATCGGGACGGAAAAAAAGAAATAAATCGAGACGGTACAGAAAATGGCAAAAAACGAAAAAGGAAAAAATAGAAAACGTACAGAGAAAGAGGAAATTGCGAGTAGAAACGAGAGAAAAATCAAAAGGGAAAATGGCGAGAGAGAAAAAAGAAAGCCAAAAGAGGAAACGAGGCAAATGGGAAACAAGAGGTCAAACGGGAATTATAAGGAGAAGGTTAAGATAAAAATCGGAAGAATGGGATAAAAAATGAAAAAAAAGGAAAAATAGACTGAAGAAAATAGTAAAATGGAAGGGAAAAAGTCGAAAAACGGAAGTAAAAAATCCAAAACCGAAGAGGAAAGAGAAGAAGGGAGCCAAAAACAGAATTAACTTGACAGAAAAGACGAAAAAATTGGGCATGAAAAAGAGGAAAACGGAACAAATGAAGACGTAAAACAAGAGAGTAAAAGAAAGTAAAAACAGCTAAAAGAGACGAAAACTGGAAACGGAAAAAGTTGTTAAAGAGAATAGGAAAGACGGAAAACGTAAAAGAAAGAAAACGGAACAACGAAACAGGAAATACGGGTCTCGAAAATAGGGAAAAGAAAAAAAGGAAAACTTAAAGAAAAAGTGAGAGCAAAAATAAAGAAAACTATATAAAATAGGTGAAAAAACGGAATAAAAAGAGGAACAACGGGATAGAAAAGAGAAAAAACGGAATAGACAAGAGGTAAAACGTGTGAGCCCTAATCAACCGGTATTTTTGAGATAAGTAATAATAGATTTGTCATTCTACGATTAATTCATTTTTCCAGACCAAAAAACTATTCTTGAAGGTCGGGTGTTTCAGCTTTTGTCTGGGCCCCTAGTGGGAACTGGGAAGAAATACAATTTGTGTTGACAAATAACTCAACTCGCCTGTGTTGATGGAGTTTGATAAAGGGGTTGTCATAGGTTTTATAAGGGGGTTGTGGAGTTTCCTTTTTATTCAGTTCACTATTGTTCAAAGGTGCACCAATATTTACGATCCACAGGGTCTGGAGGAAAAGTTGGGTTCGAGTTTGGTTGTAATTGGCTTCCATTATAGCTTGATTCAGTCCGTGGACCCCCAACCTGGATAAAGAGATACCTTATACGAACTTAATAAGCGTTGCTTCAATGACCCTACCTTGCCTAATTTACCAGTTTTTCTACTTGTCTCACCCCAGAAATACTATCAACATCTTCATGTTATTACTTCCTTCTACCGTTCCGCTTTTTTCTGCTACTGTTATATAAAATTGATTAATTCCTGATATCGTTATAAAGATTAAGGGTACAAAACATAAGGTTAGCATTTTATTGCGACATTTACCCCTATTTAGACTAACCCGATTTACACAATTACCACAGTCGAATCTCGCACACGATCTTGCTCAAGGAAAATGAAGTGAAAAAGAAGGGCAAGAAGGAAAAAGAATTTAAACTCATAAGTTGATTAAACTAAAAGCCACTCAAATTACCAGTGCAAGATTGGGTATGCTTCATTAACCCTTAGTCTGTACACTGGGATCAATTTGACCCCAGGCCACTTTGAGAAGCTATAACTTTTTTATTTTTCAATGAATTAATCTACTTTAAGGCGGTAAGGCGAGGATAATAAACGTTTTTTGTCTTAAATTTATGAATGCTACTCGTGTAAATCGTTCTTGTTCGCGGAAAAATTGGACAGATAGACAAGATTTGCAGTAAATATGGTCTTGTGACAGATAAAATCTATGGCTAATAGTGTGATTCAGAATTTGATCGCTAGATGGCATTGATGCTCTATTTGTTTTTATGTTTTTATCGCAGCTTAGAATACTGACTAGATAGAAGATTTTTTGTCTACGGTATAATTGTTCAAGTAGTCGAGACCACTCTATTCCGGAAATTATGGTACGAAATTCGGTCGCCAGGTGACGCTGACGATGTATTCATTTCTTTCCGGTAGTATGTTTAATTTTTGCGGATCGTTTTAACATACATCCTGGCTAAATCGGTAATGTATTGGTTATATAGTATTGCGAATAATTGTTACTAGTTTATTTTTACTAATTAATGTCGAAGACGACGATCTCTTATCGAAACAATATATTCATACACAATAAATAAATTAACACAAAAGGCATACTAGCGCCACCTAGTGGTTAAATACTGTGCTAAACTGTCTATCATAGAATGACCTGACCAATCTTGCCGTAGACAGGAAACTTGACTGAGACCAATATTTATAAAATGGTACACGTACACCACCTGGCGGATGAATTCTGAACCGTTCACCAAGGTCTTCTCTAGCACCGGACTATGTATACTTCGTATCTTGTCTATATAATCAACTTTAGCGAGAACAAGAACGATTTACACGAGCAGAAACCAAAAATTTGAGACCAGAAAAGATTGTTTTTTCCGAATAAACGCCATCTAGCGAGCAAATCCAGTAAAATGCCACACATGACTTTCAAAATCTCGTGTTCGCGTATATTTTTGTAGAAGAAAGCATCGTTCTAGCTGGTAAGGATTTCCAGATATAAACGTCACAAATCTGTAAAAATCCGATATTTCCGATTTGTTTTCACTAAAACCCCTCCTTGTAAAAGGTCCCCCCGCCAAGTCGCCATTCATAATTTTATCATTTAGTACATTAAATTACCTTTCTAAAACATTTGAAAATTCGGAAATCCGTCTATTTGTCGCTGAGATAGAGCAGTTTGAGTTTTGGGGTCAAATTGGCCCCAATGTACAGACAACGTAAGTATTTTTTTATACAGACAGAAGGTTAAATGATTATCACAGTAGTCTAAATAGTCATAAAAGGGGCAATATCGTATATTGAATTATCATTGAATGATAATGCAGAAAATTAGTAATTAGCGCACAAAACTCAACCAATTTTGAGGAATGAACTCTACCTGTTCCAAAAAGCTATTAGAAATCTCTACAGTTCATGAGGTAATTAAATCTTTACTAAGAAACAATCGGCATACTCGCATTTTTTCAATTTTTATGACTCCGAAAAAACAATGACTACGACAGTGTCAGAAACAGTGGCAACAGAAATACCATTTCTGGAAACAAACATACAACACATCGGATATTTGCATCATTAGTGAAACAAAGAGTAAGTAAAAGTAAGTGAAACAAAGAGGATGGCGTTGTTTTGTCCCATACATAAGGACAATAGCCAGCCAAAGTCGTTAACCTTTAAATATCATCTGAAAGCACCTCCAGCGTTACTACATTTGAACTCCCTCAGATGAAACCGGTCCTGAAAGCGTTGTCAACTGCATTTTATCGTCCGTTCGTCCGCTGAGAATGGATACATTTGCGCGAAAAAAAAACTTTCTCAATGCTGTCAACGTTAATGATGCCCACGAGGAAAGTGATATGCGTGGGCGAAGAAAATGTATATTTATATTCCTTGATTTATACTTACATTTTATGGTAGGGTTTTGGAAAATTCCACATAAAAGTATGACACACGTGTATGTGGAAAAGCTGAAGGAAGAATTCTTGAAGATTGAGTTTTTGGTTTCGTAAAGGTGGTTGGGAAAAACTAACAGTTGGCACCCACTCCCATAGAGATACAGTAAAAGCCTTTTTATGGGGGAAGAAAAGTTATATATCTTAAGACAGGATTAAACTGTGAAGTTTGTAGAATTTACGAGCAGTATTTTCTACCTAAACCAATGTTTAGATGTTTACAAATATTAATAGTAGGATCTTCCACCAACTTTACAAAAAATTACTTTGGAACATTCCAATTAGGTAAAAATTTCCGCAATATTTATGACTGCTAAGAACAAAATTTTAGAGAAGTTTTAAAAATTTCGTGAATTACTATTTAGGTGAATTGTTCGCACAAGATGTAACGTTAGTGCCTAAATCTCTTTACTTACTGAGCTGTTTGTATTGAAAAGAGGCAGGAAGTTTATGTCTACCGTTTGAGTGTTAATTAAAATTTAATTGAAAGATTCATTACTAACCACAAAGTTCATCAAATTAAAAGAGATATTTCTGAGCAAAAAAGGTCAATGTCTTCTCATGACGCTGTCAAAAGAATTTGGCTATTAGCAACAACTACTTTGCGTGCCAAGGAACGATTCGGTCTGGTTACACAGTAGAAGCTCTAGACATCATGACAGAACGTAAAACAACAGTAAATTATGAAATAGGAGCTCGGTAGTAGTTTTACCAGCTGCTTAGCTGTACCTAAACGTTGAAAAACACGACAACATGTGATGAGGAAGGCTTTCCTATGGACACGGTTTACTATGAGGCAATCCTATCTGGAGTTGAGAAAAACCCTGCAAATATTTGCTTGATTAGCATTTCCTCCTACGAGTAGGAATAAATAAAGGCATAGTGCCCTACACACTGAATAAAAATTATCTACTGGCTAACTTTTCTACCAGAGTAGTAACCTGCATAACTATCTAATTCCAGAAAAGAATTGGAAAGTTTAATTTAAAAACAAATGTTTAATTATTCAGGAAATTTCAAGGACTAGTAGCCAATTGCTAGCATAATCATTACCAGAAATTTGCCATACCGTTTGTCCGTGCGACGTGCCTATAGTACGATTCGACTCACGCTAGAAATCGCTTGTCCACAGAGTACCACAGGTATAAGTATTCATATTTTATTCATGAAGTTTACGTAATAGCGTAACATGTTCTTAATCTATTTCACTCTAGGCGCTCGTTTTGGTTTGCAGATTGTTCGGTACCTTTCCGGTAACAGGCGTCCGAACGCCTGGTCACTCTGTCCGTCGGGCCGGACAGGACAGTGCATCGATTTCTGCGTGGGAGTGAGTTGAAACTAAATGACCGGGATATGCTGCTGCAGTTTACCGGTAGCAGGCAATATACTATTCGTTTGCACACCGTACGTGAATGCGGTTCATTATATTACCTGGTCACAAAAAGTGCAGTTTATTGAATCAGTCTATAATTTTTATATGCTTTATGCTGTTATGATGATGTCGTGAGGTTCAGAAGGCGACGAGTAATGTTATCAAACGATAGTATAAACAACTTTCCATATCTGTTGACGTTAACTGCATACTAAAATAGGTCGTAAAAGTCTGACAGTATTTTTGCAGGGAAAAACTGCCCGTAAATTTTTAAATGTCCATTGTTATTGTTCGAAAGATATAATATGGATCTCGTAAAAAATCTAAATCTAAATCGTATCTAAACGTCATTAGAATAATTCAACTCTACTGGGAGTTCGTCAGACTAAACTACTATTAGCTTTTCATCGGTTTCGTTCCGTGCTAGGTGCATTGCATACTCATACTGAAGTACACATTCATTCGATGCCAATACACATACACTTTTATGCAGCCACGCTAACCAGCAGCAGCTGGTATCGACACAAGTCAATAAAAAAATTTCCAACAAGCGGGGATTCCATCCGGTAGCGGACCATTTAGCTACTGAATATCCGATGGAAAATGTTCGATAAAAATTTCAATTTATTTCAATCAATGTGCCACACAACAACCATTGCAGCCAGTTGTGTAAACCAACGTGACCTGTGCTTCGGCTAACCGGGAGAGCTAATGTCAAGAGGAAACTTCAGTTCACAGGTTAATCTGTGTGTTGAACTTGGACAGCAAGGGTTTAATGATGGAAATCACGCAACATAAAAGCACAACCTTGGCATGAATTGGCTTTTTCAATCGAAAGATCTTGCAACCGATTACTAGTTAACAGCACATTTTCACCGATCCTAGTAATACCTAACTAACATGAACCGCACTGGGAGAGGACAAAATAGTAGCAGGAGCATCCTCCTACCGGGTGTCTGTTGTCTGCATAGTCACAGTAAAGCGAATGATTTTTGTCTTTCGCTGGAAATTCTGCTGCTCTGGTTGGCTGAAATCCAATTAGTAGCGCTGTTATCTATTATGTTCATCACATCAAAAACTCATTTATACACGCGCCAATTAATGGCCAACACACGAAACCAATCAGCAACTACTAGTTGCACTTGGTCCAGAAATATTCAATCAATTATGCAAACACACCGACAATTTACACATTGTGACGGTAGCACAGAAATTGATTGGTAATTAGTATCCCATAAATTTTGCTACCGTAATTGTTAAGCATAATGAACGGAGAAAATGTTCCCAACTGAACTCGGTCACAGGAAGATCCGACTATATGTACTTTCCAATGAATTAAAACCCATTAAATATTCAACTAAGCCTATTGTAACGAATTGATTTTCCAACCAAACATACGCTTTGAAACGCCAACTTTTCAGTAGTATTGAATGCTTTAATTTTGGGCTGTAATTGTTCAGTTTAACCGAACTCATACGACAAATATAGTTTGTATCTAAAACAAATAGAAAGCTCTCTGCGCATAAATAAATTATGTCATGTAATAGCATTATCGTGTATTCCTGTACAAATATTTGCACGGACACCAATCAATTGAATTGAGTTTTATTTAATTTTCAATAGCGAAATCTGGTAGTTAATTTATGCTTTTCAACTCAATTTGCTATAATTCATGGTTACGTGGTTATTGGAAAAAAATTCCAAAGAAATAGGTCAAGTATCATTTTTGAAATTGATGATGCTACTATACACCAATCAATTCGGACAACGATTTAACCGATTGACCGGAAGCTCTGAAATGTGGAGCACACAAAAATAAAATATTCACTAGATTATTTACTGGTCCAAAGCCGGCAATTGAAAGTTCAGTGCGAGAATTGCCGACTACTGCGGAACGTAGGCTTCGTGTTTGACGTGTCTTACAAATGGGGGCTTTTTTTTCATGTATGGACTCATCACTGCGACCAGTATAAGTTGATCTATTGTGATATCGCCCGGGTGTTTGCTGTATGACCTGCACTGCATTTCTTTTTGCTATAACTGCTATTGAAAGAGCGATATGCTTATTAAATTTTATGCGTGCTTGTGTGTATTAGGGTTTATCCTTCCTTCAAAGCTAGATGTAATTTAACCACTTATCCCTAGCTGCCAGTACTATCCAAGAGGCTTCAGAGGGTAAATATAGAATTCAGCATGAAGGAAGGGTAAATTGGGGGCTTACAATGTTGAGTCCAACATAGACCGTTTCGACAATGTATTTTTGAAAAAAAACCGACTTTCAGAACTTACATAAGGTACACCGGGGCTATTCGAAACGATTTTTGCAAAGTTCGTCTTCAAAGTTCTCTATTATTAGAGATAAAATAAAATAATTATTTTCAAATCTGCTGATGCCATTTACTAGTTTAGTCCCGTCACTATCGATAAAATAACAAATTATAATAATTGTTTTAAATAAACCGGTTATTCAAATTTTCGATGCTTATGTGCGGTGTTTCAACTTATCTCGTGTAGCGGGGTAAGTTAAAATACTGAACTGGCATGCGTTCAATATTTAAATTTTGTTTCTATATTTGCGTAACATGTTCCATAAGCCTGCAAATCCTCAGAATTGTTAAGTAACTAGGTCATATCTTTGTAAGTGGAAGGTTGAGAGCTTGATACACTAGAGCATCGAGTTCTAGAGATGAAAATGTAGAAGATTGTCTCAAGGCCATACACTAAATGTTTGGAGACTATTTTTCATAATTTTATTTAACTCTAATACAAACGATACAATAAAAACGAGTGAAGAGATTAACGAAAAAGTTTCAAAACATTCAGTTAAATGTTAAAAGTTAAAACAACTTCAGTTAAAATTATTGCATTTTCTGAACTGAAAATTTCTCAATATTTAGTGAACGGGACAGTGAACAGTAGTGAACATTTTTTCTTCTTTTTCTTAAAGTAGCATCAGCATTCATACGCATGGAGTATGTAATGGTCTTCCATGACTGGGAAGTAGAGCTATAACTCGGAAAACTCTGTGCGATACTATCGAAAACTAGTAATAAAATAATAATAATAAAATGTATGCAGAAATTTGGCCTTTGTTAATTTTCACTATTTAGCGATTGGAAAAATATCTTTCTATAAATCTCACACAAGTGCTGAATCTTTTATCGAGCGGCATGCAAACCATAAAAATCCGTTCTGATTTGAAAGAGATAATAGCGTCCAAAATCTTAGATTCTTTCGTGACGGTGCACAGTGGTTCAAAGAGCGAAATAAGTGATCGTGTGTTATTGAGCCGAAACGTGAAGTTTTCTTGGAACATTTCTTGGTATAACAAACCCCTTCTGATGAGAGAAATCTTTGGGTGATTAATTCCCTTAAAAGTGAGATACGAAATATATTTTTTCGTATATTCGAGATGCAGGTCTGGTTCTTTCGGCAAAGTTGTAGTAAATATCAATACAAACAACTTTGTAAAAGACACCATACTTGTATCTCTTCATGGAAATTATCTATGAAGCGTTACTCGTGGACAAACCCTTTAAAACAATTTTTAAGCTCTGACTTATTCTGGTCAATTTTTACGTGTTCATAGTGTTCCAGAAAGTTGTTTATCCTGCTAAAATCAACGTTTCTGTAGAACATTATTATATATTATTTTCTAAAGTTTCGAAGATTTTGAGCTTTTTTGGTGAAAAATAGTACTTTTTTGAGCTTAAATATTTCCCAAGGCAAGTGGTGGCAGATCAAACAACTCGTACTTAAAAGTACAACAAAAACATGTGTTGCTTATTTTATTTTTTGTTTGAGTAAAGTTAATTGTTAACTGCTTGTCAATTCGTGTTTTCTAATTAAATAGTTTATTTAGTCGTTCCGAGAAAATTCGGTCTTCTGTGACTGTTGTTGAAATTAGGCCATTTGGATTTCGACCATTCGTGATTCGACCATTTGTGTTTCGGCCATTTGGTGCTAGCCCATTATGAGTACGATCTTATGAAAAGACACCAATCGAAGGAATTGAACAAAATAGACTTAAGTTAGTTATTTGGAAGCTTTTCTCTTATTAATTGCGTCAAATAATTTTAAGTCTACATTCATTTTCGACTCGAAAATAGGCGAAAAAAATGTTGGTAACTTAACTTGTTAGAAAGAGATTGTCAACATAAACAAAATGGCGTTTATTGCATCCGAAGTACATTTTAATTGTTCTATAAACATGACTGACATGGATTTTTAAAGCAACTATAACTTTTGAGGATACAAACAGATACAGTCAATTGACACTTGCTTTTAAAGGTTTTTTACTTGTACTTGGTGTTGTACTTTTAAGTAGGGGTTGTTTGGTCTGCCACTATTTGCCACCTTGGGAAATATTTAAGCTCAAAGTAGTACTATTTTTCATCAAAAATGCTCAAAATCTCCGAAACTGCAGAAAATTACTTATAATAACATTCTACAAAAACGTTGATTTTAGCAAGATGAACAACTTTCTAAAACACTATGAACACGTAAAAGTTGACGAGAATAAGTCAGGGTTTAAAAATTGTTTTAAAGGGTTTGGCCACAAAGAACGCTTCATAGATAATTTCCATGAAGAGATTCAAGTATGGTGTCTTTTACAAAGTTGTTTACATTAATATTTACTACAACTTTGCCGAAAGTACCAAACCTGTATCTCGAATGTACGAGAAAATAAATTTCTTATCTCACTTTTAAGGGAATTAATCACCCAAAGACTTCCTCACAAGAAAGGGCTTGTTATACCAAGAAATGTTCCTAAAGACACTATTTGCGAAAAACTTCACGTTTTGGCGCAATATCACACGATCACGTATTACGCTGATTGGACCACTGTGCGGTGGCTTAAATTTAAAGCTTGGAATGACACCAATGACACCTTGCGGTAAGACGTAAATCTATATAAAAACAATGTTGTGAATCGAGCGAGAAGTTAACGATGCTTATTCTCACGCAAGAGAGTATGAGAAGCATAGCATTCAACGCTTACGCCGCTCACGTAGGCGTAAAAGGAACAGCCGCCATTGCTGTGTGCAGACATTCTGCTATCTACACACTCGCGTACGCACATCCTCACGTCATCTTTCTGCATAACTTATTCGCGAGTCAAATAACTCGTCAGCAATCAGCTGTCCCTGAGGGCTAGTGGAGCACTGGGATACAGGTTATGCATTACTTTTTCTTTTCTTCTTCATCTTCGTCCGATTCTAAATACTCACGGGCGGTAGAGCGAGCCCTCGCGAGTAATCGGCGGGCTGCAAGGACGAACGAGAGCGACAACTGTAGCTGTTGGCTAAACACACACTCGCAAAAACTCGTTACAGTGCATGAATAAATAAGAGCGAGAGTCCAAAAGGGATGCTTATGCCGGCGTGCGCGTTAGAATGAGTACACGTGTGTGAGAAAATAAGTTCACACGACTGTGGGCTTCGCAGCACTGATAAAAAATCACAAGGGTTGCGTTATGGATACGAATGCATGATTGATTAAGCACTATGTTAGCAAAAGCTTTTCATATGAAGCTTTGAAGATGACAGGGTTTCGAAGATATCAGATTTCATTGCATAGTCGTCCTTGCGACGTGATCGGCCCACCGTAGCCTCTCGACTTTCGCCGCGTAGTAGAATCTTTTTATTCATATGGGTATGATGTGCTGTGAACGCATGCGATCGTTGGATGACACAGCAAAAGTGTCACCCAACGGTGTGTCCGCGACCACAGCACTGAGTCACCCCGCGTAAATAATTAAATACCAAACCAAGCAGCAAACGATCGGCATGCATGTAAACAAATAACAAATTCCTAGCAGTTGTCGCTGCACCACACATAGTACCGTACGATAGCGTACGATAGCATACGATAGCGTACGATAGCGTACGATTGCCTTAAGCAAAACAATAACAAAACTGAACGATTCACGCGCTGTTAGTAAACAGAGTCCGAAGGCGCGCACACAAATCGACGCTTGGTCGATTTGTGCAAGTCAGCAGTAATCCTGTATAAAAAGCCAAGTTCCAACCAATAAATCGAGCAGTAACTTAGATCAGTCCGACTGGAGACTTCGATTTTGATCTGGGATCTGTACGCAGACACCCCAGACACCAGAAAAGAAATCCATTCCACTGTTTCTCTAAATCAGCCTGCTAAGTTGTCCGAACGACTGTAAATCTTTTGGATATGGTGTAACGCCACCATAAGAGCGTAAGGTGTAAACGAGTGGATAAGGTATATGGAACAAGCATATACCATATGGCGACCTATTGACAGTGGCACGATACCGTGCAGTGCAGTGTTTGGAGAATTCGCAAAAAAAAACAATTTACTACAAAACCGCGTTTAAGCATGTGCTAAAATGTGAAATTTTACATTCGGCAATTTTGGACGCTACTTTATATGGAGTCCTTCTTATGTGCGCCGGAGAGTGTTCAAAATGATATTACCATGAAAAGGGAATAGTTAGTGGCTTTTACAAGACATCATAAGAACTATTGGCAGTGGCACAACAACGTGCAGTGAGCCAGCCACGCGATTTCAAGAAGCGTCAATAAGAAGAAAAATATATAATAAAAACAATGCCAAGTGAACCAAGCGGACCAAGTGAAGTAAACACCTGCTAACACCACAAGTTAAAATTGACAAAAGCATGAACAAAAAGTGACTTATTCTCAAAATGAAGAAGGGCAACTACCTCGCCCATGGAAGAGGTAAACAGTGAAAAAAAAAAAATATCGCAATGGGAAACCAGGAGACCAAAGAAAAACCAACAGTACACGAAGACGTTATCAGGATCGTCAACGCAAACGTCCAACAATCAGCACACTTAGATAGGACGGCAAGTGCGACGCAGATACTGGCATATCTGGCCGTTGGAGCAGTAGCTGTTGGAGCAGCATACTACATTTACCGAGGAATAATACGATACGAACGCTTACGGACAGCACGGGACATCCAGCGAGCGGTGTCATTATCGAACGTGCTCACAGAGGCCACCAGCAGAAACACTCAAGAGAGATAAGTTAAAAACCAATGATTATAAACAAATTGTATATTACAAATATGAATATAAATATTACGTATATTATGAATATTATGAATATTAAGAGCTTCACTTTATAATGTATTATGAAAGAATTAGATTTTAAAATTGAACTTTTAGTCTCTATTTGCAAATCGTTGAATAGGTGTACGAAGTATGGAACATTACTAACAAAAAGAAAGGAATCAGAATTTATTTACAAAACAATCAACGACACATTATTAGAGAATCAAAACGAACTTACAAATTCCCAATTTAATTTTTACATGCATACAGCAAAGTCAACTATCGACTCAATCAGAACGAGAGTTGACCTAAAATTAAGCAGCAAAAATATTATTAAACCAATATCATTTAAGCTATTGGTAAACATTATTATATTATTAAGGAAACTTTTCTAAAACAACATGGCACTAGATATAAAAACAGCAGCAAAGTTATCTTTGTTGATACCAACCTATGGTGGAGAGCCAACAGGGCAAAAATCATTCGTTGATGCAGTAAGCCTAGTACAGCAGATTGTGCCAGCAAATCAGCACAACGCTGCAATTCAACTAATTCTATCTAAATTAACAGGAAAAGCCAGAGAATTATTCTCTGAGACGCCTGAAAATTTCGAGATTATTACAAACAAAATAAAGCAAAACTGTGTCGATAAAACCAGCACAGATTTGACTTTATCTAAATTAAAGAACTTAAAGAATAAGAATGACCTTAACGAAACAACAAAAGATATCGACGAACTATGCAGCAAATTAACGCAAGCATATATTCGCGATGAAATTCCAGACCAAACAGCCAAAACCATGTCTAAGAAAGCAGGAGTTCAAGCTCTCATTAAAGCTTCAAAAAAAGAAGATACTAAGATGATGCTTAAAGTCGGAAAATTCGACAACCTCTCCGAAGCAATAAGTATTGTTTTGGAAAATGAAAATAATAATGACTCAACAAATGCATCTATTTTTAGATCATCTATAAACAATAATAACAATCTTAATAGAAATAATTATAATAATAACTACAATAATAATAATTCTAGGAACTTTAGTAATAATCGCTTCAATTATAGAGGCAGATTCAATTATAATCGCCCAAGATTTTCTGATAATCGAAACAATTATCAGCCAAGAAATTATAACAATAATTATAATAATAATTACACCAATAGTTATAGAAATTATAGCCAACGAGGTAACAGACAATTTAGGGGAAACCCTAGATTCTCTGGCCAAAGGGGGAATAATCAGATTTTCCTCGCTAATGAAGGAACAGCAGTACAAGCCAGCGAGTACTCACAGATAATGGGACAGAATCAACCACAAGCTCAAGCACAACAAATTACTCAAGTACAACCAATGGCATATACAAGTTCTAATATGTTTCAGCAACCAAATTTTTTAGGAGTAACCCAGCAGTAAAATACCCACTGCTGAACATTAACTTAAATGCTTCAAATTTTATTTCAGTTGGTATTCAAATGACCAACAGGCAATGCAGTCTAATTATCGACTGTGGAGCCGATATTTCAATTTTTAAGATAAATAATGAAACCCCAAACAACCGGTAAATATGAATAAAAGAATACAATTATCAGGCATAACTAGCCATACTATTCAAACATTGGCTTCAACGGAGTCTGAGATATATTTTCAGAATGGACTTGCTATTAACCATACCTTCCATTTAGTTCCAGCTGACTTTCCCATAGTCACAGACGGCATTTTAGGGAGAGATTTCTTGACAAGGTACAAATGCGTGATTGATTATGCATCATGGTTATTGAATTTTTGCCTCCAAGGACAATTAATTTCAGTTCCAATAGAGGACAACCTGAACAATGGATTTATGCTTCCCAGTAGATGTGAAATAATTAAAAGAGTACCAAACCTCAGAATTAACGAGGATATGGTCATACATTCAAAAGAAATTTTACCAGGCATATTTTGCGGAAATTCAATTATATCAGCCAACTCACCTTTTGTTAAGTTCATAAACACAACAGAGAGACCAGTATTTATCTCTAATTTCAACCCAGTCTTAGAACCATTATCAAACTACACAACACTTAATATACGACAAAATTCAAACCCAACTATTAGACAACAACACATTTTGAAGGAAATAGAAACCACAAATTTACCAGATTACATCAAAAATAAATTGTACAAGCTCTTAACAGATTTTGAAGATATATTGTGCTTATCTTGTCATTGATAGAAACCAACAATTTTTATAAACAAGAGATTACATTAAATGACAATATTCCAGTTTACATACCCAATTACAAGACAATCCACTCTCAGAAGCAAGAGGTTCAAGATCAGGTTAATAAAATGCTAAGTGATGGTATTATAGAACCATCTATTTCTTCTTACAACTCTCCAATACTGTTGGTTCCTAAGAAATCAACAGAAAATAACAAAAAATGGCGACTAGTTGTTGATTTTCGCCAGTTAAATAAAAAGATACTTCCGGATAAGTTCCCACTACCAAGAATAGACTTTATTTTGGATCAGCTTGGTAGAGCTAAATATTTTACAACTCTAGACCTCATGTCAGGTTTTCATCAAATTCCATTGACAGAAAACTCAAAAAAATATACTGCTTTTTCAACTTCATCGGGTCATTATCAATTCACAAGATTACCATTCGGATTAAATATAAGTCCGAACAGTTTTCAACGCATGATGACCATAGCAATGGCAGGGTTAACACCTGAACATGCTTTTATTTATATAGATGATATAGTGGTGATTGGATGTTCAATTCAACATCACATGTCAAATCTCACCAAAGTTTTTGAAAGATTGAGACATTATAATCTCAAACTAAACCTTAATAAATGCAAATTTTTTTCGTCGGAAGTTGCTTTCTTAGGACACAAAGTGACTGATAAAGGAATACTTCCAGACGACTCAAAATATGAGGCTATAAAAAATTATCCTATCCCCAGGAGTGCCGACGACACAAGAAGATTTGTCGCATTCTGCAATTATTATAGGAAATTTGTTCCTAACTTTTCAACTATAGCATTACCACTTAATAAATTGCTTAAGAAAAATGCAACATTCCTTTGGACACAAGAGTGTCAGAATTCTTTTGATACACTACGCAATTACCTAATGTCACCAAGAATATTACAATATCCCGACTTCACAAAACCTTTCATTGTAACTACCGATGCTTCGAACACAGGGTGCGGAGCAGTCTTATCACAACAATATGGAAATTCTGATTTACCAGTGGCATTTGCCAGCAAAAACTTCACGCCTGGAGAAAAAAATAAACCAGTAATATTGAAAGAGTTGACAGCTATTCATTGGGCTATAGACTATTTTAAACCATATCTCTATGGAAAGAAATTTATAATAAGGACAGATCATAGACCACTAGTCTATCTGTTCGGAATGAAGAACCCAACATCTAAATTAACAAGAATGAGACTCGAACTTGAGGAATATGATTTTACAGTCGAGTACATACAAGGTAAAGCAAATGTCAGTGCTGATGCGTTGTCACGTATTATAACAACGTCTGACGAATTAAAAAACATGAACTTGTTAATGGTCAATACCAGATCAATGACAAGGGAATTAAAACGAAATACGAAAACACAACAAATTATAACCAATACAACAAGCCAGGAGATTGATCACCTCACAGCTTATGTAACGGAAAATCCATCAATAACAAACAAATTAATGAAGCTTCAAACAAAGAGTACGAATTATAGCGCTTTAAAAATGAGAATAATGAAGAAAAATAAAATAATTGTTGCACAAGAGCATCAATTGAATCAAAGTGGAAGTCAAATGTTAGAATTTGCTCTTCTAAAAATAAGAAATATGATGAAATCAAGAAGTATAAATAAAATAGCATTATCTTCGGATGATGACTTATTTAAAATATGGCCAATTGAAATATTTAAGCAAGTAGCTAACAAAGTAATAAAAGACGCGCAAATTATAATATATAAAGAACCAAGATATATCGTCGACGAAAATGAAATACAAGCAATATTGCAAACCAATCACAACTCACCGATTGGAGGACATGTAGGACAGCACAGACTGTACCTCAAATTAAGAGAAAAATATAGATGGAATGGCATGAAACGTTCAATTGCTAACTTCATAAAGGCCTGTGAATTATGCAAGAAGAACAAAATTACAAAACATACCAAAGAAAATATGGTAGTAACAACTACACCCTCAAAACCTTTCGAAGTGATATCCATCGATACAGTTGGACCGCTCCCAAAAACTAACAATAATAATAGATATATAGTTTCAATACAATGTGACTTAACCAAATATGTAATATTAATTCCTACTTCTACTAAAGATGCAAACACCATTGCAAAAGCAATGATGGATAATTTTATTTTAATCTATGGTAACTTTTTAGAACTTAGGTCAGATCAAGGCTCTGAATTTAAGAACGAAGTCTTTGATCAAATTTGCAAATTATTAGAAATTAAACAAACCTTTTCTACAGCTTATCATCACCAGACTATCGGTTCGTTGGAGAGAAATCACAGATGTTTGAATGAATATCTGAGATCTTTTACTAACGAGCATGGTACGGATTGGGATGATTGGTTGAAATATTACAGTTTTTCATACAACACTACACCTCATACGGAACATAAATTTACACCTTTTGAACTAGTATTCGGAAAGAAGGCAAACCTTCCTAATGAAATCTACAGCAAAGGAATTGAACCAGTCTACAACTATGATAACTACTACTATGAATTGAAATACAAAGTCCAGAAATCTAACGAAATAGCCAAACAAAATTTAATCAACCTTAAAACAACTAGAGCTGAAAATTCAATTAATGCAAGTAATCCAATCAATATCAAAATAGGAGATTTAGTATACCTTACAGTAGAAAACAGACGAAAATTAGATTCATTTTATTCAGGACCATATCAAATTATAGAACTTTGCAATCCAAATTGTAAAATACAACAATGTAATTCCAATAACAACCCAATTATTGTACACAAAAACAGATTAATCAAAGCTTGAAAACTAATTAATTAAGAAGTGTTAGATTAAGAAGTGATAGATATTACAAAAAACATGTATATGAAGAAAATGTTATAAAGTATTACAAAAACCTTATATACAAAAACAGCAAACATTATTATCGATATTCAAAAATACAGAAATTCATCAAGTTTAAATAAAACAATTACCACAATAGCTCAGAAAATCAAACAAATTAGAAGAAGCAAGGACAATTGTTAGAATGATTACGTTTCTCTACATCATTCTTTCTAAGAGGGGAGGTGTGCTGTGAACGCATGCGATCGTTGGATGACACAGCAAAAGTGTCACCCAACGGTGTGTCCGCGACCACAGCACTGAGTCACCCCGCGTAAATAATTAAATACCAAACCAAGCAGCAAACGATCGGCATGCATGTAAACAAATAACAAATTCCTAGCAGTTGTCGCTGCACCACACATAGTACCGTACGATAGCGTACGATAGCATACGATAGCGTACGATAGCGTACGATTGCCTTAAGCAAAACAATAACAAAACTGAACGATTCACGCGCTGTTAGTAAACAGAGTCCGAAGGCGCGCACACAAATCGACGCTTGGTCGATTTGTGCAAGTCAGCAGTAATCCTGTATAAAAAGCCAAGTTCCAACCAATAAATCGAGCAGTAACTTAGATCAGTCCGACTGGAGACTTCGATTTTGATCTGGGATCTGTACGCAGACACCCCAGACACCAGAAAAGAAATCCATTCCACTGTTTCTCTAAATCAGCCTGCTAAGTTGTCCGAACGACTGTAAATCTTTTGGATATGGTGTAACGCCACCATAAGAGCGTAAGGTGTAAACGAGTGGATAAGGTATATGGAACAAGCATATACCATAATGAAATGGGGAAGGCAACTAGGAAGCGCCCAACATAGCTCTAGCCATCCCAAGCCCCTACCTAGCGCCTCCACGTGGCCATACCTGGAAATACTTCAATTTGTATAATTGAGTAGCCAAGCTAGGAGGTGCGGGGTCGTGCGGTTTTCAGTTCCTAACCTTACAAATGTAGTTTTAGGCAACCATTAAACCACACGACTTTAATTTCAAGTATTATATGATTTATACTAATTTTTTGGTAAACTAATCTATTTTCAGAGAGCGAAATAAGGCGCTATATCCTTGGCCAATTGCAGCCTGGCTTCTGATCTAAATGCCATTAGTTCATCCCTGAGGGTCCGGAGTATCACTTAACCCTTATTAGCAAAGATACTCCCAACGACTGTTAATAAATCATTATCTATGTATATGGGAAGCGTTTGGTACGGGAGGTCCACGCTTTCTTCCTTCCCTTGATTTCAAGGAGTTTGATGGAATTAGGTATTTTTTCTAGTTCCACTTGATTTCTTGGAATTCTCTCTGCGGTACATGCTGCGCAGTTGGCCTGGCCGTTGACAAGAAAAATGATTGATTCAAGTAATCGTCATTTTCCAGGATGCCTTCCAGAATTGGCTGCGTTAGTGTGAGATTAGATTAGATTAGTAGTAGAATCTTTTTATTCATATAATTTTCGGCAGTGGCCAAAAATCCCAAATATATGAACTCATCAACCACTTCCAGTTCACCGCCATCAATAGTCACTGTCCGTGGTAGACGAACGTGTACTCTGGAACCTCTTTATACTGTCTATTTGGATTTGACGCATTTATTTTAGTATAGTTTATCTAAACTCCGCCGTTCCAAAATTTCTGGCAATGAGTCTGAAAGGGATAGGAGTTGGCTGCTTTTGCTGAAGATCATTCCTCTCGTTTCGATGCCTGCTCGCCGAATCACACCTTCAATAGCAATGTTGAATAACATACAGGACAGTTCATCCCTTTGGCACTGCCCTCAGTGCGATTCGAAAGAACTCGAGAGTGCGTATCCCCGAAACAGGCTCGTAGCACATCAATCGCTCCAGGGTAGCTTTGATCGGTCGTATCAGTTTGTTCGAAAAACTGTTCTCGTGCACTATTGGCCATTGCTGTTCTCGCTCGACTGGGTCGTATGCTGCCTTGAAATCCACGAAAATATGATGCGTGGTCACGTTGTATTTCCGACGTTTCTGAAAAATTTGTCAGAACGTAAAAATTTTGATCCAAGGTAGCACGGATCCCCATAGAGCCAGGGTTAGCGTTTTATCAAATTATTGGTAGACGCCAAATTGCCAAAAGCGAATCGGGGAATATAAAATTCGAAATCCCGTTTCCGCTTTATTTGTTCTGCTCTATTGCATAGATGAGCTCTACTGAAAAAATTCTAGAAAATTCAAATCTTCGAAATAAGTTAGTGGCGATAATAAAGTAGTTAGATTGTGAACAGTTATGTCGTTTGGGCTTGATACTTCTCTAACTTGTGGTAAACTGTGCCAATAGTTTTATCTCCTGTACTCAATGTTGCTAATTTTTATCGCGATTTAAGTTTTGTCAACTGTTAACATTTACTAATCCTGTTCGCTAGCGATGAATCGCTGACGCAAAAGCTGATGCACTCAACGTGACTGTCGAAAATTACGAATAACATGTTAAAATATTTTTATGAGATTATAAATCTTCTGGGTATAAAAGAATTTTGATGTTTTGAAGTTTCATTTATGTATTACTCCGCAAAAACGTATATTCCAAGTATCTCAGGTGCTAATAGTCCGACTGAAAAAGTAACGTGAGTGTTACAAGTCTTTTGACGGTATAACTTAATATAAGATAGTGCATTTGCTTATTTCTTAAAATTGTCAATTCATCCAAATTCGTCGCGATGATTCAAAACGAAAGTTATTCGTGTTTGATTGGTATCACTAGCGATCAATTCATGCATAAAAAGTGTAATTTTTAATTCCCTTTTCTCTCACTCTCATAAAATAATTCTCAGCTAGAAAAGAATTGCCAGAGAATTTGACGTTTTGGAATTACTTTTGAGTGTTTCGAACAGAATCAATACCTTTATCGATGAATAGCAACACTGCCTGTACTTACAGGATTTTATTTTGAATATATTCTAGCAACTTTCCACTTGCAGGACATCATATTGGTCAAAGTTTAAGTAACATCAATAATGTTAGGTCTATTGGAACGAGGGAACTCTGTCATTGCCTTTAAAATAAAAGGACTCGAAAACACGGTAACAGAAAGTATGCTTAGGTGTCTTCCATATCTGAAAACTAAGTGTGATAATAGCCTTAGTATCAGGTATCAGCAACTTTGACTCGAGCAACACGTTCCTCACAATCATGTGAGCCTTAATAAGGGCTTAATAGCCGCAAGGTTGCCGAGTCTGCTTTAACAAACGAGCGGTCGAGCATTCAAATCTTAGAGGAATCAGGCCATTCGAAGTCTTGACTTTCGCATAGGTTTATTCTTGGGTCCCTCATTACTTTTCCTTCATGTTGAGTTCTATATTGCCTCGTTGAAACCTCTTCGACAGCACAAATGTCCCTTTTGTGATTAGTGTACTGGTCATAGGATCATGATGAGCACTCGCCGGGGACGGCTATAATTCAAGATAGCAAGCTTTGAAGCAAGGGCAAAACCGAATGTCACAAGCACGCAAATAAACAATTACCATATCGCTCATCGCATCGCCTCATCGCATATAGCAATTATAGCAAAAAAATGCTGATGCAGTGATGAGTCTATACAAGAAAAAAAGAAATCATACGGAAAATGCAATCACGAGGAAATTTGAAATTTAATTTTAATTCATTTTTATTATTTAACAGTTGAAAAACAATGTTATGTTATTATTATTATAATAATCACCACCAGTCATTAAAACCACAATAAGAGTGCAATAAATTTGTATTGTTACTTGGGATGTTTGTGTTTCTTATCAATTACCAAGTAGCAGTGTGAGTTTTATTGCACTGTTATTACGCTCTTCATGATAGATTTTAGTCATGAAGACTACTATAAGTGTGTAATAAAAGTCAAATTATTACTTAGAATGTCAAGATGAAAGCGTTAATGGATGAAAAAATAAATTTTGAACAAAAATCCAACGACATGCGGTTCGTTTTACTTGTCTGTTGCACTTTGTCTAAAACAAAACTCTAACATGTTTAAAAGCCTCTGTGTTCCAAATGCTCATAAATAGTTTGATTTCTGGAAGAAACCTAAAAAATGGAAATTCTCATAGACAGATTGCGCGAGAGGGTCTGTTATGTATTCTACATCGGAATCGGTAAACTATGTGGACAAAAAAATCTCATTTTGGGAAATAGGAAATGGGAAATCATTTATATATATGCCTTTTGTATAATAAAACTGCAAATTAGTATCAAACAATATGTCGAACTTTTCAAATTATTCCTATTACTTTTAGAAACTTTAAAATCTCAAAAAAATGCTACCAAATAACAATAGGAATCGTGTTACATATGTTGTGCGAACTTTTATAAGAGTGCTTCAAAATCAATTCACGATTTTGATGAATTAAATTTAATATCCCAAAAGGCAAGCTGGTTCAATTTCCAAATTTTTTCACTATGATGCTTAAAAGCTAGAAGTTTGAAGTTATTTTTCTGCTTTTTATAGCTTCTTTATAACTGGGAGTTTTTTCGACTGTGATATAACATTATAATGTACTGGCTCTGCAGGTAAATGCGATAACCTCATACGACCTATTTGATCTCCATTTACATTAATTCTTCTTTTCGACACACACACCGTTCACCAATCGCTTCTCGGTTAACAAATCCCCACTTGAATGCAAACCAAAATAACAGGATAGGAAAAAATATTTTACAGAAGAAGAAAATATGAAGAGATTTTCTACATAACTTAGTTGTGCGCTTCCTGCATGTCTGGCGGTCTGGTCGAGCCATTGAACAAACGACGGACGGCGACCGTCTGGCTGGACGAACTTTCTCCTGGTGCTAAACTCGTATGTAAGCGGCGAGTGGGCCCACCAAACCGCACAGAGCAACGAATATATTTTCATAAAATGTGGAACCGTTATCTCTACCGCCTTGCCTCACGGGTTCTACGGACAGGGAAATGCGCTTATAGATCGACAAATAAAGTACAAATTTTACAGAGCTTTCCCTACCCACGCTTATGTTTCGTAGAATAATCTAGACCCCAAAAGAGCCGCAGTCATATGCAGGTTCCACGTCAGGCGGGACGTGAGCAGTTTTGCAATGAGTTGGAGTGTTATAGCATCACCACCATCTGCACAACTCATCCTAACTGGATGGTGCTACGGGCCGTTGTTTTATAATATTACTACCGTGAGGATAGGCTGCGCTAGAAGCAGGTGGTCCCGCACGAAGAAATTGCAGTAACTCGAAAATACTTGAGCCCGACGGAAAACTCGGGGAAAAAACAAAAGATCTGCTCTCGATGGCCTGTCTAGTGCCTCGCTAGTCGATAAATTTATTTGTTCGTGAACAAGCGAGCAAGACTACAGCGCGATATAGGAATCAGCAGAAAGAATAAAATGGGGTACGTGATTTGAGAAATGGAATTTCCTCCGAACAGGATGCAGGCATCATAAAACTGCGCTTATTCCGGAATCGAATGGCAAACTGATAGCGTTGATGGATGGATAAAAAGGTTTTGTATAAAGAGCTGGGATATTTGTGAAATCCAATAGAACAGACGGCGAAATTGGCTGCAGAATGAAATACTTCTCAAATCACCATTTGCATTTACCTTGCACAACAGATTTTTTTATCACATGGTGAATTCATTAGAGTAAAATATTTTTTTATTGAATCTATTTCAATGAAAGTATGTTGGTAAGAAAAAGAAAATAATTTTCCAGGAAGCAGAAATAAGCATCATCTATTATTTCAAAGAGAATATTTGATTTATCAAATGAAAAAATTGGAAATTGTAGTTAAATTTCGAGAGTGTGCTCATATTTCCAAAGAGGAGTTGGTACAAAATTTGTCAATGGTGCTCCGATGAAAAGAAATTAATATCAATATAATAATCCAATGTTTTTAGTTAAACATACTCAACTCCAATTAACTGCCAATTTTTCCTATTTTTGTGTGACGCACATACAACCCGAAAACAATAAATTAGTTATCGGTTGTTCAAATTACCCGTTGTTTGATCTGGGATGTTTGCCAATTACGCTTCATTTGCATAAACTGGCATTGCTTTCCGGTCCCTTTTAGAAAAGCGTCAACATGTGGTTGAGGTGAATTTCAATTTTCGCATCCTCTCAGCCCATCGTGGGTGGTCTGAACGTAGAATAAATCAATGATTCGTGCTGAGCGACTGGGAAAATTGGAGCTTTTTGTGACGGTTCGGGCAACAATGAATCGAATTACTCTCGAAATTGATTGCAGCGAAATTTCGTTCAACAGGTAATATTGTAAAGTATGAAGAAAAAAGTTTATATTATGAAAACACCACGATGGGGATGGCATCCAACCAACAGCTGATGACCAAAAAAACCTTTTTGTTTTTAAATTACATTGATTCGTCTTAATTAGACTACGAAAAAACCAGTTTGAACCCGAAAGTCAGTATTTCAATCTACTTTCTTGTAATAAATGCGAGAAGAAAAAACGATAAGCTATTTTACAGTCCGTAATCATCATTCTATTTTACCAAACCGAATTCAGCGACAAACAAAAACCTATTACGTCAGAATCGAGTTACCTCTTTGAAGTCTTTTAATCGCCACTACACACAAGTGATTAACCGGCCGCGGGTCAGCTCATATATTGCAATCTTGGACGAATCCCCAAATGAAAGCAGATAATCCGTTATTTATTCTGACAGTCCGAAAACCAATCAGCAGAGATAGTTCCAATCATTAGTAGGATGGAAGAGTTTTGCAGGTTATCGTTCGTGAGCGGCAAAAAAAGCTCCGGAATACGATGGTTCACCGACCCGGAAAGTGTGCTATGTATGACTGTAGAAGCCAAAATGAACAAGTGCTGTGAGAAAGTTTTTGCGAAAACCTCCCCATTTACCAACCAAACGACCACTCTAGGCCGTACGTCGAAAGCACATGGAAAATAATCCTCTGTTTACACATTGGATCCAATTTTTTCGCTTCAGTTTCATCGAGACTTTTTCCCTAACATAATCATCTGCGCGCTCCGAGTCGATGCTGTTGCTTCGGTAAACCGTAAAAGCCGGCCACCAAACAGTGCCGTAGAAGGGGCACTCGCGGAAAAGGCAGAAAACGGTAAGTTGTGAAATCCGGTAATTCGGGGAAACTTTATACTTTTCTTGACACCCACTCACATCAACGGGCGGCCAGCCATTGCTTTTTGTGTAGGCTAGCGTTAGTTAAAAAGTCTCTGCGAACGGTTGAAAAGCAAACTGATACCCGATTATGAGAGTCAACCAAAGCAAAAAAATATATATGCTTCGCTTCCAGAAACGAGGAAATGAAAGTAGAAAAAGTTATTTAAATTTGAAATAACTTGCTTTCTTCGGCGAAAAAAAGTTTTTGAAACACTTCGCCTGTTAAATAGCATTTTAATTATGTATGATGATTTTGTACAATTGATAAATATGTACATAATTCTATACACGAACGAATACTTGTTATTTTGACAGGTTTTCAGACTTTTCGCTAAATTCTTTCAGATTCAGATTTTTTTCAATTGATATTTTTTTTATAAATTCTTGAGAAATTTCTCATGCATTTTTATAGAAAAAATCTTCAATACTTGGCTCAAGAGTTACGTACTTTCCTTGATTTTTTAAAATATTATTTTCATTAATAAATCCATAAACTATACTTGTATGCAAAATTTCATGAAATTCTGAGACCTTCCGTACGATAATTTTGAAAAATGTGCAATTTTCAAATCAACAATAATATCTTAAAATAAGAGACAATGTTGCGAAGCCCGGACCAGGAATGGTTCGATCACTTTGGCTCAATTTTGATTCATTTGACAGTACTGTCTCAGCCGAGCAAAATTTGAGAATGTTGTTTATGGGACATTTATAGAACTAGTTATTATCTACAATTTCGTTGAATAAAGTTTTGCTGTAACTTTTGTAGTTACGGTGCTACAATGCTAGTAGCTCATTAGTAACTAAATGAACGTTCACTGCACTAAATGAACGATGCACTGTAGCACAGGGTTGCCACATGCACAGATTATTCTGTGTTTAACAGATATTTGAAAGAAATCGTCTGTACAGAATGTGTATGCACAGAATACAGATTTTCGCCAATTACACAGAAAGAGATTACACAGTGAAAGAGACGGAAACAGTCAGCAAAATGACTCTCCGTCTCTTTTACTCTTATTGCTTTGCATTAGCCAGATTTTTGCACAGATATTTTTCCTCGCTGTACAGATGGCCAGATTTTTCCAACAAAAAACACAGAATTTTATGTGGCATCCCTGCTGTAGCACCGTAACTATAGTTAGATACAGATACAAAGATACAGCAAAACTTCTTCAACAAAAGTGTTGATAATAACTAGTTCTACAAATGTCCAACATTGTTAAATTTTACACGGCTGAAACGGTACTGTCAAGTGAATCAAAATTGAGTCGAAGTGATCGAACAATCCCTGGCCTGGATTCAAGTCTTCAAATTTTCTCACACACGCATTCTCGTTCTAACGAACACAGTGACATGAGTATCTCTCTTGAACTCCCTTTCATATTTTTTCATACCATACAACGAATTTTTACGATTGTGTATTTAGCTATTAGCAACGATCGTCGCTCTCGCTCGTCATTGCAACCCGCGCAGTTGATACCAAACGCTCACGAGGGCCCGCGCTCTTACCCACGTGCGAAGCAAGAGCGCAAGATGAAAAAGAAAAGAAGAAGTAAAGCAAAATCTGTAGCAATACATACTACTTACATTCGCGGGCTGTGGACAGCTCACGAGCTGCTGGTTTCGTGAGCGGGTTACGTAGAACGACACTACGAGGCGCGTGTATACGCGAATGTTTCGGTAGCAGATAGTATGCACACAGCAACAGCGGATGTTTATCATACAGTTGCGTCAGTGGAGTAAGGGTGCTGTATTTCGTATGCTCGCTCGCGTATTGGTCGCCATCGTTTGCTTCTCACTCGATTTGCAATATTGATAGGAGGTGCCTAAGCCTAAGCCTAAGGATCTTCAAGCCACCGAAATTGTGCGAGCTTAAAAAACCATTTATTTAATCAATATAAACTACTAGAAAAATATTTGACAAAGAGCAGACGTGATTCGATCCCTGCAAAAGACTACAATAATGTAATCGAAACTTTGAAAATAAAATCTGTTTTAATTTTTGCAATAGACCGGTTAAAAATAAAATAATTAATTTATCAATCGACAAAACGTATCCATGAGAGAACATTGATAAACCTTCGTTTTTGTGTCTCACACTTTGCTAGATAAAATGTTTGCATGAGGTCTAAGAAAAATACCAGACTTTCAGTATGTCTCTACCTAGCATAATAAAATGCAGTGGCGACTTGTCCGCATGCTCAACCTGTTCATAGGACAGATAACAATTTTTTTTAATACCCTCCTCTGACCCCCATACCAAAGAGCTCATAATGAGAACCCCCTGGTAGTGGACACATACAAAAAAATAAAATATAAGAAAATAACAACGCGGAGTATTTAGCTAAACAAAAAACAAAGTGAGATCCCAATGGAACTTAGTTCCGTCGAAGGGATTCACGTAAAACAGTAAAACGAGAAAAAAAATATAGCTTTATAGTGAAGTCGTTTATGGCACAGATAAGTTACTTAAACTACTATATAATCGAGATGCAGGGAAAAAACTAGCAGAAGCCAGAAAAAAATTCAGCCGGACAACAAAATTTTTGTCAATCGTTCATGATTTCGCTTGTACCGACGCAGACGCAATACGAATTTTACTGTATACTTTTAGACTGCTCGTAATTTCATTGTTTCAACTAATTCAGGAATTTCACTGAACAACTTACTGCTTGATATTTCTATGCCCTACGCTTCGATTCCATTTTATTTAGTTTCGAAGGTGATTAGTAAAACGTTCAACATGACGAGAGCGTTGGGTCAGCGATCTCATTGAACAAGCATACCAACATATTGTACATGGTGCCAATTCAGTACAATGAAGGACGTAAAAAGAGAATGAGAAGAAGTTGTTTCACATGATATGAAAATAGAGCGTAGTTGCCATTGAAAAACTTACCACTTACAACTTGTGGTGTTCTGCAAAGTTACAAGCATATTAACCATCTTGTGCGTGCATCGCAGTAAGCTTGTTTTTCTTGAATTTGGTTGGTTGTAATTGGGTTTTTGTGGGTGGTATAGGTAAGCTAAACACCCACGAGTCGCTACTGATAAAATGTTTTCGGTATAGAACTCTTGCTATGTTACACAATAGCTGCAATAAATATGTTTGGTCAGGATATAACCGTTTCAATAGCATTATAAAATTTACAAACTTATAGCGTATTAAAAGATGACCAATTTTGTACTGTTGTACTGTTGTACTGTTGTACTGTACTGTTTTTGTACTGTATTTTATACCGTTGTATTGCTACGCCATTGCACAGTGATGATGACTTCAGAAAAAATCCTTTATCTCAAAATCCTACCTTGAATCTTTTGATGTTAAAGAGCAATATTTTCATGGGATTTCAATGGTGTGGTCCTTGCTCAAGGCACGCGTATGTCTCTAGTAGTTTAGGTGCAAAGATAAGCAATTTATCCTACTTTTCTCAAATTACAGAGATGAATTGTTCAATAATTTTGGAACTCGCAGGGATAAAACGGATCTATTTTCGTTAGAAAAAAACTATTATCATGCGGTTTCTGATGGAAGGGCATTTGATTGCAGCAACATTAGTCATTTTACTCTAATTTTCTCAGAAACATCGCCAAAACTAGGGTAGCATGCTCTTCATTTGCGTTTAGTTTTATGAAATAAACAAGTGCTGAGAACAATCACCAAACTTTAAGAGTACATATAAAAATATATTACTTTTGGTGAAAAAAGATTGCATTTAGCCCAACGGAATCCAGTGATATTTACTTTTTAATCGATAAAATTAGGATACATTGCCATTTTCATTTATTTGACTAAAACATCTACAACAACGAAACTGAACAATTTATGTGTCGTTGGAAAGATAAAATGATCAGCAATTTCATGGAGGGACGAAAGAGCAATTTTATGGTCGGCCTAAGAGGGTGAGCTCTTATACAAATGAAACACAAATTTCCTCAAAACTCGAGAACAAATCAAGCTGGAACCAAATTTGGCATGTGAGGGTTTTTGGAGGCAGGATTTTTTTCTATGGTGAATTAGGACCTTTGCCTTCTTTAAGAAGGGGGATCCCATACAAATGAAATACAAATTTCCTCATAACTCGAGAACTAATCAAGCAAATGGATCCAAATTTGGCATGTGGGGGTTTATGAAGTAGGGTTATCAAATGGCCGGGTTTTCACAGCAAAGCCGGTGGCCGGTCAATCCAGCAAAAAGGCCGGTTTTCCGACGTATGAAGCCGGATTTGTACTTTTTGCCTGGTTTGTTAAATTTTCTGATAAATTTATTAGCAATCCTGAACAGTGGATCATTGAAGATAGACAGTTTTGCAGTGATTATACCTTGCTTCTGGCGGTAATATACATTAAATTGTTCACCAGCGCTAGAAGCAAGTAGTTGTCACTCAAAAACTAGCTATCTGCAATAATTTACACGGGAAACTGTCAACCGACTCCCACTTTCTCTCTATGCCGGTTACATGCTACCGGCGACTGTCGAACGCACATTACACATTACAGACAAATCCCCTCCCCCCTTACTCACTCACTCTCACACACACACACACACACACACACTCACACACACACACACACACACACACACACACACACACACACACACACACACACACACACACACACACACACACACACACACACACACACACACACACACACACACACACACACACACACACACACACACACACACACACACACACACACACACACACACACACACACACACACACACACACACACACACACACACACACACACACACACACACACACACACACACACACACACACACACACACACACACACACACACACACACACACACACACACACACACACACACACACACACACACACACACACACACACACACACACACACACACACACACACACACACACACACACACACACACACACACACACACACACACACACACACACACACACACACACACACACACACGTGTAGGCCTTTATTTGGTAGTTTCATTTAATGCAAATTAATAAGGTTTCAGTATTTTTTGCAACAACAAAAACTGCAGTTATGCTTTTATTTTTGCTTTATAATATTCCATGCGCGTAAAATATGTGTTAGGTTTTTATTTTTCTCAGCATGCACTTTTTTCTCCGTCTCCCTAACTTCTAGTTATGTTCCGGCGTTCGCTAAATTTTATGTTGAATTGCAGTCTGTAGTCATATGACACGGCAAGGCAATTGGGAAAAGTAATTATCTAATTATCAATTTTATTCGTCCAGTTCAGTCCAGTTTCCAGACCATGAAATAAAGTGGGGCAACAAGCATTCACATCACATTAGTTTAAAACTGAACGTATGGACGAAAATTGTGTTCTATCAGTACTAGAAGCTCAAGCAATCTCGTCCGTATCGTTCAGAATTCATAGTGCATAACATTAAATGTTACACAGAAGGTGGGAAACGTGTTCCCGTGTGCACCGTCATGGGTATGCCAAGTCTCATACCTGTGGGTGTCATAAAGAATTCAACTAATTTAATGGCATCCTGCATATTTAATGTGCTCGATCGATTACTCGATTCTTAGAATTAGATGTTTTAGTATCATTGACAGCTTGGTATCTTACACTGTGTAAGTTGCAGACTATAAAAATTTTTAGTAAAGCATTTCATATTAACTGATTAGTTTAAACCAACCTAACTAGAAACTTCCACAGCCATTGACAGCAATTGGCAGCAATTCAACGACATGCTTCAAAATCACATGAACATCTTTCGAATACCGTTTACTCCCCGCGCACGAACAGGTGGGCAGAAGAGGTTGGTGCAGCAGCGAAAAAGTCGGCAGTAAAAATTTTCTCTAGCTGCTCGTTAAACGCTTTGATTTTCCGCCTTTGCTCCCACCCACGCATCCAGTCAATGGCTGGTACAGAAATAAACAAAACAGTGAATTCATTTTTTTTCTTGCATAGGTGTACCTAGAAGATGAACCCATCATTGTTTATCAAGACATAAATTGTGGCTGATGAAAAACTGTATGTTGCAAAGAAAGAGAAACATAGTGACGATGCGCTGCGAGCGAAAAACGCTGGACACCCGAATAGGTAAAACGGGATAGGCAGGGAATGCGCATCAGAATGCTTCAACCAGTTTGACTCGTGGCATCTTTGATAAACTAACAAAAACATATGGGATGTGGTATAGAACTAATAATTTTAATAAAATAATTATAAATATGTAAAACAAGCAATGTTGTCAAGGTCAGGTTTAATGATTTCAATTATAATATAAGATTTAGTATAGACATATTCTTAATTTCATGAATCAGTCTAAAAGTCGTATATTTATAGAAAATACCAAACACCGCGTCTGCATTGCCGAAAAAGAGAAAATTACTGGTATGATTAAAATTTTCTTCGGAACTATTTTTAGAAAGAAAAAAAAAATTCGGCGACGAACACCATCCTAAAGGAACAAACAAACCGGCATCATTTCGAAAAAGGTTCAATGCCATCAATTCCACGGCGCTCGACAGGAAACATTACCTCGAAACCGGCGATAACGCGCGCGCAATTCTCGCCAGCTCGTGCCTTTGATTGAATTGAATATGGAATAGGCGAAAATATGTACCCGTCGAGAATGGCCGCATGGACGGCTCTGAACACAGCCCGACTACTGGCTGGCCTGGCTGAGAAAGGCCTTCGCGTTCGTAGTCGTACGTACGGCTGATTGCCTGTCGTTTCACCTAGACCTTTAATTGGAAACGCGATGTCACCTGGGCAAACTACTCCGTCAGTCGCCGCCTGCTGAATACGAAATTTCTGTCAGAATACTGCGTACGGACGACGACGCTAGCTGGCTGTCAGGCTGGCTGATGATGACGAGTACCGTTCGTGGTTGACCTCAGGCAATGTACGTGCAATATTGAAATCGAATCAACGCTTAAACTGTTACGGAGAGACAGAAACTTGCTCGGCTGGTTATGCCGATAGTGAAGGTGAGTTATTTGGCAGCGGGACTGCAATGGCGCCGATAACTTCACCAGTGAACGTTTGGCCCGTACTCGAACAATGCACCGTTCACTTCGTTTAAATAAGGTTAAATGTGTAATATTAAACGAAAAAACTACTCTAAAGACTATAAAACTATTTTAAATGTAAATATCAATCTATAAAAAAGCTCTTTTAGACTATTTGAAAAATGTCTAAATGTAAACGATAAAACCTATCCTATAGGGCCTACACGGAAAAGCAACATGCAATGTTTTGTACATAGCCAGTTTCAGTACTGCTTCAGGTCGGTTTCAGTTCAATTATTGTCTAGTTCTCGTTCTTTTTCAAATCAGAAAACAGATGCAATTAGGCAACAGTTCAGTTTCAATTTAATTGCAATTTCTATATGGTTGCAGCACAATTTGAATTTTAGTTCTAGCTGAATTTCATTTCAATTTCGGTTTAGTTTGTTTTAAAAGTAAGTAATGCAGTTATGTTTCAGTTCAGTTTCAAATCAGTTTCAATTCAATTGAAGTTTGATTTCAGTTCCACTCCTGGTTAGCTTCAGTTCGAGTTTAGGCTCAGTATGAAATTAATTTTAGCCTAGTTTTAGTTCCCATACAGGTCAGTTTCTGCTCATTTTCAGTTCAGTTTCAGTTTGATTTCAGTTGAGTTTCATTTAAGTTTCGATTTACTTTGGGCACAGTTTCAGTCCAGTTTCAATTTACTTTCATTTCAGTTTAATTTCAGTTTCAGAAAGATAAATTTTGTACCATTTTTTTACCCGTGTACTATTGTCAACAATCTTTACTGGTTTATCGGTACAGGTAGACGAAAGACTTTATGTAAATTCACAAAAGTAAAAATTTATTCTCGACGAAATATTTTTTTTACGCTTTTTTGTTAAAAAAAATCGACCCGTATTTTTTATTTCGATGCATGCGATGCGATTAATTGCAATCTTTTTAAAGTTTGAATATTTTTTTCTGTAAAATATTTATTGGTCTTTCTCTAAGAAGCATGCAAAATTTAGAAATGGAAAAATGAAAACTTTAGAAGTTATAAGCTTTTATATCTGGGCGCGTGTGTTAATGTGAAGCGTGCGGTTACGCTCAATCGATGTTTTAACCCATGGGCACCTTCTTAAAGACACCGCCTTTGATGCTATTCGATCGTTTGCACTACGGTCGCGCCTCGATTTCAAAATGCATTGTTGCTAGAGTTTTCATTTATCCATTTCTAAATTTTGCATGCTTCTTCGAGAAAGCTCAATAAATATTTTAAAATAAAAAAATCGAAAAAAAAAACATTTATAAGAATGCACTATTTAACTATTTAAAAACAATCGAATGGAGGTACGTTATACATATTTTGAAAGCTTGTCGAATAGTGAATATATTCAGTAGAAAGTTATTATTTGATATTACAAACTATGTTTACAATCAGAATTTAAAAAACAACGAGTTTTTCGGATATCATTACTCAAAAAAATGTCTTGCCATTTCCAACAGTAACATCGAAATAAAAAAAATACCTGTCGGTTTTTTTAACAACAAACATAAAAAAATATTTCGTCGATAAAAAAAATTGGACTGTAAATTGCCCGTGGAATGACCCTTATATAATGACAAATCATAGGATGGGGTCAGTCCCGGTGTAGTGCTTAGCATTCACGCCTCACACGCCGAGGACCCGGGTTCAAATCCCAACCCCGCAGAAATCACGAATGACCCAAGCTGTTAAAGCGATTAGAATCTAACAAAAAAAATCACAGGATAAGTCCAACAAGCGACATTAATTACTCATCAAACTTGGTTCACACTTGCCTCCCAGTTGGCCTCGAGGTAAGACGCTGGTCTAATAAGCCAGTCGTCGTATGTTCGAATCTCGGCTGGCAGAGGCTGTTAGAGTCAATAGGAACGCAGCACTAACCCCGCACTGTCCTGTATTCTAACAGCTGGTTGCGAAGTCTGTCGTATAAAAACAGAAGGTCAAATTTTGATAACGGAATTAGCACCCAGGCTTTTACTTGGTTCACAATTGCTGTTGTGTGGCAAGAAGCGCCGGCCTCCGGAAACTACATATCGGCCACATTCAATGCTTGCACTTGGGATTAAATAGTCCGATAGCGGATTCCATTGACAGTAAAGAGGTGGGGCTAACGTGAGATCTATTAAAGATCAAAAGGGTTAAGATAGAAACTTACCCATGGTTTACTTAGTTAGATAGGTTATAAAATAAGTTAAACTATAAACGGCGGGGTTCTTGAAGAGAACGGATTTCACTGCACAGTTGCCCGGCATCATTGCGACATGGCCGCCCCACCGTAGTCTACCAACTTTTGCAGGTGTACAATACGATACGTCTCTGCAGGTGGTACCTGCCATTCGAGGTTCATACAACTACGTCACTCTTCGCTATCCGTTTGTACTGCGCCAGAACTAGTCCGCTACACCTTTCGATCAAAGACGGCTAGTGCACGTATGTCTTCCTTATTTTTTTTTTCCATTTTGGGTATTTTTATCACTGCGACCATTTGTTTGATCTATTGTGATATATTCCCCGTTTTATTATAGCTATGTTGTCAAGATGACGCACCACTAGCAGAAGTGATTGTCATTGTTTGACTAATAGCATTTGTCCAGCCCGGTGATGCACTTCGGATGAAGTGCACTACTGCGCTGGGAGTTGTTCTCCAAATATCAGAGGGTTCTAACAGCCCTCTTTCGAAGAACCTTAATCTTTTATTGAGAATTGCCGGACATCGGCATAACAGGTGTTCCGAGTCTTCTTTTTCTATGCCGCAGAAGCGACATATATCATCATGAAGTTTTCCCATTAGCTTCAGATGATAGCGGCTCGGACAATGTCCTGTTATAAGACCAGTATAAATGCTTAGATCTTTCTTCGAAAGCTCCAGTATTTTGCGAGTAATTGAAACATTTGGAGAGATGAAACGTTTCGACTGCCTAGCATTGAAAGTGTTACTCCAATTTGATTCCACTTTCGTACATGTCTTCCTTAAGCAAAGTTACTGTTTGAAGTCCGTAGAGACTACCGGATTAGCGCTTTGTACGTCGTCCGCTTTGTGCGGCGGCTAATGCTCTTTGATCGATGCGTCTTGCGGAGAGAAAAGTAGGCTCGACTTCTTGCTTGAATGCGTCGTTGAATCTTCTTGCTGGTATCATTATTGGCGGTGACCACAGATCCCAAATATACGAACTCATCAACCACTGTCATTCATCGCCACGAATAATCACTGTCCGAGGGACGCAAACGTTGCTTTTTTTGGATCCTCTTTCTATAATATATTTGGTTAAACTCCGTTTTTAGTCTGGCGTAGATTGCCTCCGTCGTTCCAAGAGTTGGCTACTCTTACTGATGATCGTTCCTCTCGTTTCGATGCCCGCTCGTTGGATCATACCTTCAATAGCGATATTGAATAACATTCAGGACAGTCCATCCCCTTGCCGCAACCCTCAGCGCGAATGCACGACGGACTCGAGAGTACCCCCGAAATGCGCACGAAGCACATCACTCGCTCCGCGGTAGTTTCGAACAGCCGCGTCAGTTTGGCCGGAAACCAGTACTCGATCATTATCTACCATTGCTGTTCGCATTCAACTGTATCGTGTGCTGCCCTGAAATCCACGAAAATATTATGCGTGGGCATGTAGTACTCCCGCCCCTTTTTCCAAGTTAAATTCTACTATTTATATTTATTCCCAACAGATAATTAATTTCGCCTACGACTTGCAGGATTCATCAGTGTTCGAAAACAGGTGGTGAAGCCTGCAAGTGGTAGGCGAAATACGTATCTATCGGGAATAAATATAAATAGTAGAATTTAATGTAGAAAAAGTTTTAATTAAAGTAAAAGTTTCTTTAATTTCAGGCTAAAACTCGATTTTTTCTGACAGCAAGGAATACTTGAAACAGCTCTTAGAATTTTTTACAATAATAATAAATTCCACCTGCAAGCGCCAATCTGAAACCCGTGGGACTGAGACGGACATGAATCGAAATACAACCGCAATTGCAGCAGCCAATAGCTCGCCTTTTCAGTTGTCTATGTAGAGATATTTTTAAAACATTATTCTGAAATTCTGGAGTTTTGTTTAAAATGTCAATAAGTACATAGCAATAAAGCAATTGCCTCGCAAACGATACAAATGATGGCATGAATATCTCACTAGCTTTTAAAATAGATATCATTTTAAACGAAAAAGCCGTAGTCTTCCTTCGTCAAGAACAAAAGAGCAGAATCTCAAGCGAATAAAATGGATATTAATGATATAGTGCCCTTCATTACACAGAAAATTCAGCAGCACAAAAACACCATAGACTCACGAGCTGTCAATTAACATCCCGTCTAACCGGCGAAGTCTACTAAAACTGAATCTATTAGAATATCTTCCACCTGGAACCTACTATCCCGCTCTGGAACTAACATTTGCCTAGAGATATTTCTTGCACAGACCCCGGATGAAGACCGGGATACCGTAAGGGAGGATTCATGAATAAACAGACAGATTAAAATGATCGCCTTCTGCCTACGTGAGAAAAGAAAGGTAACCAAATCTTTCAGAATGTAATATAATGAAAGTCGCGTTACGTACTATCGGGTCTCGTATATCTTCCATTCAAACGAAGGCAAGAATAGTGAATGGTTGAGCAGAGCAGAGGCATAACATCCCTATGTAACTTACGTCTGCCAGACGAGTGATTTATGTGCGCTCATGGTTTCGACTATAGTCCCATCGTTTAATCCAATTCAGGTGTGCATATGGAACCGTTCATGTTAATGATGCTAGGCTACAAGCGTACAAGAAGGATTTTCTCGTTAAAATTACCCTTTTGTCGAATGCAAAGTGATGTTTGATATGTCGGGAACCTTTTTCAGTAATACCACCGACTTAAGTTGTTCGCTTGATGCGGTTTTAACCATCAGTTTATTGTCGTTTTGCAAGCAATTCATGTGAATCAAACTATTACCTTTCTCTTAACAAAAAGTTCAAAATTTATGAGAATAACTTCTATTCAATGACAAGCCAGCGTAATTTGATTCCAACATACCTGCAATGAAAAAAAGAAAAAATAATTGTTAGTTTTTTGCAGTTTAATACAGGCAACTATCTAACTAAGCCAAAAGTGAGCAGTAACTACGATCACTTAAGTTGTCGTAAAATAAATCACCCAATAAAAAGCGAAGGTGTGAACGTGTCATTTATGGCTAAATTTTCCCCACTCCTACATCCTACTATATGTTTACACCTTAGTCGAGGTAACTAGTTGGATGTTATTCTATGTAAACAACACCGAGCCCCCAAAACGGGTTGCTTTTATTTGCACTAGAGTGTAGAGAAAAGAGGGACTTCTACCTTCACGTCGAACGTGGAAAACGGATAACCGTTGGCACCGTTCTGTTGCTTGGTGGGTGGTTGCTCCCCCACCCTCAGGAAGACTGCGCTACAGTAGATAAGCAAAGGATAATTAATTTTAAATGAGGCACTCACTCAAAAAATGCGAGAAATGTTGGCTCCCGTAGCCGAAGCTAGCGAACCATGTTTAACTGACGGATTTGCGTTTTCGTTTCTGCTTCTTCATCAGAAAATAAACGACTTCAGGGCGGCAGGGTTGACGAATTACTGTATAGCGACAGCGGGTGATAGCGTTGAAATGATCGGGGTGATGGTGCACCACCATTCGTTGTTGGTAGGCTTTCTGGTGGATCGGCAACACTGCAGGGTAAATGAAATTGTTAGACTGGTGTGTACCAATTATATCCACCGTGTCATACTAGTTTTGTATGATATTGTACCGCGATAGGACCGACGCCTATCTTGAGCAGTGCGTGTCGCGACACTGTTAAATTAGGTTTCTATGCCTGTTAGCATAGTTTTACGTAAATCAGAAGTTTTGCTTTGTAAAGTGCCACCAACAATTGTTTTGAAATAATAAAAAGTTTAAGTTTTGTGCTTTACGCGTGAAATAACTAATTCAATAAATAATTTTTAAGATAAAATGTTTTATTACCAGCACTTAAACTTTAAATTAGAAACGCTATACATATAACATGAGCAACGTATTTAAAGACGTATTGCACTGCACATACGTCTTGTGGGTGGAATAAATTTTTGAGCACTTTTCATAGTAAAACAGCAAATCTCACATACTTGAAGAGTAACTACTACTGATGACATCCCTCGTAGTTGTGTGGCGTAAAATAAACGTAGAACTTGTTCATAAAATCATAGTAGTAAAAACTTTCTGAGCAGGTTACTCTTATGTAACAGAGCTGCAAGAAGTGTCATCAATGAACCTAGTAGACAAACCAAAGCATTGCTATTACAATTAAAATAAATTTAAACTTGAAATAGAATAATCTTTAAGTATTAGTTTAGTAGGAGTCCGAATAACTTGTGCTGTACAAATGCAGCAGTTCTCATAGTTTTTTTAACATCCAGTATGTACTCCAAGTTGACCACAACCTAGTTAATGAAAATCTGTCAATAATGCGAAATTGATTCAAAATTCGAAGCGCCCAGTCACCTCCCAAGTAACAATTCTAAAGCCACTTGGTTTTGGTTGAATTTTATAAAGGTTTTATTGCGGTATTAATCATTACCTCTGGTTTTATTGTGGTATTGCGCAATACCAAGCGGATACGAGTCCAAACACACTTATAGCTAGCTAGAAAACCATAATAAATCTGTTAATAAAGCAAATTTATTGTGGTTGCTTTTATTACCACGTTAAAACTTGTTGGCTGCACCACGTCTCTTACAAACCTACCATACGTATAGCGTGTCAATACAAAATGGCGCACCAATCAAAACTGATCTTATCGCAGTTACTTGTCAAACCGCAATAAATCTGTTAGCTTTATAGAGCTATTAAAACGGTAACACCCTGACCAAACAGTTTTTTTGCTGCTATTATGAAGAATACCAAAGTTCTACACCAAAATCATTTTTTTATGCGAAGCCATATTGCCATATTCTAGTATTTTGTTTTAGCTCGCAAACAACAATTCATCAAAGCAAAGTATTTTGCAGAAAGAAGGTCATTATCAATCGGTTTTCCTGTCAGAGGAAGCAACTAAAATGATTTTGCTAGAAATTGAGATTGACAAACTGAATATTTTCAATTTTTTAAAACAACCAGTTTTCGAAAATTGCAAAATTTCAGTGGCGCACTGATTTTATCGACCTATCATATCAATATGCACGATGAAATTAAACGCGCACAAGCTGCAAGCCAATGAAATTGCTTAAAATTCAATAAATATTCTATGGGATATTTTATTCTGGTCGGTATAAACCAAATCGTTCAGAATGATATGTCAGTAAACTTTTCTTTTCACAGATATATTTTCAAGTTGACAAAGCTAGTGAACTTATTTAGCTTTTGCCAGAAAAGCGAAATGCGAAAGGCGAAAAGCTTTTTTAAATTATGGCGATGGCTGTCAAGCAGCGAAAGCTTAACCGGTTTTATTGCTGCTTTGAGCAGAGCGTGATACGGCTACTTGAGCTTATAGCTTGATTCTTACAACGGTTATGAAAACATTCTGAGGAGTGGGCCACTTGGTCAGAAAGCAGTTTTATAGCGGTCATCAGAAAGTTCTGGTGGAGCTCATAGTTTTATTGGCGGTTTTATGAAATTGGTCTTGAAAACCACTATACGAACGTAATAAAACTTGGAATTGTTACTTGGGCTTCCAGCGTGCTCTACTGTCAATTGAGCTTTATGTCTGTCTGTCTCTATTATGAACAAAATCGGTATCATTCGAAATATATATAACGATAATTTCAATTCTGCAGATGAAATGAAAGATCATAATGATACTCCATTGCAAAATTGATGCTTCAT